>NW_026000076.1:5250507-5301877 GCF_001458135.2 Marmota marmota marmota | reverse complement strand
AGAGGATAGGAAAGGTAGCAGAATACAACAGTTACTAATAGGGCATTATGTAAAAATGTGGATGTGTAACCGATGTGGTTCTGCAATCTGTATTTGGGGTAAAATTGGGAGTTCATAACCAACTTGAATCTAATGTATGAAATATGATATGTCAAGAGCTTTATAATGTTTTTCAACAACCAATAAAAAAAAATTAAAAAGAAAAAAAAAAATTTGCTGTTGGCAATTGTCCTAGAAGGTCCTTGCTTTTTAGAAGAATTCGGCTTATTTCTAAACACATATTTGGGTATTTTTTGTCATTGGGATTATCCTTGTTGGTTTCTTGTTCTTCATTAGCATGTTGGATCTCTTTTGCAAGGTTCATAAATTCCTTGTACAATTGGAATAAAATCAATGGTTCTGGGAGCTAAAGAAATAAAATTACATTAGAATATCTTCTACTTTTTTGTTGAAGTCAACTATTAGTGAGAGTTACTCAAATGATTAAGCACGTTCCTTTAGATTAACAAAATTTAAAGTCAAAATATATTTATTTATTTTGCAGTACTGGGGATCGAACCTAGGACCTCAAGCATGCTAGGCAAGCACTTTACTATTGAGCTTCATCTCTGCCCATAAAACTATGTTTGCTAGAGATATGACTTATACAGCAAATCAAAATCTTCATCATAAATTGTATTTATGTTAAAACAAGTTAACAGATAATCAGTTAAACTCTAAACTTTAAATGAAGTTTAAACTTTAAGCTTCATGATGAGCTTTTAAAATTCTTGTCTATATCTTCAATATATTATATTCACATCTGTCCCCCAAATGGCATGATCTCCAGTTGTTTTATTGAAACAAACCTAGGATAATCCACAAAACAAATAAAATGAATTAGAAAAGGCACAGATTTTATTAGTAAAAAATATCAAAATGCTACAGGGCTCATGTTTTCATTGGGTCAGAATGAAGATCAGCACTAGATGATATGACCTATAAAAACATGCTTTCAACATCTTACTAATCAAATTTTAAAACAGCCTGATTTTCCATGAGTAGATTAAAAGAAAAAGTTCCTCTAACAAATGTCCACTGCCATAATGAATTTCAATGTCTCTACTGATCTGTGATAGAAAATTCAGTGTACCTTTGGCTACCTGCTGGTCCTATATTATCTGTGGAAAGTTAGGATATTGCCCTGTGATCAGTTTCTATCTTCACCACTTTGGGATCTGAAGCAAGTCACTTAATCTCTTGGAGCTTTAGGTCAATGAGTCAAATAAAGGTTACTTTCTAACACTACTGCAAGAATTGAGCACAGTATCCCACATGAAAGTCTTGGACATACAAAATTCCTAAAGCAGAATGCAAGTTTATAGTACCGGACCCCATTAATCTCCTCTCCTTGAATATCTAAAAGAGATGAAGAATGACACATTATAAGACTTATAGTTATTCAAAGGTATAAACTTCTATTTCTCATTTGAAGGGTCTGTAAAATGTGATTACAGAGTTATCAATAGTTTTCTGGGCTAATATTATAGATACAGCAATTCATACTTAATTTCTTTTCCTCCTGTAACCCCACTAATATACAGTAAGCCCATAAGGACTAGGAAAATAGAGAAAACAAAAAGCAATATTCACAAGTAGAAGAGCAGATGAACAAATCCTAACTCAGCAGTTCCAAGAAAGCTGAACCCTTGTCACTCAATATAATTTTCAGAATCCTAAAGGGACTTGGACAATCAGTACCAGGTCCTATGATCTTGGAGTAGGGTGCAGGTGGGCCATTGGAGACAGGTGGGCCTGTCTTCACTCCATGTTCTTGAGCAACTTCTTCCCTAAAAATCTGGAAATGTTTTCTCTGGGCAATGTGATACAGAGGCTCTCTGAATGGGGGCAATGCCAAACATAAGAAACAGAGAGGTGACTGTCTGAAAATGGGGATTTGTTGGCTGTATGCACACTGAATGCACAGATCCTGCAGTCATTGTTCCCATGCTAGCTCCTATAGTATTGGTACCATATCTCTAGGCAGGAAAACCCCTTTCCAGAGGGGATCAAATAAACCAGTCCAAGAGCAGGGAACTAGAAACATGTAAAAAGGCATATCCTAAATGGTCCACCTAGAAAATTTTATAGGAAAGTTCAAAGTTTTTAAAAAGTCTTAATGTGTTCAAGAGCTTCCAAAGAAATTTCACTCAAATCAAGAGTGAGTCAGATTCCACACATTCTAGACACCATGAAAGACAAAAATCAACATCTTACTAATCAAATTTTAAAACAGTTAGTAGAGAAAGAACTAACTGAAGGTCTAAAATTATGCTATCAATATGCTGACCACTAGTTATATTTGGTGAAAGAGTACTGGAGATGCAACTGATCTAAATTGAGATGTATTCTAAAGGAAAAATAGATACCGGATTTCAAGGACTAAGAGCTCAAATATAAATAAATAAAGAAATAAATAAACTATCTCATAATTAAAAAATACTAATTAGATATTCAAAATGTTAAATAAAATTAACTTCACCTATTTTTAAAAAAAATTTATGTGGCTATAGTAAATCTAATATATGAGGGTCAATCGTATTTCTACAGAGGGTTAGAAGCTAAGAAAAGAAAAGAACCCTTACAAGGAAAATCTGTGAATATCCACTGGAAAATAGCATGATATAATCATTTTAAAAAATGTTATCAAAAGAATAGAAAATCAGAATTTTGAAAATTAAAACAAGATCTCTGGAATGAAGTAATGTACATTAGTCAAAAAGATAAAGTTGAGGAAATGTCTTAGAAAGTTATTGAAGAAAAAAAGAATAATAATAGAGGAAAGGTAAGGTAAGGGAACTAGCTTCAACCAAAAAGTACAAAAGACAGAGGAGGGGGGAAATGGGCAATAAAAATCAAGAAAAGTTCTAAGAACTAAAGTACTGACTACTGACAGAGCTCATGGAGTGGCCATAATAGTGGATGAAAATATGTCCACATCAATATACAATATTGTAAAATCTTAGGATGATGGAGGTCAGGGGAAGATTCTATTTGCTTTTAGAGACAAAATAATAGGCACATAAAGAGTTAGGAATGAAATAAGGAGGATTCACATTTTAAGAGAACAAAAACACCCATACCTTCATAATTCAGAGGAAAAAGAATTTCCAGCCTATAATACTAAAACTTCCATACTATTACACTACTCCATATCTATTAAGAGAGTAGAAAAGACATTTATGGATGAACAAGTTTTCAAATATTCAATCCTACACTTCATTTTGCTTAAGGACAGGCATAACCAAAACAGAATAACCCCAAAACAAGGAAAACAGGAGAGGTGTTCCATCACAAAAGAGAGGAGAGGAGAGTAATCTCAGGATGACAGTTAATAACCAAATTAAAAGGGATCTGTAAGAGAGCAAAAGAACTCCAGAGAAGGACAGATTAAGGATTATCAGCACTATTCTCTCTGTCATTATCTCTTCATTTTCACCCAAGGATAGAAGGCCAACTGGGTCTGACCCAAATCTCTTTGTACTTGGCTCACAACAATGTGCTGATTAAGTTCCTGTAACTCCTCTGAAAGCGGCTGCCTAAAGCCAGCAAGGTCATTTAATTCATTCCACAGATGTGTGTGTGTGTGTGTGTGTGTGTGTGTGTGTGTTTGACTTACTCCTGCAAACTGCAGGTATAATAGTGAGCACAGAAAATGACAATATAGGACAGCCCACTCCCTGACCATATTCCTGCTGGATTTCTAGTACCCACTTTATGGGAAGAGTTATGCTTGATGCCCCAAACATGATGAACTTCATGGCCTTGCCTACTGACCTCCCCAAATAGCTATTTTGAAACATCACTGAAGGCAAAGCTAGACTATGATCTAGATACTGTTCTACTTACTCAATATTCCTAACAGTGTGAACACTGACTTGTACTTAATAGTTAAGTTTATGCTTTTAAGTCAGTATTATAAAACTTAAAGAAACAAAAACTTAATAAGTGTTATTTATTCTTTTATGTTTAGGAAAATGTTTATCCCTTTTACATGATTAGGAGGACCTCCAAAGGTGGAGCTGGGAGGCTGCAACATGGAAGAGGTACCTGGAAGATTTGTACAAGGGATAGAAATATTCTATCTTCTTAAGCAGGGTGATGGGAAATAAATTTTATTTTATTATTATTATTATTATTACTGTTATTATTATTCTTTAAACTGTATGTATATTTTATATACATTTTATGATCTGTACATCAATAATGAGAAAAACGTTAACATGGGAGGATCAGTGGAGTGGAGTTGGGGGAAGAAGGTAGGAAGAAGAGGGACTGAAGAAGAGTGAGTCAGATTCCACACATATATGAAATTGTCAGGATGAATCTAGCTACTATGTATATATATAATGCTCTAATAAAAAAAAGACATCGACAGTGCCAATGAAAACATATGAAATATAAAACATATTTTTGCTCTTTTTATTTGATGGTAGGTTTAGAATAAAAACTTTACCTGTTGAAGGTATAATTTTAAGACGTCACAGATGTTATTTGGATGAAATTCTGAAAGGTCTACCAAATGCATTCCATTCTCCAAAGCTTGAAACAGTTTTTTAGTTTTTGCTTTGTTTCCAATATCACGATAAATTCCCTTGAATAGAAAAAAAAATATGCAAAATTCTACTTTACTACAAAGAACTAAATGTAGACATCTAAACATATTTTCTGTATTTACTTCAATTTTTATTAGTATTTTAGATAAAAAGTTAAAGTCAAATCAATTAACATTTTCCAAATAAATGTGAATAAATTTAATTATTACAAACTGAGAGTACTGATTTTCTTAAAGTCTCCTTTTCATTAAAAGAAATCACACAGGCATTTATATTTTTAGAATTTTAAGAGTTAACAACATACCTGTAAACACAAGGCTCTCTTTTCAATCTCTGAGACACATATTTTGAGTATAAAAGGAATGCCATCTGGCTCCTTTTTTGCAACTTGTGTGAATTTTACTCCAAATAAGTATATTTTTCCCACAAGTTTCTGATGACCACAAATGATGACTAAGTTTTCCAAACACTGTTGATGACAAACAAGGAGACACTATAAGAAAATGACAGTTTAAAACTGATTAACTCATCTTAAAACTATTCACAACTAAGCAAACAACAGGCATACTAATAACAACAAAAATGAGTTACACATAAGGGGCTAATGTGATTCCAAAAATATCTTACCTCTTCACATTCAACACCTTGGAATACATTTACAATGCCTTCACAATCTCTGCATTCTGTGGGGAATCTCAATTTTCGGAACTTGTGAGTGACAGCTGCTTTTGACATCAATGGTTTCTTAAATGTTTCAAGGGAACTGGGTCCTTACAACAAAAATGTTATTGTATAGGAGGGTAAATTGACCAAAAAACAAAACAAAACAAAAACCAAACCTATCTATCTATCTATCTATCTATCTCTCTATATATATCATGATATTGTACTTGAAATAATTTTTAGACTTTGAGATTATTCATATATTACAAAAAGCTATTATTTTGAGTTTCTAACATGAAAAAAGCATCCAATTTATAGATCTCTTTTATAAAACACATACTTTTATTCAACATTTTATCCATGAGTAAAAATCACCATCAAGCCCATAAAATAATTGGAAGATACTATGGCATAATGTTTTCTGAATCAGCAAATTTAAGCCAAGCACAATGGTGTATGCCTGTGATCCTAGCAACTTAGGAGGCTGAGGCAGGAGAATCACAAGTTTGAGGCCCACCTCAGCAACTTTAGTGAGACACTGTCTTGAAATAAAAAATGAAAAAGGCCAAGGATGGCATCTCAGTGATAGAGTGCCCCAGAGTTCAATCCCTAGTCCCAGGGGAAAAAATAATATTTATACTTGTATTAATATGCTCTTCACAGAGTTGGGAAGTATGTTCATAGGTGGCATATGAATGCTACAAATGCTTCAATGAAGAACAGCAACATGAGGTGAGTATGTTAGAAGTATTTACATTAAGGATAGATCTCTTCTTAATTCACTATAAAATTATAGGTAATACTAGCTAGTTATATTTTAATATTATATCAATATTCCACTAATTTGGGAAGTTATGCCAAGACAGGCATCTGCAGGTATCAAATGTACAAAATTATTTTGTATGAGTCTAATTTGAGTCATTAAGGTAACTGACTTGAATATCCTTCAGCACCCAAAACATTCCTTATTCTGAAGAAGTACACTGAATCTGCTCTTCCTGCTTGATTTCTTATACTCTTTCTTTAGAAGGAGATTTCTCAGACTTTCTCAGGCATGCTCCCTTTTAACAGTAAGTCATTGGATTTATGAAAGAAGACCATACCTAGCCTGCTATTTTAATACCATGCCAATACATTTTAGATCTACTAATTTTGTTGCTTATTTTTTTTTTAATTTTTGGTGGTGCTGGGAACTGAACCTATTGAACCTATGACCTTGTGCATGATAAGCAAATACTCTACCACTAAGCTATTATCCCTAACCCTGCTACTTATTTTTCTATTTGTGATTTAAATAACTGATTATTATGTTGTCAACTAATACTTGAACATAATTATTGGGATATATTTAAGTTACTGTGTGGCGCTTTTGTTTAGTACACAGCAAAGTAATGATTCTTTAAAGACACTATCTTTCTAACATCATGAGGTGCTACTACTTCAACCAATTTAATGGGTTTTCATTCAAGTGAATACAATACAATACCAGCTTCTGAAGGGGAAGGTGGCCCTCTTTCATCTAAATCATCTGCAGAAGACATGGTTCCACTGGATGGAGTTTGTGGAACTTTTTGATGAAAGTCTCCTAAAAGAAAATTGTTGCTACCATTACCTGGCTATTCATGATAAAATATTACAAATAGGAAATGACAATATTTTTGGAATTATACAAGTCATACTATTTTATTAGCTTCACTGGAAAATTTTGCTTGCTTTTTTATCTTTTTTAAAAAATATTTTATTAGTTGTTGATGGACCTTTATTTATTTCTATGTGGTGCTGAGAATTGAGCCCAGTGCCTCATACATGCTAGGCAAGCGCTTTACCACTGAGCCACAACCTCAGCCCCTCCATTCTTATATTCTAGATAACAGGGAGTTCTGATGTTCATTCATTCCTGGGAAAAAAAAGAATTTAACTAAATCCATCTGACTTTTCCAAATAAATTTAAAATTAGGTCATATATTCCTATGAGAACTTACTGCCAACTTCTGATAGAAAGTATTAGAGGTTGTAAGCCTCACAAAGATAGGTAGTATCTGATATTCATGTTCTATATCTAATATCTGACAGTGGCTAGCAAAATAGTAAAGTTGTCATTAAATGTTTCCTAAGTTACAAATAAATGTATATAATCTAAGGCCTTCTAAAGTATACAAAAATCATTTGAACCCAATAATCCAATAGTAAAATTAAATTATGTTATTAGTAATTCAGGAGATAGGAGCCAGGAACAACAACCTAGGGATCTCTAGCCAGGAACTGAAACCACAAGTTCAAACTATGTCAAAGGACACTGCTGTGTATATATCAAAGCTGGTTTGGAAGCAGACTGACTAGTAGAGATTTACTCTGATGAAATTATAAACAGGTCTACAACTGAGTAAAAAATTCACCTTAACTCAAAATACTTAAAAAAAAAAAAAGGCCTTGGAATTTGATGAAGTCAAACCCTATAACATCCCCCAAGGGTCTAGGAGGAAGGCAGACAGCCAGAAAGGACTATAGCAGTCTTTGGTGGAAGAATGTGGAAGCAAGACTCTCTTGGGTTTAAATGTGACCTTCTCCTGCTAGCTATAAAACCTATGGTGAATTGTTCCAATTATGGACTTTAAGGCAGGCATGGTGGTTATAATTGGGACTAGGTCTCATACATAAAGCCTGATTTTCTAATTCCAGAGCTCTAGTTCATTTAATGATAAAATGAGCAATCTGTTCCTTCATAAACCTGTATTCTCTTCAGAGTGAAAAGTACCTGTTAGGTCTGCATTCTTAGAGCATCTGTCCTCTTCTGTTTCATTACAATTGTCAGGAAGGTGCAAAACATCCTCTAAAGCATCAGCAGGGCCACATCTAGGCTTCTGGGAACTATTTGTTAATGGTTTATTTACATTCCTAAGAAAAAGCAAATAAAGCTCAGCACTAACAATATCTACTTTATACCACAGTCAGAAAAATTTGTTCATTTAATAAATGTAGAGTAATTAACTGAATATTATGAACAAATTATTACATGGTTCAGCTTCTTAAAGGAGATATGGGTAAAACTTATTTTCACAGTTGAAACATGAACAGGAATAGCAATGGTATAGTTAGTAATTCACTTTACGGTTAAACTTTTCCAACATCACCTCAGTGGAAAATGTAGGTTAAATTTTGTGGACATTCAAAATGTGTATGTTTGTCCTTTGCCATTCCCAAAAGATTTTTATGTCTCACAGAACTGAAGTCTGTCAAAACGGAAAGCTTTACTCTCAAGTGAGTTACATCTATTCACTAAATGGACTAAGAAATGACAAAATACTACAAAAAAATCCAGAAATTTATAAAGCTAATTCTATGAATGTTAGAAAAGATACCTCTTTATAACAATCAGGAACTTAGGAAATGTCTTATATCTAGAAATCCATGTATATAGTAATTCTTACCCATCAACTTTTTCTTCTTCAGTTGAATTTGTAGCCTTCACAGATTCACTATATTCTTGGCCTGGATCATAAAGTTTGGCGCTATCACAGAGAGACTGTAAACTGTTTGCAAGGGAGGCAGCCTGCAAGTGCTGCATCTGGAAAACGTTAACTGTTACCTATAGTCACCGATACAAAAGGCAGAAACAACTCATTATATACAGAATGCATTATAAATAAATGTAATTGATTTCAATGAATGCACCAATATAAAGGGCATAAAAGTAAAACAGCACTGAATACCTCTGTACACATGGTATACTGCCTAATATTATGAAAGATAAAGATTGTAAATAAAAAAGCAGTTTTAATCTAATATCTAGGAATGATCATTTCCTGCAAAACGGTCTTAAACTGTAAAGTGTAAAAGATACAACCTACTCCCCTGATGGTTCACAATCTGAGGATCCACAGCTCTGTACCCTGCTGGTTTGACCACACTGCTTACACTTACTTATATGACCATGATCAAGTTATTGATAACCAGTGATTTGAAGAAAATTGACATTCGAATGAATCACCAGAGAGACCTTGTTCAAATGCAAAGTGTGGATTGAAACCCAAGATCCTGCATTCCTTACAGGCTCCCAAAGAAATGGCAATATGACTGTTTCAAAGACCTCATTTTTAGAGAAAAGGTTTTCTAGAATTTTGTTTCTGCATCAGTTAAAAAGGAGGTAGAAACAATTATATTTTACCCAATCTGACTACATGTGAATTAAATAACTTAATGTAGACAAATAGCTCAATACACTGGTATGTAAATACTTAATCTTAAATATCATCAACTATAGTTTGAGGTGAAGAAGATGTGTCAAAGGTAAATGGTTAACCTAAATGACTTACAAGGTAATTTCAAATCCTTGGATTTTATAATCCTATTCAATTATTTTATATTTCTGTAAGCTACAACATTAATTAATTAAAATTTGGTAAATTAATGAAACATAATTTTAAATACCCAAACATTTTAAATGTTTCTTATTCAGATGCAGTAATCTTACTATCCCTGGGCTACACTGAATTTGCTCAAAAACCCTAGGCAGAATGCACAAATCAGCTAAGAACTCCAAAAAGAAAATGGTAGTGGATAGAATGTAGCAAATAAATTACAATTCAACATATGTTTTCCTTGCTCCCACCCCATCACATTTCCAGCCCATGCTTGGCCCCTATGCAAAAACAGTTTGAGATCCAGAAGTATACACAGGATATGGATAGAAAGAACTCCAAGAGAGATCCTCTCCAGTCTAAGAAACAAACAAAAAAGACATGGAATAGGAGATGTGACTAAAAGAGCAGGTGATAATCCTGGTTTCTTTGGTGGATTTGTTTCCTTTCCTGCCAGATGAATTGTGCTCCAAGGAGTGAGTGGATATGAAATTCCTCTTGTTTTCCTTTATTCTCCCCTTATTTAATGACTGAGAATTGATGCCTCTGGCTCCCTGGAGGACAGCAGAGTAGGCAGGTACATTTTAGTTTCCCAGTCAGAAGACTAGGAAGGGAGGCACACAGGAGCTGGAGAGAGAATTTAACTACATCAAATTCTGTTAAACTTAAAAAAAGAAAAAAAGAATAAAAAAAGAAATGAATGTTCAATACAGGTTGTAAACAGGATGAAAAGTCACAGAATGTATGCTGAAAATAGTTCAGATATCATCTAATGTTACTTGTCACACAAAGAACCAGGAAAATCTCGAAAGTTTCATCAACTCACAAGTGAAAAGACAGTGCACAGATATCAACACAGATGGTGCAATTATCAGATGAAAACTCTAAAGCAGCTATGATAACATGTTCAAGAAGTGAGGACAATCAATCTTGATACATGAACAGACAGAAGTCTTAGAAGAGAAATAGAAGATTCAAAAAAGAAACAAAAGGGAATTTTCCGATTACAAAATTTACTAAAGGATTGAATAGGAAAACGGAGTCAGTGAACCTGAAGACAAATCCATAGGACAATAAAGTTGCCCCTCAATTTATGATATACTTACTTCCTGATAAACTCACCCTAAGTTGAAGATGTATTTAAAACCCACTGTAAAGTTGAACAGGGTTAAGGCTGAGTCACAGTAAGTTGGGGACTGTAAAAACAATTAAAGGTAAAAAGATTGGGGGAAAAAACAGGATCATTCAAACCTGTGAGAGCACTTGAGTCACCTGAGTTTAAGAGAAGAGAAAGAAAGTGCTACAAATGAAAATATTTGAAAACAAAACAAAACAACAACTAAAACCTTGTCGATATTTGCAAGGGTCAAACGTGTAGATTCAAGAAATTCAGTGAATCCAAAACAGGAAAAAGTCAGCAAAATCCATGCACAGATATATCTTAGCCAAACTGCTGAAAAGCAAACACAAAGAAGATCTAACCTTGGAAGTAGCCAAAGAAAAGCAACACAAACCATATAAGGAACAATGATGCAAATGACTATGGATTTCTTCTAAGAAACCATGGAGGCCAGAGGCAGTGAAACAACATTTTTAAAGTGGTGGGGGAAGAAAAACAACAACCGAATTGTGTATTTAAAACTCAATGTACAGTGAAAATGTTCTTTAGAATTAAGGACAACATGAAGGTATTCTTAGATAAAGGGTAATTAATTTGAAAAATTGTGACCAGCAGACTGGCTATAAAAAGAAATGGTAAAGGAAGTTCTGTTTACAGAAGAAAAATGTTACCAGAGGGAAGATGGAACTGCAGGAATGAAAGGAAAATAAACAGAAATGGAAAATATATGGGCAAATATCATATATTACTTTCCTTCTCTATAATACATATGACTTTTAAGCAAAAATTTTAAGAGGGCCTGGTGAGGTCTCTCATGTATGAACACATATCAATCACAATCCTCAGTGGTTAAGGGGACTTGTATAGTAGCTAGGTTTCTACATTTACTTCAAGTGGTACAATATTAGTTCTCTGTGAACTGTGAAATATTAAATACACTTATGCCTCAGTATCCATTTGGGATGGTTTTAGGATACCCCTCAGATACCCAAATCTCAGATACTCAAGCCCCTTATATAAAACGGCACAGTATTTGTACAATAATCTATGCATACTCTCCCAAATACTTTAAATAAGATTCATAGATTATTTATAGTGTGTGATATGATGCAAACGCCATGTAAATTGTTGTTATACTATATTGTTTGGAGAATGATAGAAAGAAAATCTGTTCACGTTCTATAGTACAGATGTGATGTGTTTTTTGTTGAATTCATGGATGTGGAATCCATGCGTGGAGGATCAACTGTATACACACACAAGCACACACACAAATACTGCAATTACTAGTATAACCAACTAAAATACATATGTGTACAATGAGATATAATATAAAAATCTAATATTTAAATTAAATAGACCAAATGTAGATGAGCATTTTAAATTAAAATATAATTCTGATAATAGATTAAATTAAATATATAATAGACAAAATGTAATTCCAGAAAATTATCAATTCAACCAAAAGAAGACAGTAAAAGGGAAGCAGATAAAGGAAATATAAGGTACGAACAGGAAAGAAATAAAATGGACCTACATATGAACATATATGCTACTTATATTCTATATAAGAAACTTGCTTTAAATACAATGATAAAGTTAAAAATAAAAAGAATGGAAGAAGAAGATATACCATGTTCAAAAGAAAATTGAAATAACTATCAATATTATATAAATTAGACTAAAAAGCAAGGACTTTTACCAGGATAAGTGGAGACATTTCATAAAGATAAAAGGACTGATTTATCAATATCATATAACAATTGTTAATGTGGAAGTAACTAACAACATAGCTCAAAATACATAAAAACTGAAGGAACTAAAAATACACAATATGATTGTGTCTGCAAACTCTTAGTAACTGATGAACATTTTTAAAAGTAACCAAGAATATATAAGAAATAAATTTCACTACAAACTAAGAGGAACTGACACTCATGAAACACTCCAGTAAATAATAGAATGCACATTTTTTCAAGTACACACATGGAATATTCATTATTAATCTTTTCAAAGAAACACCTTTTAGTTTCACTGATTTTTCTTTTCCTTTTTCAGTTTTATTGATTTTTCCGCTTTTTATTCTTTTGTTTGTTCTTGACTCAATCTTGAGTCATAAAACAAACCAAAACAAATTTAAAAGAACTGAAATCATACAAAGTATTTCTTCCACCATAATGAAATTAAACTGGAAATAATCAGTATCTAGAAAAATAATCTTCAAGTACTTGGAAAATTAAACAACAAACTTTACATTACCCCTATCTCAAAAATGAAGTCTTAAGGGAAAATAGAAAGTATTTTAAACTAAAAAAAAATGAAATTATATTTCAAAATTTGTGAGATTTTTGAGTTAAACAATGATATAGGGAAATTTAAAGCATTAAATATTTTTACTAGAAAAGCAGGAAGGTTTCAATAAACAATGTAACCTCCTATCTTTAAGAAACTTAAAAAGCAAACATGAAATAAAGAATAAAAAGCAGAAATCAATAAAACTGAAAAAAGAAAAATCAATGCAAATAATAATTATGCTTGAAAGCGATTTTTTGAAAATATAAATAAAATTTATAAACTTGGAGCCAGTTTGATCAGAGAGAAAACCTGCCAGTGCAAAGGAGGGGAGATAAGAAAAGGAGTGGATATAAATGATCTACATCAGAAACAAAAGAGGAGAGATCACTACAACCTACACACATATCAAGAGGATGAGGAAACACTACAGACAACCCTAAGCACCTAAGTTCAGCAATTTAAGATGATAGGCCTGGGGCTGGGATTGTAGCTCAGCAGTAGAGTGCTCGCCTAGCACTTGTAAGGCTCTGGGTTCGATCCTCAGCACCACATAAAAATAAATAAATAAAATAAAGGCATTGAGTCCAACTACACCTAAAAAAAAAAATTGAAAAAAAGAAGATGATAAGCCCAATTCCATATAAGTCACAGACTACCAAAATTTATCTAAGAAAAATTATTAACTTGCATAGGATTTTATCAACAGAAGTTGAATATGTAGTAAAAAATCTTGCTAAAAAGAAAATCCCAAGCCCAGATACTTTCACCAGGGAATGCTACCAAACATCTAAACAGGAAATAACACATATTTAATATGTGAAAATAGAAAACAGAATAGGAGGGAACACTTCCCAATTCATTTTATGAAATGGGAATTACCCTAAACTAAAACCAAATGAAAAAGGAAAACAATGCACCTCAGAAAGAAGATTAATCTCAAGGACAAAACAAACAAAACAAATTACCCAAATGATAAATAGGCTAAGAAACTGAAAAGACACCTCACAGAAGAAATATAATTGATCAACAAATGTATGAAAAAATGTTCAACATCTCTAGCAATTAGAGAAATGTAAATCAAAACTACTCTAAAATGTCATCTCACTCTGGGCAGAATGGCAATTATGAAGAATACAAGCAACAATGTGGGCTAGTATTGTGGTTCAGTGGTAGAATGCTTGTCTCACATATATGAGGCAGTGGGTTCGATCCTCATCCCCACATAAATAAATAAAATGAATAAAATAAAAGTATTGTGTCCATATACAACTAAAAAAAAAGAATACAAGCAACAATAAATGTTGATGAGGATGTGGGAAAAAGGTACACATACACTTGGGTGAAGTAGTATGGAGATTCCTCAGAAAATGTGGAATGAAACCACCATTTGACCCAATTATCCCACTCCTCAGTTTGTACCCAAAGGACTTAAAATCAGCATACTACAGTGACACAGTCACACCCATGTTTATACCAGCTCAACTCACAATAGCTAAACTATGGAACCAACCCAGGTATCCTTTAACAGATGAATGGATAAAGAAACTGCAGTATATAATACACAATGGAATATTACTCAGTCTTTTAAATAAGAATGAAATGATGGCATTTGCTGGTAAATGGATGGAGCTACAGAATATCATGCTAAGTGAAACAAACCAATCCCCAAAAAACAAAGGCCAAATGTCTTCTCTGATATGTAATGCTAATTCACAATAAAAGGAGGGAGCTAGGGAAGAATAGAATTACTTTAGATTAGGTAGAGGGGATTGAAGGGAGGGTAGGGGATATGGGGTTAGAAAGAACAGCAGAATGAATTGGACATTATTACCCTTTGTGCATATATGATTATACGACTGGTGTGATTCTACATCAGGTAGAAACAGAAGAATGAGAAGCTATATCCATTTATATATAATGTGTCAAAATGAATTCTATGGTCTTGTATAACTAATTAGAACAAATTTTCAAAAAAGAAAAAAATATAGCAATATCTTTTACTATCTTTTAATATAACAAGATATTAGCAAACTGAATCTACCTATATATAAGAGGAACAAACAAGAGGAGCTAATCCCAGAATGCAAGGCCTGATCAACACTCCAATAACAATTGAATTTACCACATTAATGGGCTAGAGAAGACAGACCATATGATTACATCAAATAATATAGAAAATATTTTATACATTCCAACATTTATTCGTGTTGGAAAAAACTCTCAGCAAACTAGCAAAAAGAGAAATTCATTGATCAGATTGAAGGGTATCTTCAAATATCTTATAGATATCACCATATTTAATGTTGAAAGACCTAAATATTTTTCCCCCTGATGGAGAATAAGACAAGGATGTCATCTCTTACCTCTCTTACTTGACAGTGGGACCCCATTCAACAGGGAGCCCCATCTAGTGCAATAAGAAAAAAAAATAAAAGAAATACACACAGGATGGGGCTGGGGATGTGGCTCAAGCGGTAGCGCGCTCGCCTGACATGCGTGCGGCCTGGGTTCGATCCTCAACACCACATACAAACAAAGATGTTGTGTCCACCGAAAACTAAAAAATAAATATTAAAAATTCTCCCTCTCTCTCTCTCTCTCTCTCAAAAAAAAAAAAAAAGAAAAGAAAGAAAGAAAAGAAATACACACAGGAAAGGGAAATATAAAAACTGTTCTTATTTGCAGGTAATGTGACTTTCTATGTATAAAACCCCAAGAATCGGGCTGGGGATGTGGCTCAAGCAGTGGCGCGCTCACCTGGCATGCGTGCGGCCTGGGTTCGATTCTCAGCACCACATACAAACAAAGATGTTGTGTCCGCCGATAACTAAAAAATAAATATCAAAAATTCTCTCTCTCTCTCTCTCTTAAAAAAAAAAAAAAAACCCAAGAATCTACACAAGCTCCTAAAACATGTGAATTTACCTAGGTTGTAAGGAATAAGAGCAATATAAAGAAATTAACTGTATTTCCAAATATTATTAAACAACTGGAACTTGAAAGTGTATCATATACATAGATTTAAATTTAACAAAACCTGGGCTGGGATTGTGGCTCAGCGGTAGAGCGCTCCCCTAGCACGGGCGGGACCTGGGTTCGATCCTCAGCATCACATAAAAATAAAGGCATTGTGTTGTGTCCATCTACACATAAAAAATAAATATTTTTAAAAAATTTAACAAAACCTGAAAGAGATTTATATGTTGAAAACTACAAAATGCTGGTTTAAAAAAATCAATAACCTAAATAAATGGAAAAATATATAATGTTCATGGATTTAAAAAGATGCTACATCTATAATCAATTCTCTATAATATCATCTAACAATTAATACAGCCTCAATAAAAATGTTAGTAAGATTTTTCTGTAGATAAACATAACTGGATTCTAACATTTTAATGGAAAATTAAAGGAGTTTAAACATAAACAATTCTGCAAAAAGAATAAAAGTGGAAGACTCAAATTACCTGGTTTTAAAACTTGATATAAAGCAACTGAATCAAGATATTGGGGTTTTCGCAAAAGGATAAACAAATATTCCATTTGTTAATGCAATAAAATGGAGAATCCAGAAACAAATATAAACAAATGTGGTTCAGTGATTTTTTAAAATAGATGCAAGGCATTTTGAAGAAAATGGCACAGTGTTTTCAACCAATGGTATCAGAACAAGTGGACATCTATATTAACCGTGTCTTTTATTTTCTGTATTACATGATATTTTGATGTCTTAAAAAACACAAAACAATGCTAGCCAGGGAGAGACTGCCCCTTCTTGGGCTAGATAACTCTTAAAATAGCGCAGGGCTCAGCTGGGATCACATACTTCACATCAAACCAAGGAGTCCCAAATCTATAACCCCAGTCGACTCCCAAACTCTTACCTCAAGCCAACGATTTCCTCTGACCCTCTATCAACCCAAGGTCAGGTACCAAGCAACTAGAGATCATCCCTGTGTCCCAAAGCCCACTGGAATTATTCAAACTAGCCAGTTCTAAACTGTTACTTTGCTCATTTTGCCTCTCCTGAGGAAACCCCAATAAAGACGCTAACTCAACTTTCCTTTCACTTCTGCATCTGCCTGCCAAACTTGCTATGATAAGTCCCGTACTCTTCAGAAAATGTAAGCAATAAATTCTTCTAGGAATGGCATTGACCTCTCTTGTATTTGGTACAATATCACTTCCGTAAGTTGAAATTCCACAGGTATAATTTTAATATAACATCTATATGCTAAAAATCAAACCTCAATCTATACCTCTTATGAAAATCAATAGGAAATCAGTAGAGAAAAGGGACCAGGAGAAGGGAAGAGACAAGAGAAAAGGCAATTGGTAGGGAATGATATTGCCAAATTATTTTGTTATACTGTATGCATGTATGAGTATGAAACCACAAATCCCACCATATGTACAGTTATAAAAAAATGGAAAAAAGTAACTCAAAATGGATCATATATCTAAATGTAAAATGACACAATTTTGTCAGGCACCATGGTGCATGTCTCTAATCCCCTCAACTCAGGAGGCTCATACAGGAGGATCCTTGCAAGTTCATGTGTAGCCTTAGTAACTTAGTGAGATACTGTTTAAAAATAAAAGGACTGGGGGATGTAGCTCAGTGGTAAAGAGCCCCTGGGTTTAATCCATAATTCAAAAGTAAATAAATAAATAAATAAATAAGACAAATAAATAAAACTTTTAGGAAAAAACTTTGGGTTAGATGAAGTATCTTTATTCTTAGATATAACATCAAAAACATGACCCATAAAAGAAGAAATAAGCTAGACTCCATCCAAATTAAAATCTTTTGCTCCATGAAAGACTTTGCTAAAATTGTAAAAAGAAGCTGTGAATGGGAGAAGCTCAACAACAGAAAACAAACAACTCAATAAAAAATTAAATTAGATAGTTAAAGTACAGATTACAAATGAGCCTTTTAAACATTTTAAAAAATATCATCAGTCATTCTGGAAACACAAATTGAAGCCACAATTAGATAATACTACCCATCTGTTAGAATAGCTAAGATGTAAAAACAAGAAATGACAAATGTCAAGGACACAGAATAACTGGAATTCTCATGCACCACTGATTACAACCACTCTGGAAAATAGTTTGGCAGTTTCTTATTGAGTTAAACATGCATTTAGCAATATTAACCAGTAAAACCCACTCCTAGGTTACTTAAAATAATAAAAACATATTCAACAAAAGCCTGTAAATAAATATTCATATAGCTCTATGCATAATTGCCCCAAACTAGAAACAACACAAATATCCAACTTTTTTTTTTTTTTTTTTGTAAATGGATAAACACTGTGGTGTAGTCATATAGTGGACTACTGTTCAACAACACAAAGAAATGGACTGTTGATACATGCATAACACTGAGGAATTTCAAAGGCATTAGGCTGTGTAAAAGAAGCCTGTTTCCAAAGGTTACCTACTATATGATTACATTTATATAACTTCTGGAAAAGACTTAAGTAATGAGATGAGAACACAATTGAACTTGCCAGGGGTTAGGGCAAGATGGGAGAGTTTGACTATAAAGGTGTAGCATGAAAGAACTTTTTTTGTGGCACTGAGGATTGAACCCAGCAGGGTCTTGCACGTGCTAGGCAGGTATTCTGCCACTGAGCTACATACTTCCTGAGCCCATTTTTGTTTTAAACATTTTTCAGATGTTGATGGACCTGTATTTTATTCATTTATTTATATGTGGTACCAAGAATTGAACCCAGTGCCTCACACATGCTAGGCAAGTGCGCTACCACTAATCCACAACCTCAGCCCCTGAGCCCATTTATTTTGAAATACATTCTCACTAAGTGCCCAGGATGGCCTCGGGCTTGGAGATCCTCCAGCCTCCGCCTTCTGAGTAGCTGGAATGGCAGTTGTGTGCCACCATACCTGCCGCAACAGTATATATGTGTGTGTGTATGTGTGTGTGTGTGTGTGTGTGTGTGTGTGTGTGTGTTTTAAACTGGGGATTGAAGCCAGGAGTATTTTTATCACTAAATTACATCCCCAGGCTGGCCTTGAACTTGCTATCCTTCTGCTCCAGTGTCCTTGGAATTACAGGCACACACTACAGTGCCCAGCAAAAAGAATATTATTGAAGTGATGAAATTGTTCCAAATCTTGACTATGGTGATAGTTACACAAATTTATATGTGTGTTAAAACTTATAAACTACACCAAGAAGGTTTTGGATATGTAAATATTTTATAAAAAACATTTTAAAGAGGTAATGAAAACAAATGCAGGCTGAATGCTAGGTCTTCAAATATATCACTGGGTTTAATTTTAATATTTATTTTACTCAAATTTTGAAGACTAGATCTCTCTTCTGTCACTCAGCTGACAGAAGTTACAGGGTCAAATCAAATTTATCAATCAAGGCAAAAAGTGGCTTAGAGGCAATTTCAAATTTTCACAGTTCAGTTGAAACTAAGAGAATCATGAATCTAGGGGATGTAGAGGGGAGACAGATCAAAAATAAATCAAACTATGTCACTCATGAAAACTGAAAGCCAATCTTTAAACATGCTCTATTGCTCTCAGAATTTAAATCTCATAAGAATCAACTTATCAAGCATCCCTCTTCCTTCTACAGATAAGAAGGCTTTTTTCTCCTCTCTAGTCTTCAAAAATACTGAAGAAATCACTCACAGCTTTAAGGGTAAGATCACATTGGAAAACAAGTGTCCTGAGTTGTGTTAGAATTTCTCTTTTGGTGTTTTCTAGATCATTTCGTCTTTCTTCAACATTAGTTACACAAACTTTGTAGAGTTCATTTGCTTCTTCTACCTTTAGGAATATCATAGAAAAAAAAAAACAACACTGATAATCAGAATTTATATTTTAGAATACATACTTATTTTAGAAAAGTTGAATTTAAATAACTAAAAAGTCTTTCATCATGAAAATTTGAAATAGTCTATCTATATTTTAAATGGAAAACTTCTAAATATAACAAATAGTAAACATTCTGGTGAGTGACTCAACTACTCAAGCACAAATTACAATTAGTATATTGTATGTCTATAAAGTAAACATTCTATTTAAAATACCATTTTCTATATTTATTTACTGTTTATCTCACAGAATTTGTTTACCAAACTATTTCATAAATAATTCAAAATTTTAGTTTCTACTTGCTAGTATAATAATTCCAGGTGCTGGAATTAGCACACATACAATATACACACTTGCTTAAAAGGTGAACTTTCTGAAAAATCAAGTAAAAAATATTAAACTGCTGCTTTAAAAGATACTTCTTTCACAAACAAAACTCCAAATTCTTAAGTCTCTTAGCATAGTCATTCTCAAAGTGTGGATCTCCACCAGCATCACCAGGGAACTTGTTAGAAATATGTGGTTTGGGGCTGGGTTTGTAGCTCTGTGGTAGAGTGCTTGCCCATCATGTGTGAGGCACTGGATTTGATTTTCAGCACCACAAATAAACAAATAAAAGTATACTGACAACTAAAAAAATATTTTAAAAAAAGAAAGAAAAAAAGAAATATGTTCTTTGGGTCTCACCCTTTATCCACTCAATCCCTAACTCTGAGGTGGGCCCAGCAGGCTGCTTGAATAAGCCTCTTCCATAATCCCAACACATATTACAAGTTTAAGAAAAAACCCTTTGCAGATTATTGCTAATTCAACTTTTAAATAACAAGAAAATATTACTTTCTGAAGTGCTTCCTCTTCCAACTTTCGCTTTTTTTCTAGTTGCTTGTTGGGATTTTTTGCTAATCCACCACATGAGCACTGATGCTCCTCCTCTGCACGAAACATGGAAGATTTTGCTTTTTCATATTCATCTTGATGTTGCATGCATAACAACATTGCCTTTTTGAGAGCAGTTTCTGTTTTGAGCTATACAGAAAACAGTATATTAAATATCGAATTTGAAAGAAAACCTACTATAAAAGTTTCTTTAGCATATTCAGGAAGATAGTTAAGCAGGATTTTAGAAAACTAGAGTAAGGTAAATGGTTATATAATATAGATGATTTTTAAATGTTCACAAACAGGTACATGAAACTCCAGTATAATACTAACCACTTTATTTTGTTCCTGTTTCCAAAGTTCCTTCATGTCTTTCCTTTGTTTTTCCATTTTTTTTATCCTCCCCAGTAGAGGCTGTTGAGGATATTTACAAACAAGAAAAAGAAAAAAAAGTTGTTTTGTAAGATATGCTGTTGTAAAAAAAGAATTGTACATTATATAAATAAATGTTATTAATTAAATTAATTTTATTTTTATTTTAAATTATTTGATTAATTTAATTTTACCTGTACAAATTTGTTGGCTTGGAGAGCTGCATTTGTTTGTTGCAAAAGGTGACTATTATTTATGTCACTGAGGAGAGCACTGGTAAATAAAGATTGTAGTGGCATAAACTCCTAGAATTTAAAATTAAGAAATAAATTTTACAATAGAAATAGCACTAGAATTCCATTTGCACCCACTATTCTTCAAAAAGAGAAACTTGGGTTTAGATTGTTTTCTCCCAGAAAAATGACTATTCATGAACACAATTATGGGAAGAATACTAAAGAAAGTTAATTATAATTCTAAATTAGGAAACTGGCAGCCATTATAATAACAAATATGTGTATAAAGTTGTGAATTTCCTACTCCTTTTCATAATTAATAGCCATATAAATTTAAAAGAATTTTGTCAATAAAAAGACTAGCAATTAGGGCTGGGGTTGTGGCTCAGTGGCACAGTGCTTGTCTGGCACGTGAAAGGCACTGGGTTCAAATTCTCAGTACCACATATCAATAAATAAAATAAAGGTCCACTGACAACTAAAACAAATTTTAAAAACAAATGAATAAAGTTCATTATTTTTTTTAAAAAAAGACTAGCAATTGAGTTCTTTCCTCTAGTACTTGAAATTTTCTGATTTTACAAGACACTATTTAGGAGCTCACCTGACTAGTCCTCTTATAATAGAACCCTAGAAATTCACAGAACACTTACCTCTAGGGCAATGTTAGTTCTAGTTGCTTCTGCCAACTTTACAAGATTTCTGGTGGATTCCATTTCTGAAAAGATTAAAGTAGGTATCAGAAGGCAAAAATTAATAAATCCCCCCACCCCCATACTCCATTTGTAATTCTCCAATTGAAAGTGATTACAAGATGGGAATGATGGCATATGCCTGTAATCCCTGAGGCAGAAGGAAGATTGTCAAGTTCAAAGCCAGCCTCAGTAATTAGGACCCTGCTTAATTAACTTAGCAAGATCCTTTTTCAAATTAAAAAATAAAAAGGGGCTGGGAATGTGCCTCAGTGGTTGAGTGCCTCTGGGCTCAATCCCTGGTGCCACCCCCCAGCCCCCCAAAAAAGGAAAAGAAAAAAGTGATCACATATACTAGTGTGCATCTTGATGAAAACGCAGTAATTCTTAATTTTAAGTGCTTGTCAGAATCAACTGGGAAACTTTTTCAAAATACACTTGACTGGACTTTACCTCTCTGAGAAATGAAACCTAGGCCTTTTTAAGGCTATTCAAGTGATTTTAATTAGCATTCCCTATTAAAAACAAACAACACAGTGGAAAGAGCACAGGCTTTGATATATTCTACTTTCTTCTAGTTATGCTCTATGACCTTAAGTAAAACTGCTGTATGACCTTAAGAAAAATCACTTGTTTGTCTTATCTGTAAACGGGGCTAAGAATTCTTGTCTTGCCTATTTCCCAGGGTTTTGTAGGACTAAATGAGATAATGCATATGAAAACATTTTTTCAACTGTAAAACTATAGGTTAATATTAGCTGTTAAGATGTTTCTTCCAGCTGGGACTGTAGCTCAGTGGTGGTAGCATATACTGTGCTTGCCCAGCCTGCATGATGTGCTGGGTTAATCCCCAGCATGGGCTGGGGTTGGGGATGTTTCTTCTAAACTTTCACTGCCTTCTGCTGAAACATCTGTTGTTGTGTTTATCTCCTTTTACCATACTATCTGATTGTACTTCTTTTCACCCATTACAATATGACTTCTAGGTCTAATGGTTGATCCACCGTAAATGTTCAACAAGTACATTTGTATAAGAAAAGTCTATTTCGAGAAGAGAAAATGAATAAAGACTTTATTTATTACAATGAAATAACTAATCTGTAATCATAATACTTACAGTCTATAGAAAATGAATCATAAACAATTTAGTTCTTATACTCCAAAGTTAATCAGATGTTCCAAAAGACAACTCACCCAGGTTAAGCTTTTTTTCAACCCATGACACTATGTTCTTTGCATATTTTGACCAAGTTTTAGCATATGACAAGGCCAATTCAATAGAGTCAGTGTTTTTTAATAGCACATTGACTAATTCTACAGGAGAAAAATTTCCTGAAAATAAAAATATCAGCGTAAGTATTTGTTAAATATGGTCTGTAGTAATTCTAAACAAAGCAGCATTCAGACAAAGGGCACAATTTAAACATAAAATGGTTTCAAGTTACAATATATTTTTTTCTTAATATGTATTTCTATTATTCAAGTTACAAGTCTTATATTCTTGATCAGTCTACATCATCAAATTATTTACCTACTCAATTGGGATTTTCCTCTTAAGTTTTATACATAACACTTTATATATCATTTTGTACTAAAAATGAGTACATTAGGTACACTTGGTTACTAATCAAGAAGAGATTAAGTAATCCAGAACACTTAGTGAAAGAAACTACAAAATGTTTGACAAAACTTATAAGTACCTTTTCCATTGGATGACTCCACTGAGCCCACAGAAATGTTTTCTAAAGACTTTACAACATGGAAGAAAACAAATTTACGATTAGTACAGAAGACAACAAATCTCTGCTTCAGAAATTTTTCACTCCAATTTGTTACTTTGGCATAATTACTGCTAAAGAATTTCAAGTATTTAAAACCTTTCAAAGGGCCTGAGAAGTCTGTTTAAATACCAGAACACTTTCTAAGAATTACTTTTACCACAGTAGTTTTTAAGATCCAAGAATGAACAATCACATTGTTTAATAACAGCATTAGTTAACATGCATGAATCTACGCAAACTTTATTTATTTATTTATTTTTTTAGAGAGAGAGAGAGAGAGAGAGAATTTTAATATTTATTTTTTAGTTCTCGGTGGACACAACATCTTTGTTTGTATGTGGTGCTGAGGATCGAACCCGGGCCGCACACATGCCAGGTGAGCGCGCTACCGCTTGAGCCACATCCCCAGCCCCTACGCAAAACTTTAAATTCTGCATATCCCCCAAATATTAGGAAGTCCAAGAAGTGATGTAAATATATTGCTATCTAAATAGAAGATATAGATCTGCCTTGTCCAGCCATCTTTTACCATTTTATTATATGATAAGCATATCCTTGAAAGTTTATTGGACAGCTGAGCACAGAACTTTTTGTAAAGATGCAAAAGTTTTGTATATGTAATATCCTATATGGTAGTTATTAACTACACTGTAGTTACTTACTTGAACATTTTAAAGGTATCTAACATGACTAAGAAGCAAATTTTTACTTTTATTCAATTATTAATTAAATTTAAAGAACTAGATGTGACTAGTGGCTACCATATTAGCAGGGCTAGAAAACTACATCTATCAAAATTGTTAAATTTTTTTAATATTTATTTTTTAGTTGTAGTTGGACACAATACCTTTAGTTATTTATTTATTTTTATGTGGTGCTGAGGATCAAACCCAGGGCCTCGTACATGCTAGGTGAGCACTATACCACTGAGCCACAACTCCAGCCCCCAAATCATTAAATCTTAAACAAATTTGATCTTCTTGGTTGGGTAATATAAGGTATGTAGGGATTCAATGCAAAAGGGATCAAAAAGACCTGGGTTCTCAAGTCTAGCTCCATTATTCGCTCTATGACATGGGATTACACATTTAAACTCACCTAACTTTAGTTTGCCCTTCTATAAAAAAGGGATAAGAACACTATATTCATAAGGCTGTTTTTTTTTTTTTATAGTCCTGTAGCTAAATTCTTCTTTGTGCAGGACAGAACAATTTTATCCTCTACCGAGTACTGATTTTTCATTTCATCCCATTTTCTGAAGAGGACTGGGGTCACTGGTTAATGCTGGTTTAAACCAACTTTTCCTGCCATGGCCCTTGAAGAGCCATAGCTGTGCACAAAATTGTTAGGGAGGTTGTTTTAAGAATTAAGATGATGTAATGTTATTAGCACAGCAGAGGGTACATAGTAAGCACTATTAAAATGAATTGTGGCTATTATTTTTAAAGTGTATTTTTCAAAAACCTTCATCAAACAATGTAATTTTATTATTAGGATTATATCATCATGAGTTTTTTAATCTTAATCTCTAGGGAAAATTAAAACTTCCAAAAAGGAAAGACAAGGCACAAAATTTTTAAAAAAGGGGAAAAGTAAATTCTTAATAAAGGTCATATTGTATGTGTCCACATTAGAGAAGCAGGAATAGGAAATATGATTCATACCTAAAATTTAAGTTGTTCAGAGCTTTGCTATATACATAAAATGTTTTATTTTCTGAAGAATCAGTAACAATTTTAAAAGGTAAAATTGAGGAAGAAACATGTATAACAGTAAAATACTTGACAATTTTAAGACTCTTCCTTATTCTCCATTTATCAATGGATGATTTTAGAAACATTCCTAATCATGTTTGCAATACGTGTACCAAGTGCCTTAAGCATTTATGTTCATATTTTGTATCATCAAGAAAGATATTAAGGTTTTCTTTTTGGGGGCTGGGGGTACCAGAGATTGAACCTTGGGGTACTTAAGCACTGAGGCACATCCCTAACCCTTTTCTGTATTTTATTTAGAGACAGGGTCTCACTGAGTTGCTTAGGGCCTTGGTAAATTGCTGAGGCTGGCTTTGAACTCCCAGTCTTCCTGCCTCAGCCTCACAAACCATTGGGATTACAGGCATACACCACCTTGCCTTATTGTTTATTTTATTTTGAGACAGGGTCTTACTAAGGCTGAGGCTGGCTTTGAACTTGCACTCCTCCTGCCTCAGCCTCTGAACTGCTAGGATTATAGGCATGCACCACCACACCAGCTTAAGTTTTTATATTATTTTGATATAATACAAGTACCTGGTACATTTGTTGAAATCCTTTTTGGATCTGATCAATCCTCTTTTTTGTTGTAGTACCAGGGCTTAAACCCTGGGGTGCTTAACCACTGAGCCACAGCTCCAGCCATTTTTCAAAAAAAATTTTGAGATAGAGGTCTTGTTAATGGATCAGATCATTCTTAACAGGAATTATCAACACATGTCCCTGAGGGAGTATGTTTAAATATCTTTCATTAAGTAAAAAAATAATCAGTCAACTGAAAATATTCCATATTATAGATCTTTAAGAAAACATTCTCCATACATTCCTCATGTTTTAATATTCCAAATATATTTATTTTTTTTTCCAATTAGAAATCATAACCCCAATCCTATGACAAAAGTATAGAGATGCTAGTTGGGAGAATTAAGACCTACAGAGATAACAAGTGTCCTGGCCAAAAAAAAAAAGTATGATATGTGAGCTTACCACCTTCCTCACTTTTCCCAGTTTTCTTCCCCCTCCACCCCCCAAGTTTCATCAGTCTCTCTCAAGATCTATGTCAAAATCAGTAGGGAAAAAAAGGTTAAAAAAAAAATCCTTTCTAAAATTTTAGGCTTTATACCATACGTTATAAATTATCAGGCATGCTCTTTTAATGGTTCAGTCTACTTAAAAAGTATTACCAAATTATTGCTCTAGAAACTGATCATATTCTCACATTTTTAATGAATTGGTCTGGTTTTCTTACCATAATATGGTAATTTATAAACTTAACAATGAAGGAGTAATTCTAAGATTAGGAAATACTTGGTTAAAAACATTAAAGGATTCACTCTGACACAAACAGCCTACCTTATTTTCCTGAGAAACAGGCAGTTGTAACAATGTGTCATTGCCCACATCTTCCATAAGGAAGTTTGTAAAGCTATCCAGGGAGGTTAAGGAAAAGAAAAGAATATTATTATGCTTCTTTGTCATAGGCTTTACAATCATGTTATTGAGGACAATCTGTTTTAAGTAAGAACCTGATGAAAAACTCCTAGAAATCTATTCACATGAATCAGTCATTTGCAAATGGATGTTGCTTCTAAATAGCTATAAAGACACCTCCAAATACATTAAATAGAGCAACACAGGATGTGTCTTTTTCGGAGTTGTGATAATAAGTCACTACAGTTAATACTTCAGTTTCTATGGATTGTACATGCAATATACTGGAACACACTTAGGCTGAGTACCTTTAAATGACAGTCCTCTACTTACATATTCCTAAAGGTAAATGCCAATGTTTCAGTTGAAGAATACACTTCTCGGAATAGATCGTTTTTGTTGTCTTCATTAACTTCTGTGAAATTCACAGCTACAAGGAATGGTTGCTTACAATAAATGAGGGAGAAAATATTTGGAACTAGATTCACACAAAATCATTTAATCCTTTAAAATCTGACCATTATTTCATTAAAAGATTCAGAAATTGAAAGGGATAATATACAAAATCAATCAGATGTCCAGGTATTCACTCAGGAAATCATAAAAAAATCAGTTTGCATGAAAGTAGTTGGTTTCTAAACTCCCTAACTCTATGCTTTAAATATTTTTGACACATATAAAAAATGACTTAATGTGAAATCAATCTGTCTTAAAGTCAGAGTCCGTTACACCAGACCTCTTCATGAAGAGTGTTCTGTATTGAGCTGGGGTTGTGGCTCAGTGGTATAACACTTGCCTAGCATGTGTGAGGCTCTGGGTTTGATCCTCAGCATCACATAAAAAAAATAAAATAAAGGTATTGTGTCCACCTACAATTAAAAATATTTTAAAAAGAGTGTTTTGTGCTATTTTCTCTTGCTTACTGCTTTCTGGGGTTAAAGACACTGTGGCTCAATGAAATCAACAGGAAGCACATATTTACTATAAGCCACCAATAACTGAAATTTTATACACATTTAAATCTATATAAAACCTATAATACAACATATCACATTTTTTAAAAATTCTGTGCTTTAGAGAATTTAAATTCCTATTTTTTCATAGTTTTATTGCTCATGATAGGCTCTGGGTTCCTGAGATCTATGTTAATTGACATAGAGCTGTCATTTATTTATTTATTATTGATTAAAAAAATAATGACTGTGGAATGCATTACAATTCTTATTACACATATATAGCACAATTTTTCATATCTCCAATTCATGTCTTCATACATGTACTTTAGATAATGATGTCTATCACATTCCACCATCCTTGCTAATCCCCTGGCCCCTTTCTTTCCGTCCCACCCCTTTGCCCTCTCCAGAATTCATCTATTCCTCCCATGCTACCCCACTCCCTATCCCACTATGAGTCGGCCTCCTTATATCAGAGAAAACACTCAGCATTCGTTTTTTTGGGATTGGCTAACTTTACTTAGCATTATCTTCTCCAGTGCCATCCATTTACCTGCAAATGCCATGATTTTGTTCTCTTTTATTGCTGAGTAATATTCCATTGTGTATATATGCCACTTTTTTTTTTTAATCCACTCATCCACTGAAGGGCATCTAGGTTGGCTCCACAGTTTAGCTACTGTGAATTGTGCTGCTATAAACATTGATGTGGCTGTGTCCTTGTAGTATGCTGTTTTTAAGTCTTTTGGGTGTCTTTTGTTTATAAAGAAACATTTTGCCCTTTGTTAATGCAAATTATGAAACAAATGAGTTTTAACTTCTGTATGCACTCTTGATAAAAGCTCGAATACAATTTACTAAGACAAACTCTGAAGGTGGAATTGGATTTTCTCTTTTTAAGTTAATAAACCATGCTACTCAGACTGGTAATAAGGAGGAAATGGTTCTGTGTATCCTATTCTCTCTAGTATCCATACCAGTAAGGTGCAGGTAGACAAACCATGTGGAGAAGAAGCCATCCTCTGTTTTACCAATCGTTTTAAATCTTGGATGGAGAGTTTTAAAAACAAAGTCAGCTCCATCACCAAAGATTCAGATTTGAAGTCTCTAAATAAAATATAAAAAAGGTCTGGGGATCTGGCTCAGTGGTTAAACACCCCTGGATTCAATCCTTGGTACCAAAAAAAAAAATTTCTGGAGTAAGGCACAGACATTTTTTTCAAAAGCTCTCTCAGGTGATTCTAAATAGGCAAATAGAGTTGGAAAGCAAGGAGTCTTAAATTGGGATGAATTAACCTCAAGTCTATAAACTCCATGAAATTACAATCAGATTTTACATGTATAAACCTTTGTAGATTTGTGGGGGGTGAGGGGGGATCCACACATTTCATTATATTCTTCTAAATATCCCTAATACAAACAAAAAGGAGAACTTCACAATCAGTGCAAGCAATTTAAAAAATATTCTAAAAACTTCTGTTCGGGCCAAGAAACTGGTTATAATTAAGCCTGAAACAACTGGAAAAAAACCTGTATAAAATTTAAGAAACAACATTTTTCAAGACACTGGATTATCTGGCAATAAAGAACAGTAGTCCCTGACAAACAAGAAACACCATGGTAAGCTTACAACTGCCCCAATTTATTGCCTAATATTATACAATGTAGATTCTCAAGCAAAGGAAATTACAGGGGGTGGGGCAGGGGGGACACAGATGGACATGATTTTATAATTATGAAGGAGTCAGGTCATCAAGAAGACCTAACAATTCTATACATTTATGTATCCAATAAACAGAGTTTCAAAATGCATGAAGCAAAAACTGATAGAGCTGCAACAAGAAATAGACAAACTCATAGTGATAGCAGAGATTTCAATAGCCCTCCCTGCAACTGACAGAACACACAGATGGAAAATGAGTAAGGGTAGGAAGATCTGAATGATACTATCAACCACCTTGATAAGACAGACAATTATAGAGCACTCCAACTACTGACAGCAAACACATGTTCTTTTCAAATGAATGTTTACCAACACAGGCCATATTATGGGCCATAAAACATGTCTCACACTGAGTTTGAAAGTATTCATATCAGACAAAACACATTCTGTGACTACCTGGAATTAAATCAGGAATAAATAATAGAAGATCTCTGTGAAATTCCCAAATATCAGAAAATTAAATTCCGAAAAACCCATGTGTCAAAGAAGAAGAGAAATTAGATAGTATTTTGAACTAAATGAAAACAAAAACAAAACATCAAAATTTGTGAAAGAGGAGGTGGAGAATTATAAGGGGAGTAAACATTACCATGTCTATGATGATGTTTTCACAGAAATATGCATTTGTCAGAATTTAATGAGACCCACATGTAGAGGCTTGTATATGTGTAATATATCTCTGGAAAGATGCAAAAAAAAAAAAGCAGTAGTAGTTATTACTTATCTAGGGAAAGATATGGGTAGGCAAAGAGGCTGAAATTAAAAAAAAATGTTCACTGGTGAACACCCTCTCCTACAATTTGTATTTACTTGTGTGAATGAACTGCATAATGAAAGAATCAAGTTTGAAGAACAGAAAGAAAACATGAAACTTCTATAGTCTTGGAGGTATAATTATAATATAATGATTGCCTTTATAAATGAAGGGCAAAATACTGAACATGAAAAACCTAAATAAAACCTCCTTTTCATTTATATTACAATTAACAATCCCATGTAACGACAGTCATCATGGGAAATAATATTCAAAAGATTACTTGACCTCAATAATAGCGAACAAGGGCACTATTAAAATTGACCTAAATAAATGAAAATACTAAATACAGCATAAATTCCTGAGTTCTGAAAATGTCTTTATCTGCAAATTTGAAAAATGCATCTGATGGGTAAGAACTCCAAATAAGTCAATTGCTTAGGTCACTGCTGTTTTTTAAAATGTAATCAGGGGGTTAAGACTAAATGATCTAAATGACCTTCAAACTTTTACAGCTTTTTTTTATCCTACAGGAGTTTTTCTTAATATTTCTCTCTAAAATAAGCATAACAAAAATATATATTTACAGGTTTTTGCAAAGACTGAAATATGCAAAGCACTTAGATTGCTTGGCACAGGGTAGACATTAAAAAAATGGTTTTCACCTATACCTTGCCTTTCTGGGTTTTCAAAACTAAATTACCATTAAATCAAAGCATTAAATAAGCTCTTATCTCCATTTTGCAGATCACTGAATATTTTTCATTTACAATATCAATATATTTTTAGGGTGCTTCAACATTAGGAGTAGAGACAAAGAGGAAGGTCTTATTTAAAAACACGTAAGCCTACCCCAAAGAACAGTTTTTTAAAGTTTTCTAGTCTCACAATTCTTGCTGAAAGAGTAAATTTCACAAGTAATCTTCCCCTTTTAAGTTTCACCAACGCAAAAGTAAACCAGTAACAATCCCAACAACAGTCATCGTGGGAAATGATATTCAAAAGATTACTTGACCTCAAAGACATAAAAAAATCTCTAAGGCAACTGAGATCTCTCTCTCTCTCTCTCTAATTGACTCCTTCTGGAATGTGGACACCAACTACAAGGCACCTCTTCCCCAGGACATCCTGACTGCACACAGTAGCCACTGACAACAATTGAACTAGGTCGCTAATTCCAAGCATGGAAATTTTACTATCTATAGACACAAATTTTCCTGAGTCAAATGGCACTTGTAAACAATCCATTTAAAACAAATTTGGTTATTAGGCATATTTTTAAAAGCCACAAGAGAAGCTACCCACTTTCCCCACTTAAAATTGTCTACCACCCATACATCAATTCCCAAGTCCACACCTTCAACTCCAAACTTCTCCATAACCCCTAATATGTTCAACTTGTCTTGTTTTTGTTAATTGACATCCATCCCCTCTAGACAACAATCAACAACCTACCACTACCACATCCCAGTGTCTGCCTTAAATCAGACCTTCAATCCTTATCTTGCCCATTACTTCTAACAATCTCCTAACTGACCTAAATACTTCCTTCACTCTCAATTCTTATATGTTGCAGCCCAGAATAATTTTAACAATTTTGAGTGGTAAGTCATTTAACTGGAAAGTCTCAATTCTTGACTGTGTTAGCATACATATGCTATGAGTGTACACATACACAAACACACACACACACAATAAACTTTTCATACAATTTTCATTTTCAAATCTTATAAGCCTTGTTCTCCACTTGGTTCCTTTTACAAACTGGAATTGCTACAACTGAACATTTTTAAACACCACTTGTTCTAACATAACAAAGATACTTGTACACTAATTAACTACCTCAAAATATCATGAACTCATTCATAAAGTTCAAATTTTAAGTATCAGTTGTATAGTTCAAGTTAGTAGTTTTACAGTGTTCATTGTCAAGTAAAGTTTTCACTTTTAAGAGAAGGAAAGCTGTAGGTGTGACTTACTGGAGGTATCTAAATATCCAAGTATACATAACTCTTTATTGCTAAACCTCATACAAATGCCATCAGAGGAAATGGTTATACATTATGAAACAAAATGTCTCAATGGAGCCTTTTTGCCCACAGCTACCCACTTTTAATATATCATCCTTACCTTTCACTTTTCTAGTAAGCATTTCTGCAGCATTTTGAAGATCGACAGAATTGAGGTTCTGATGCTTACTCATTACAGACTTTAAAACATGGAGAAGCTCATCCAGACATATAAGAATTAATTGTTTAAAACAGTCTTAAAAAAGGAAAAAAAATTGTTTCCAAAGAAAAGTTCTGAAAAATCTAAGCTACAAAAGATCACATGAAACACATTTCAAGTGAAAGGCATTAGAAAGCATCCCACAATTGTTGCCTACTACACATTCACTTCTAATTCTACTATTGCAGTTATGTTGCCTTCAGAAAATTCTTAGTCATTTTAATTCATTAAGGGTTTCAAAGACTTTCACAATTATGGTCAATTTATCACTACCCTTTTCAGTTTTCTCAGTCTACATATGCTCTCCAGATATTCCCTCAAAAACTCATATAAGGTATTTCCTGTCTTACAGTTTTTACTATCATATATTTAATATATGTGATAACTACATTAAGAATCCTATAAAGTTTGATGTTTACATAACTAATGTTTTAAAAATACATGTTCAGTTTCTACATTAGAGTTAATTCTTTCCATTGAGGAATTATCAGTTATTGGGAACAGTAACTCTGAGGCTATATGTAAGGACCATCATTTGACCTGTATATTTAAAAAATTCAATATAAATTACATATGATCTAATGCATTGATATTTTTTTTTTTAAATATCATTCTTTTTTTTTAATATTTATTTTTTTTAGTTCTCGGCGGACACAACATCTTTGCTTGTATGTGGTGCTGAGGATCGAACCCGGGCCACACGCATGCCAGGCAAGCGCGCTACCGCTTGAGCCACATCCCCAGCCCCATGCATTGATATTTTAATGAAGTTTTGTGTTGTTTAGAAAAATTTAATTAGTTGCTAATGATGAAAAATTGGGTGACCATTTTAAATTTTCCAGATTTCTGCCTACTCTAAAAAAAAAAAAAACAAGATTGTATTATACCAGGCCTTCTACCTTCTTCAGCAGCTGGAGCAAAGCAGTGCTACCCTCTTAGATGTGCACATTTCCCAGGACCCACTAGTCTAATCCTAGCCTCCTGTGCTATACCACCCCTGCCAGAGGGATGCAGATAAGAGTTTTATAACCCCCCCAAAGTAAGTGACCATATAATTTTCCCAAACCAAAATACTTTAGTGAGTAAAAGGAGGATGCTCTTCATAATCATGCTAGCATAACAGGCATATTCTGGATTATCATCCCAGGCAAACCAGTATGTATTATCAACCTGCCTTTAGGACTCTGAAATAATAAATCTTCAGAAGTTTGAAAAGATAATCATCTTAAACATAGTATTATGCTATAAATCTCCTTTCCTTGACCTTACATAGCAACAGCATTTAATAATGGTTAATATTTACTAAATCTCAGTATGGGTAGACACTCTTAAAAATGCTTAAAAGATATATTTTCCCATTTAATGTTCATGATTTTATTAGCTGTAAACCCTGAAATTCTCCACTGTACAGATGAGAGAAATGAAGCTCATATACATTTACCAAGTTATTAAACTGTGGAGCCAGAATTTATAAAGTTAGCACACATAATTCCAGAATCCATGCTCTTAATGTTACTTATAATGCCTCCCTACTGAAATAGTTCAGCTTCAAAACCAAAAAAAAAAAAAATTAAATGTGGTATTATAAATTAAACGTATATTCTTGTTTTCAGAAATGTTGGAAGACAATTATTAAACAAATTATTCCATTTATTAACAGTACTATCAAGAGTGAAATAAATGTGTAGAACAAGAGGAGCAAGGGGTGGAGGTGCCAGGAAGGCAAGATAAAGAGCTGGGTATATCAGGGCAAAGAGTATTCAGAGGGAAGCAACAGAGTGGTCCATAGAGTGCTAGAAGCAAGAGAGAAAACAGTGCCTTCCAGGAAAAAATCTGATTCATTCATCTATCAAATTTTATTGACGGGGAAAATAAAAAAAACAGGAGATCAAATACTAGCCTAATTAACTCTGGAACTAAGTATATTAAATGAGTAAGACTAATGGCAAAGGAAATACTGTACTACAACTGAAAAAGTTTTTTCAATGGGAAATTGGATTTACAACTGACATCATTATAAATGTACGCTGGACATAAACGTGAATAAATGGATAACATGGTAGAAGCCAGACATCTCACTGTTACAGAGTGGAATTTAGAAATAAAGAGGGAGAGGAGAATATAATAATCCAGGTAGTGATGAATTAAAGTTGGAACCTTCAGGAAGAACTGATGTTTGGCTTGCTATAAATGGTTACATATAGAAATATTTATGGATATGTGTGTATGAACATGTGGATCAGCACAGACATATGTATTTCTTTGCTGTCAGCTAAGAGGGTCTAAACAAATTACACCCCAGTAGCAATAAGCATACCTAGCACACAGATCTTGGTTCCTGAACCATTTGCCAATAAAAGACATCAGAACTCCTTTGAGAAATGACTAATTCTAGGACAGGGGCAGGAAATATACAAGCTGAATCAAAAGCATCATGTAGTTCCAGAAGGTAAGGAAGAGGGAGAGAAGGAGGAGGAGAGGGCAGGGAAAAGTATTATAGAACAAAATCTATCAAATTTGCTATGTCCGTGTATGAAAATACCACAGTGAATCCTGATTTTATACACACACACACACACACACACACACACACATAATTAAAATGTACTAATTGAAATAATAAAAAGATTAGTAGAGTCAGCAGATCAGGGGGAGAAGGGGAAGGAAAAGGAGGATACTGAAAAGGTTCCCTCTGTCCAAAGCTGGAACATTGGAGTGATAAATAGTATCGATGTTGTACCTAAAGTATAAAATAAATATCCATATGTTCATATTGGTATAAATGACTGAATAAATTAATAAATGGAGAAAACAAACCTTTTGTGTAAAAGAATACTAACTATGTAGTTAACTTTGCCCTCATAGAGGTATGATAGTGATTTCTTCCAAAAAAGTAACATATGCATAGGAGGATAAAAGCAGTAATTTTACTCTGTAGAAGTTGACAAACACCACATAAGACAGTTGCTCAAGGTCAACAACAACAATATTAAGTCATGTTGGTAGCAAGTACCCTTGAGATAATGTGATGAAAAAAAAAACAACACTTTAAATCTGTAATCTCTCCCCCAATGTTTCACAACCTCAGTCTAATCATGAGAACATCAGAAATTCTAACCAAAGGCATGCTACACAATATCTAGGCAGTACTCCTTGAAACTTTTCTCACCAAAAATGAGAAATTTAAGAGACAGGGAGAACTTAAGGAGACATGACCATTAAATGTATTATAACAGGATCCTGGAAGACAAAAGGACTTTTGGGGGGTGGGGAGGACATTTGGGGAAATCTAGAAAATTTGAATAAACTATGAACTTTGTTCAATAAAAAGGTAGCATTATTGTTGGTTACTGTCAAAATTGGTTCATTAATTCTTATAAAGATAAGGCAAACTGGACATAGGATTATATGAGAACTCCATATACTGTCTCAATTTTTCTGTGTATCTAAAACTGTTCTAAAAAACAAAGTCTGTTTTAAAAATAAAATACAAGCCAGTCAAACATTTTAGGAATTTTATGTACAGCTGGCATTTCCCCACAAACCTAATTTTAAAAAATCATTTATAATTTTTAATCCTTAGGAGAAATATGAATATCCAGCTTAATGAGCTCTATTAATTAAATAAACAATGGTTTGGTAATTGTGGGTGTTAAGTTTACTTAGTTAAGCCAATATAGCACAGTGGTTAAAAAGGAGAGCCTTTGGAACCAGACTCCCTGACTTCAAATTCTACCTCCATGGCTGAGAAACTTGGGCAAGTTACTTAATCTCTCTGTGCCTACTTTCCTCACCTATAAAGAGAAGACAAAGAGGGTCACTTCATAGAGTTGTTAGATTAAATGAATTAAAATACATAAAGCACTTAGAACAGTTGCTGGAACATAGTAAGCCCTCTATCAACATTTGCAGTTCCTGTTATCTTAAGCAACAGAAGATATAGGTTATAAAGGTTGGCTTTGAAATAGAATCCAGTAGCACTGAAATAAAACAAACTTCTGGGAAAATAGTACAACTTGATAGTTTTAAGGAAAAACTGTAAAATCATAGTTTTGTACAACCTAGTCCCTTCTTTATATTATAAAACTAGTCTATGCTAATATTTCTGGCTACTTACCAAAACCAAGGTTGAGTGATGATCATCACAGAGAATTGTACTGGATTCTTTTTGAAACCTAATCTATGGTAGTGCAATAGTATAGATACTAAATATTCCCCAAAGGCCCACACTGGTTCTCAGCATGGCACTACTGGAAGGTGGTGGAATCTTTAGAAGGAAAGGCCTGCATCACGGGGGATAGATACATCCTTAAGACTGTGGGATCACAGTCCATCCCCTTTCTCCTCTCCTCTCTTCTTTTGTTCTGTAGCTCAACTTGTTCTACCATGCACTCCCACAACCATGTGCTGCCTCTCCACAGGCCCCAAACCATGGGGGTGTTAAATGATAATGGACTGTGAACAAAAATAAACTTTTCTTTATAAATTATCTTCTGTACTTTGTTATAATGACCTAAAGCTGATTAATAGTCTTCAAAGAGAAAACAGTTAGTCATTTCTAATATTCCCAATAAAATCAACAGATATTAATATACTTGAGAAATACTCAAGAATATGTTTTTTCAAATTTTGAAATCTCAGGACAAAAGAGCTTGATTTTTAAATGATTGTTAACCACCACCACTAATATTAAAAATTAGAATAGGATATTAAGGAAGAACTACAAAACACTAATGACCTAAATGTCTAAATAAACCAGGGTCATAAATTCTGGCCTTCTCAGAGTCAAGGAACTCAAATATATAGACACCAATATATTTTAAAATTATTAAACACCCTTAAATTGTCTCAGTTTTAATCTCTAATATAGTAGGTAATATGTAATAGATACAAAATACACAAACGAAAACTCTTTGGGATCCTCAGTAATTTTTTTAACAGTTGTCATGAGAATGTCTGATAAAAGTTTTCTTAAAAATTACTGCAAAACACTTCAATAACTGTCCGCAAAAAATACCAAATTCCCTTTTTCCTACAAGAAGTGTTTATAAAAAGATATTGAAGTTGTTCCAAAACAACTTACTAATAAACAGTAACTGAGTTATTTAGAAACCTGTTTCTGAAAGACTAACAAATTGCATTATAAAATAAAAAATCCCAAATTCCTATGATTAAACATATTTCTGAAGCCTATATAAATCAATGGTAATGAATATATCAATTAAATAAAATGTTAATCACAGATTCATAAACTTTTCTATATATTTGGGCAGAAGGGTTGACTACTAGGGTGTCAGTATACAATATACCCTGATAATACTTCACCTGGGACTTCATAAATTAGCAAGCCCTTAGCCATTTGTGCCATAAAACGTTAAAAAACAAAAGGTTCTGTTTTTACCAAATGTTCTTTTCCCCACAGAATAAAGCTACCTCAAATTATCTTTAAAGAAGCAAGGAGTCTCTAACTAAAAATATCTTTTTAAAAAAAAAAGTTTAAGCACCTCGTTCATCAACACTAAATATCTCCTGCCCTGTCACCACAAAACAAAACAAAATAGTCACACAATGAGTAAAGCAAGAGCAGTAACTGTTCTTTCCCAATAATGAATAAAATGGCTGCTTAGTGTTAGAAGACAAAAGACTTTAAGAAATCTTGATTCCAATCCTTGATCTACCACTGCCTTGAAATGATCATATATAAAACTCTTGGGTTCTCTGATCTCAGATTCATAAACAGTAAGAGAGAACTGATAAGAATATCTGTTTTACCTTATAACGTTGTTGTGAATATGAAATAAATTAATAGAAATGAAATTGCTTATATTATTAATATATAAATAATGATTATTACTAGTAAATCTGAAAGCCATTCAAACTAAGTATCCTTGAAAACAAATGTGCCTCAGGTACACTCAGTAACAAACAAATAGGTAAACCTCAATGTTTTAGTTAATGAAAAAGAGACATTCAAGTTCCAATTTCATTTTATATGTGAAATCTTAATAAATTACTTGGAAATAAAATTGTCATTAAGCATATATTTTATAAAAATACTTCTATGCCTGTCAGTTTTTAAAGTCATAGTTGCCACATTGCAAGTGTAATAAAGTTTAATTAATACTACACAAAGGTATAAGGATGGTCTTAGGCCTGAGCCTAAGCAATTTCATTTTAAAACTCCAGTTTGAAACCTTCAGTCGCACCAGGCACACCTATGGAGCCCTCCAGTATGGCCCTCAGGTACAAACAAGTCACTTCTCCCTACCCTGACAAACTCTGAGTGAAGTCTCTGGCATGCTGCCCGCACTCTGGTAAGAGTGAGAAGCAACAAAATCAGTGTGGGGACCACCAGACTAGATGCTTTAACCCCAGGGTAAATGATGGCACTGAGAGACCCAGTGGCAGCTGATAGGGATTGAAAGGGGTGGTCAGAAGCCCCAAAATTTAGTATAAATTTTGCCCCCTCAGTGCCAGCCGACACTGACGCCCTAATGCTGGAGAGCCTGATGAGAACCTGGACTGACATCCCAACTCTTCTCATTTGCCTGATCCTCTGCTTTCAAACTCTACAGCAGCCTCTGGACTCTGGTGAGAAAAGGACTTCTCCCTATGACCGCCTCCTCAGCTGGCTGTCAGCTCCACCCCAGGAGAAGCCTGCCTTGATTCCTGATCTGGTCACCACAGTCTGAGTGAATGTGCATCTGCGACTTAAAGCATACGGCTTGAGACTTTTGATCTGACACTTGAGCTTAGCATGCAGAGGGAATGTCTGTCATGAGCCTGTCATGATTAAGTGTGTTTTCAGTGCTTAGAATTAATCTAGAATTTTTTGCTGCAAATTGATTGTCTATTGAAATGCCCAGCATTAAGGATTGTAATTTTATTAATTAAGAACCTATAGAATGAAATTGTATTGAGTGATTTGAGTGAATAAAGCACTGAAAAGGGCAAAAGAGCATGGTCATTCTTTATTTCTCCCCCTTAATTGCATAAGCTGCACATTTTGCCCATCACGACAAAAGGTATTATAGATGTGAATATAATGAAATTCAACCAAAGTCTTAACATCAATCATCTAGAACAGTAAAAATATTCCAATGTTTATCTACTACCCCTGTAATATGGTAACCGTTTAATTACTGCTTTGCCTATTTGTGTCATTTATTTTCTGCTTCATTCAGCATATCAAGTGAAAACAGATCAGCCAACTCTATTTGTCTGGTTCTCATGCATTAATACAATACCACATTGTTTATATTGCAAACATTTCATGGAAATATTTAAGTAAACAAAATGAAAAAAATTGTGTTTTCCTTTATTAAAAAATACTGACAATAATTTTAAAATCAGTCTTGTTAATTCAGCTTAATCTAACTAGGGAGAGCAATGAAAAGAATAAGGAGGGGGAAAAGCATCAGAACTTACTGCTAGGAAGCGCCTATTTTTTCCTGTAATAATTTTTGAATTTATAGGAAATGAAACCTGAAGCACAGCAGCTTTATCTAGTTACCTGGGGACTGTAAATACAGTTTTCTGGGGAAAAAAATTTACCTAACTTACCCTGGAGTGGGGCAGAGTTAGTTAATCTACAAGACAAGTAATTGAAAGTGCAAATTTTAGCAGAATCTCTCATAACAGAACATTTAATGGCATTAAGCTTTTCATTTCATTCCTACTGTTAAATTAAAAATTGCTTTAGAAAGTTCCAACTATAGTTCTGTAAAATCTAGGATCTAGAATTCATCAGAAGTTATCACTTATAAAATAAGTTATGGTTTTACAAAATAAGCCTTTAAAGTTAGAAAGCACTTTTAAAAACCCATGAACTTAATTAGTTTATCTGAAATGGATGAGATTTTTATCTCCCTTTCTTACCTATTTAAAAGGCAAACCCAAAACAAACAACAAAACAGAAAAATAAGGCACCATAATTACAGTGGTCAATTTTCACTAAAATTCATTTTAAAATAGCATTACATAATCAAAATGAAAACCATTAAGAAGTATGAGACTGGTGTTCTCCTTCCTACATTTTATAATGGCACTTATTAATACTTCCAAGCACTGAGGTATTTTCCACTATTCCTTCAAGCCTAATTAAAATGACGTGCACCTTTAAAATTCAGAGATTTTTTTTGAACTCCCTTGAATGACACTCCACCTGGAAATGGTAAGGTATGTCCCAAAGGTATACTTCTAAACTACTGAAAACCTAGAAGAATGTTTATAAATCTGTTATTTGAAATTCAGAACACATTATTCCTCAGGGAGCAACCATAAACCTGAACTAGTACTTGCACAGCACAAATAATTAAATATATACTTACATCAGGTGTTAAATGCTACTGTTGAGGCTAGACTTAGATAAGTAACTTTGTGATTGGTTTATGGTCATATTTTCATTTACCCAAATGAGTTATAGAAATGATCATTCTGGACCTAAAAATCTAAAATGAAAAACTTTTTGAGTACCATGGCAGTAGAAAATAATTAAACACAAAGTATATATGCCTAAGTGAATACCTTCAGTACTTTAATATAAGACATAGATTTACCCCTGTAATTATTCATAATGTACCTAATGACACTGGATAGAGATATGAAACTTCAAATTCTGTATCTGCTACATGTATAAGACTACAGAGCAATCTCACCTTGCACATAAGTAGTGGAAAGAGAATTACCAAAATATTTATCCTATTATCAAAGTAAGAATAGAGTAATTTCATAGTTTTTAGATATCTCACAGATAGCTATCATGTACTACTGAGCATGTAAAAGGTGGCTACTGCAACTGAGGAGTTAAGTTTTTACTTTAATTAAATTTAAACAGTCATGTATATCCAATGGCTACATATCAGCGTAAATTTAGATAATCCCCATGGAGTACAGAATTAGCTAGTGAAATAATGAAAACAGAGCAGTGCTTTTATAGAGTGCCTGCCATGTAAAGCAGGTGCAATAACCTGGATAGAATATACCATTCTGTATTAATAATCTCTGGGGCTCCAAATAAGTTCATTATTTATCAGCAATAAGAAGTTGACAAAAATCCTCTAATCTTAGTTATACATACACATCACTCGTGAAATGTGGCTAAAAATACTTGCCTTTATGGGAATTGAATAAATTTCTTTGCATAGCAAAGTATTCTATAAAATAAAAAGTACCATGTACAAATATAAAACTTGAGTATCCCTTATCTAAAATGTTTGGAACCAGAAATATTTTAGATTTTGGAATATTTGCATAGACTTTACCAATTCAGCATGAAACCAGTCTGAAAATCCAGAATGCTCTAAAATCGGAAACTTTTTTCCTACTGCCATGGTACTAAAAAAAAAAAGTTTTTTACTTTAGATTTTTGGGTCAGGAATGATCATTTCTATAACTCATTTGAGTAAATGAAAATATGACCATAAACCAATCACAAAGCTACTTATCTAAGTCTAGCCTCAACAGTAGCATTTAACACCTGAAGCAACAGTCAAGTGACTTTTTGTATTACTGCCTCATTACAATTAAAGTATACATTTAAAAGGGTATTCTGATTAGACCAAAAGGTGACTTGTCTATCCACATTGTTTATTCTTTTTTTTTTTTTCGAGAGAGAGAGAGAGAGAGAATTTTTTAATATTTATTTTTTAGTTTTTGGCGGACACAACATCTTTGTTTGTATGTGGTGCTGAAGATCGAACCCGGGCCGCATGCATGCCAGGCAAGCGCGCTACCGCTTGAGCCACATCCCTAGCCCCCACATTGTTTATTCTTAAAGGCTAACTTTTCAGTTTTTTTTTTTTTAGTTGTAGATAGACACAATACCTTTATTTATCTTTATGGGTCACTGAGGATGGAACCCAGTGCATCACAAGTGCAAGGTGAGTGCTCTACCAATGGGCCATGACCCCAACCCCACTTTTCAGTTTTTTAAGAGCTAACAGACGTGAATTAAAAGGTAATAAATAATGCCCAAAATTTTGAAGGCAAAAGACAAAGTATTGGCCAAATCTTTGACAAGGTTCCTTCACACCAAAAGGGAACAGCGAGGGTCTTAGTGGTAAAGCTCTTGCCTAGCATGCGTTAGGCACTGGGTTCCATCCTCCACACCACATAAAAATGAATACATAAAATAAAGGTAATGTGTCCATCTACAACTAAAAAAGATTTTAAAAAATAATAAAAAGAGAGAGACGGAGAGAACAGTGAAACAGCTCTTTGCTGTCTGGCCACGGTTTATTGCTGTGATGGTTGAATACAGAAGTCCAGGAATAGTTCTCAATCCACATGGTTCATGTCTATAGAAATGTATGTAATAATACTACCTCAAAGAGTTACAGCATTGTAAACATTTTAACTGTTTGCCTGAAGATTATATCTAATGTGATCCTTATAATAACTCTGTTAAGTAAATAAGAAACAGTCTGATACTCCAAGAAGCTGAAAATCACACTCAAACTTAAACACAAGCATATTATTATATAGCATTCTCTTCATCTTTCATAATGGGGTTCATTTATATGTTTATATATACTTCCTTACTTAAGGAAAACAAAACAAAAAGGTTCCTGCCACTCAAATTAACTAAATACTAATTTTCAGATTTGGATAACAACCTTCCAAAGACAGGTAAAACAAATTCTTATTAAATTCAAAATTCATACTGATGAAGGATACATGTATCTTTTAAAACATGATTGAAAAACCAAGCATTAAAATCAACCTCATTAGTATGAGAGTGAGTTTTCAAAACAATTGTTTTTCTGGGTTTTTAAAAATTAATTTACAGGGGCTGGGATTGTGGCTCAGGGGCAGAGCGCTCGCCTAGCACGGGTGGGACCAGGGTTCAATCCTCAGCACCACATGAAAATAAAGGCACTGTGTTGTGTCCATCTATATCTAAAAAAATAAATATTAAGAAAAAAATTAATTTATAAGCTTTTCAATTATTAGTGACGCATCTGTTATTTAAGTTAAAGTACCAGCATGCTTATTAATAAAAGGATAATGTCCACACAAATTTTTAAACTTAAATTTCAGTAAATAAATTTATTTCCCTTTCTGTCCTTTAATCTGAAAGGGAGTCTCCTTCTGTATCTTATTATCATTTTTCTCTTTTCTCACTGAGAATTGGCTTCCAATCCTCTTCTTTCCTATTCTCTGAATTATCTACTCACAAATTAAAACTCATAATTTTTTTTTTTGCCAATAAGGAGTGGTTCAACTTGTTTTAAATTACCACCATTTAAAATCTGGTAAACAAGGAGTATCTATGTAAAATGAAGATTTTAAAGGGTATAAAACTCCTAAGGAAAATAAACAACAGAAATCCTACCTAAAAATCTTATTGATATTATTGAAAATGTATTTCCATTGATATATTAAATAACATCATGTTTTGCCCTAAATTCAGGTAAATGATTTGTCAGTGAATACATCATTTTAAATTTCACCTTAAAAATTAAAAAAGTAATGAACAAAATTTACAAACTTAAAAATAAATTTTAAATAATTAAGCCAGTTAAGAACAAATCTTTATTACAAAACTATGCTCCTTTAAATAAAGGACAGATGTATCATTTCACTATGGATTTTGTTACCAGTATAATATTTAATATATTTAGAATATTTTCCATAACAAGTTACCGTTCCACAATTTAATCATCCATTTTAGACTTCAAAATCAACCTACTGAAACTTCTTTCTAATAATATTTACATACTCTGGAGCCAGGTGCAGTGACATGCCTGTAATCCCCAAGGAGCCCAGGTAAGAGGATCTCAAGTTCAAACCTAACCTTAGCAACGGAGCGAGACCCTAGGCAACTTAGTGAGATCCTATCTCAAAATAAATTAAAAAAAAAAAAAGGAGTGGAGGGCACTGGGAATGTGGCTCAGTGATTAAGTGCTCCCAGATTCAATCTCTGGTACCCCCTATCAGTGACAAACCGTCAGAAAGGGAAATGAGGAAAACTACCCCCATTCCCAATAGCCCCCAAAAATCAAAAACAAAAACAAAAACACCTTGGGAATCAATTTAACTAAAGAGGTGAAAGATCTATATAATGAAAATTATAAAACCCTAAAGAAAGAAATCAAAGACTTTAGAATATGGAAAGATCTACCTTGCTCTTGGATACACAGAATTAATATTATCAAAATGACCATACTTCCAAAAGCACTATACAGATTTAATGCAATTCCGATCAAAATTCCACTGACATTCATCATAGAATTAGAAAAAGCAATCATGAAATTCATCTGGAAAAATAAGAGACCCAGAATAGCTAAAGCAATCCTTACCAGGAAGAGTGAAGTGGGTAGCATCATTATACCAGAAATTAAACTATACTACAGAGCTATAGTAAAAAAAAAAAAAACAGCATGGATTAGCAGCAAAACAGACATGTAGATCAATGGTACAGAATAGAGGTCACAGAGACTAACCCACAAAATTACAATTATCTTACATTAGACAAAAGTGCTAAGAACATGCATTGGAGAAAAGATAGCCTCTTTAACAAATGGTGCTGGGAAAACTGGAAATCCATATACAACAAAATTTTCACCATGAACAAAACTCAACTCAAAATGGATCAAGGACTTAGGAATACAACCAGAGACCCTGCTTCTAACAGAAGAAACAGTAGGCCCTAATCTCCATCATGTGGGATTAGACCCCAACTTCCTTAATAAGACTCCTATAGCACAAGAATTAAAAATCAAGAATCAATAAATGGGATGAATTCAAACTAAAAAGTTTCTTCTCAGCAAAAGAAACAATCTGTGAAGTGAATAGAGAGCCTACATCTTGGGAGCAAATCTTTACCTCTCACACATCAGATACAGAACTAATTACTAGGGTATACAAAGAACTCAAAAAGCTAAACACCAAAAAATAAACAAACAAATAAATAAATAACCCAATCAATAAATGGGCCAAGGACCTGAAGAGACACTTCTCAGAAGATGATTTTACAATCAATCAACAAATACATGAAAAAAATGTTCATCATCACTAGGAATTAGAGAAATGCAAATCAAAACCACTCTTAAGATTTCATCTTACTCCTGTCAAAATGGCAGCTATTATGCATACAAACAACAATAAGTGTTGGCAAGGATGTGGGGAAAAAGGTACTCTTATACACTGCTGGTGGGACTGCAAACTGGTGCAGCCAATATGGAAAGCAGTATGGAGATTTCTTGGAAAACTGGGAATGGAACCATTTGACCCAGCTGTCCCTCTCCTTGTTCTATACCCAAAGGACTTAAAAACAGCATACTACAGGAACACAGCCAATCAATGTTTATAGCAGCACAATTCACAATAGCTAAACTGTGGAACCAACCTAGATGCCCTTCAGTAGATGAATGGATAAAAAAAATGTGGCATATATACGCAATGGAATATTACTCAGCAATAAAATAGAATAATATCATGGCATTTGCAGGATATGGATAGAGTTAGAGAATATAATGCTAAGTGAAGTTAGCCAATCCCAAAATCCAAATGCCGAAGGTTTTCTTTAATATAAGGAGGCTGATTCATAGTGGGATAGGGAGAGAGAGCATGGGAGGAATAGATGAACTCTAGATAGGGCAGAGGGGTTGGAGGGGAAGGGAGGGGGCATGGGGTAATTAATGATGGTGGAATGTGATGATCATTATTATCCGAAGTACAGGTATGAATTACGAATTGGTGTGAATATACTATGTATACAACCAAAGATATGAAAAATTATGCTCTATATATGTAATAAGAATTGTAATACATTCTGCTGTCATATTAAAAAAAATANTATATATATATATATATATATATATAAACATAGACTTGTGACTGCTGCTTTAAGGAAAATTCAAACACTAAAATTTGAGGCTTTGGGACTAGGGAGGTTGTTCAGTGGTAGAGTACTTGCCTTGCATGCATGAGGCCCTGGGTTCGAGCCTCAATGCCCAGAAAAAAATAATCATTTTTTTTCTCTTTTGGAGGCTTCAATTCTAGTTCAGTTATTTTGGGAATTTCAACTTGAACATTATAATTTGGTTAGAAATATACTCTTAAATTTAGTGTAAGCATGAGATGTATTTTTAGATTCTGGTTTTCAAAATGCACATCAGAAAACAACCATTAAAAAATTATATATATATATATATATATATCTCATATATACATATACCATTCCCTGGAAAGAGGGGCAGTTTATTTCCTGTCCTCTTGAATATGCACAAAATGTGTACCTAGTTTTAACCAAAGGAATACAGCAGAAATCTCTCTCTCTCTCTCTCTCTCTCTCACACACACACACACACACACACACACACACACACAGATTTGTTGAAATCTCACAAATTTCTATGAAGGCCGAGGAAGGGCCTTATTGTATAAATGCAATGAAAGTGAAATATAAACATTATGAACATGAAAATGAACTGCTCCTCATCACAAAAGAACAGGAGCTGTCTCTTAACTATTAATTATCATTGACATCAAATTTGGATAGTAAAGAAACACTGAAAATTAAAAGACTTAGATACTAAGGTGAAGTCAGGGATATATAATTCTTTACTTCAAGATAAACAAATCCCATTATCTATTTCTGACTAGACAAATTCTGTGATTGTCCCTTAATGTAAGAAAAAGTTACCAATCAGCAAAACAGAATTAAGTCTGAATATTGGGGGAAAAATTCATTCAAATACAGTCATTTTAAATTTGGCAACAATATAGAAAACTGAATTAAGGACAAAGCATCAACAATCTACATTGTAAACATCAGTTTTCTTATTAAAGACCAATCAATGTGCTGTACTGCCTATAACAAGAAGGTTTAGATTCCAATGGTCTTAAATTGCAATGGACAAACTGATTGGAGCCAAAGACTTATTTTTCTTTTTTGGTACTCTTGTTTCTCCACCCTTACCAAAATTTTTATTTTGTGCTGCACTATTATCTATTTTTTAATTTTTCTCTTGCTCTTATTCATATTTTCCCCCATTGTTCTTTTTGGTGTATTATAGTTGGACAAAATGATGGGATTTGTAGTAACATATTCATACATGCACACAATATAACAATACAGTTTGGCCAATATCATTCTGCAACTGCCCAATTATTTGGCTACAAAATGGTTTACATTGTAATCATCAAACATTTAGGGAGGAAATTAGTCATAAAATAACTAAAGCAGAATAATACCCTGTTTCTACCATTGTGTACACACTTATCTGTAGGGACGGTAGCATTTAAAATTTTACAACCTATCCAGTAAAAATGCGAAAAACGTAAATAGTGGACAAACCTGAAAGTATAGCTTCTTTGAAATACCGCAGCACATGGGTGAACTTGCTGATATCATTCACCACCTCCTTGATGTGGTCCTGATCAAAGTGGAGCTGGAACTTATGGACTGGAGCCCCACTTCAGAAGTTGTTACTTGAGAGTTGGCCTGATGTCCAAACATGTTTTTTCTTGGCCTTTTTCTTTTTCTGAGCAATCATACCCTCACTTGATAATCAGAAAAACTGAAATCCTTAAGGGGGCAAGAAATAAACACAAAAAAGAGAAACACAAATACTACATAAGCCAGGGAAACATATTAGGTCTTCACAAATTGCCCACGCTCCACCTTAGTATTCTATTTTTAATTTGTAAAAACAAATGAATAGAACACTGTACTATGAAAAATAGCTTCCATTTACTAAGTCCATAATCCTGACAATGCCCAATATGCAAACTATCATTCTTTTCACTTCACAAGTGAGAAATCTGAGATTTAGAGGTTAAAAAAATATGTCTAGACTCTCAACTGATAAATGATGAAATTTGAGTTAAATCTAGATCTTCCCTAACTTCCTCAATTCCTAAGGTACAGAATATTTTTTAACTGTAAAAGTTGTTCAGAAACATCACTTAGTAGGTCACATTTTCCCTCTATTACATCACCTTCAAGAATAAAGATGAAATATGGACTCTGAAAAAAGAGATGTGTTTTAAAATCTTCCTCTATCATTTACTATATGCCCTTAGAAGCTGTTAATCATGTCTTCACTTTAGTATGCTTATTTATAAAATCAGAAAAACATCCTGACAACACCTACCTCAGAAGCTTATTTTACAGAATTAAATAAGACAGTAGTATGTAAGTATCCATTGAGCACATAAAAGTAGTTTAATTACAGTTATTTTTTCTAGTGATATATATATATATATACATGTACACATACACGCTGACATTCTGGGTTATTAAGTTTCATGAAGAACATTTTTTTGTTGAAAAATAGTTCTAAGGATGTCCCCTAATCTGATGTATCCTGACTGTACAAATAAATGTCATGTTATCAGAGAAATATTTCTGGTAATTTAACGATGGAATAGTGAAAAGGCAATGTTTAGAATTACAAAAAAAAAAAAAAAGATTTGAATCCGGGCTCTAGTGTTTTCCAGATGTGTGACTTACACAATTCATACTCAGGTTTGTGAGAAGATTAAAAGGCATCACAAAATTTAGAAATTTTTGTGTTAAAACACCTAATCCTAGCCCACTGGGACTCAAGAGAATCTTGAGGAATTTGTTCTTCATCCTTATTTTAACTTTCCAGAATAAAATCCCCAACTATTTTAAATTTCTTGAAATTAAAAAGGAAACAACTTGAGGAATTAGCCCAAGCATGATCATTAAAAGAGTTTTAAAATATTTTGTCTTAAATATTTGTATACTTTCAAAATGTAAAATGACTAAGGACTCCTATGAATTCACAGTACAAAGTTTTATGTAATGTTTTCATCATTTGTTAAAATACATTACTGTACCATGTACTATTACACCATGCCCAATTCCACAGATTTGGTTTCTCCCTGGGATTACAGTTCTCTAGTCTATCCCATTCTATTTCTGCCTCTCCCACACTAGTGAATTGTCATTTCTTGCCTGAGCTACAGCATTAATTTCCTAATGATCGTTCCACAACCATTCTCGTCCCATTATAAATGTAGCCAGTAGACTTTTCAAACATAAATCTCATGGTGCCATTTCTCTGCTCAAACCTTCCAAAGGACAAGTGAAAAAATGTCGTACTCTGTGAGGCTCAAAGTGAGACGTGGTGGCTCTTGCCTGGTCCTGCAATGTTATCTGAAGTCACACTCCTGGCTCTCAACACTCCTGCCATAAACATCTCCTTTTCCTTCTAACAGTATTTGTGTACTTTCACCCACAGTATGAAACATCATGACCAGTATAGATACATTAGTATGTAATGTTGGTGTGTGGTATGTGTCAGATCTATTTGTCTTTCATAAAACAGATTCTAGCTAAGGATCTATGAGATATACTCAGATTTTTTTTCATTCTATTCCATTTTATTTTTATAAATGCTGGTTGCAACTCACTAAATTGTCTTTATACATGTAACAGGGGTCATGACATTATAGCTTAAAAAATACCTACTGTTCACATCAGGGTCCAGTCTACATGCAGATCCATTTGCCTGCAATATTCCTTCTTCTCCTTCACTCACTCACTCTGATCTTACCCAAAGATCACTTCCTCAGAGAAACTCTCCTGCACTACTCCCATGGCCCCATAATCACCATCACCCAACTAGAACAGAACCCCTAGAGATGATCTAGAGCATCCTACACTGTTCATCACTGCATTTACCACAGTCCAAATAGATAATTCAGATCTTACCATTTAGACTAGAATCTTAAGGAAATTAAGACCTTGTCTTGGTTGTTAATCCTTTTTCTCTGTTCACAGCACAGTGCTTTATAAGAGAAAGGATGAACTACTCAAACTATTTACAGAATGAAAAATGCATTTGCAGAAACAATGGACATAAATTAAAAACTTACAACTGACTGTTACAGACACCAAAATAACCCTAGGTTTTTGTAATGCTTTTCAGAGAAATTTTTTTTTAAAAATCCATCTCTAAAATGTTATCTTTCAAAAAAACTACATGAAGATAAGCAAAGGCAAAATTACATAAAAGTGAACTAAAAGTTGTATTTCTATTATGTTCCTTCTGATTATAAGAGAGACCCAATACTTTTTTTTTAAAAAAAGAGAGTGAGAGAGAGAGAGAGAGAGAGAATTTAATATTTATTTATTTTTTTTTTAGTTTTCGGCGGACACAACATCTTTGTTTGTATGTAGTGCTGAGGATCAAACCCGGGCCGCACGCATGCCAGGCGAGCGCGCTACCACTTGAGCCACATCCCCAGCCCAACCCAATACTTTTTAAGAGCTTTTTAAAAATTTTTATTATTAGTTGTTCAAAACATTACATAGCTCTTGACATATCATGTTTCATACATTTGATTCAAGTGGGTTATGAACTCCCATTTTTACCCCATATACAGATTGCAGAATCACATCAGTTACACATCCATGTTTTTACATACTGCCATACTCTGTTGTATTCTGCTACCTTTCCTATCCTCTACTATCTCCCCTCCCCTCTCCTCCCCTCCCCTCCCATCTTCTCTCTCTACCCCATCTACTATAATTCATTTCTCTCCCTTGTTTTTTTTCCTTTCCCCTCACTTCCTCTTATATGTAATTTTGTATAACAATGAGGGTCTCCTTCCATTTCCATGCAATTTCCCTTCTCTCTCCCTTTCCCTCCCACCTCTCGTCCCTGTTTAATGTTAATCTTCTTCTC
>NW_026000076.1:5227530-5249730 GCF_001458135.2 Marmota marmota marmota | reverse complement strand
GATACCAGATTTTAAACTATACTACAGAGCAATAGTAACAAAAACAGCATGGTAATGGTACCAAAACAGGCGGGTGGACCAATGGTACAGAATAGAGGACACAGAGACCAATCCACAAAATTACAACTACCTTATATTAGACAAAGGTGCCAAAAGCATGCAATGGAGAAAGGATAGCATCTTCAACAAATGGTGCTGGGAAAACTGGAAATCCATATGCAACAAAATGAATCTGAATCCCTTTCTCTCGCCATGCACAAAAGTTAACTCAAAATGGATCAAGGAGCTTGATATCAAAACAGAGACTCTGTGTCTGATAGAAGAAAAAGTTGGCTCCAATCTACATACTGTGGGGTCGGGCTCCAAATTCCTTAATAGGACACCCATAGCACAAGAGTTAAAAACAGAATCAATAAATGGGACTTATTCAAACTAAAAAGTTTTTTCTCAGCAAAGGAAACAATAAGAGAGGTAAATAGGGAGCCTACATCCTGGGAACAAATTTTTACTCCTCACACTTCAGATAGAGCCCTAATATCCAGAGTATACTAAGAATTCAAAAAATTAAACAATAAGAAAACAAATAACCCAATCAATAAATGGGCCAAAGACCTGAACAGACACTTCTCAGAGGAGGACATACAATCAATCAACAAGTACATGAAAAATTTTTAATAGCTTTTAAAGTTCCTTTAGTCAATATTCTTTGGTTAATTCCAAATTATTTATTTATTATTTATTCTGATTTGTTATATATGACAATGAAATGTATTACAATTCATATTACATATATAGAGCACAATTTTCATATCTCTGATTGTACACAAAGTATATTCACACCATTAGTATCTTCATACCTGTACTTACGGTAATGATGTCCATCGCATTCCACCATCATTTCTAACCCCATGCCCCCTACCTTCCCCTCCCACTTCTTTGCCCTATCTAGAGTTCAACTATTCTTCCCATGTTCCCCTTCCCTACCCTATTATGAAACAGCTTGATGCTGGCTGTTTTAATGAATCAGGTGGTTAGTATGTGCCCAATACTGTTAAAATACTTCATGAACTAGATTTCATGAAGTCTTTTAAAGTCATGTTTGTTGAGATATAATTTATATATGGTATAATTTGCCCTATTGAGTTTTGTAGTTAAATAAATTCTGAAAACACAAATATAAAAAATTATAACATATAAACATGGATATATAGAACTACAGTGAAGATACAGAATATGCTACCTTGTTCTCCTTTATGTCTCTTTTTAAACAAACAGAGAAATTAATTTTGATATATTTTCATTTAACCCAATAGATTACCAACATAATTTTCAAAGAAAATAACTGTTGGTAAGTTAGTTCATGTTCATTTTGTTTGTCCTAGTAATTCTTTGGAATCTAATGTCTACTGAACACGTCGCATACTTCAATTCAGACTAGACACATTTCAAATACTCAGTAGCCTCATGTAACCATTGGCTGCCATATCAGCTCCTTTTTCCATCTTTAACCTTTTGGTGAGACACAGCTATAGGCTGCATGATAAGTCCCCTTGTTATGTAGTTTCTTGCTGAGTTCATTAAGAAAGGCACACCAAAGAGATAAATTTAGAATATACAAGAGTAGAGTGAAGTGTTTTATTTCTCCCTATAAGACTCTATTAGACTGTGAGTTGGTTTCTACATGCTTTTGGTGGGAATAACTTCAGTTACATCACCTTATCCTACAAGTTTTTCATAATGGCTTTCTCTTCTTTCATCTCCTATCTCTCCAAGTTTATGGAATGTAATGCTAAAACTTTTAAAGAAAATATTTGTGTAACTTTGTGAAGAGAAATGGAAAACAAAAAATTCAAAATAAACAAAAATATGAAAAATTAGATGATATTGTAGTTAAAATTTTTATGTGTCAATATTTATTCAAAAGGGTTGAAAGAGACATGAATTGTATTACTGGTCATTTTTGTTTATTTTGGGTATTTAGCTTTTCTTGGTTTCTCCCTTGGTTGGCTTTTCCTTTATTGTAGTTCTTCCTTTTGCAGATTTTCATTTGTTCCTCATGGAATATTTTGCTAAGTAGTGCAGGCTTTCTTGTTGTAAATTCTTTTAGCTTTTGTTCGTCATGGAAGGTTTTTAGTTCATTGTCAAATTTGAAGCTTAATTTTGCTGGATATTAGATTCTTGGTTGGCATCCATTAACTTTTAGAGCTTGGTATATGTTGTTCCAGGATCTCCTGGCTTTGAGAGTCTGGGTTGAAAAATCTGCTGAGATCCGAATTGGTCTTCCCTTATAGGTAATCTGATTTTTCTCTCTTGTGGCCTTTAAAATTCTATCATTATTCTGAATGCCAGGCATTTTCATTATAATGTGTCTTGATGTAGATCTGTTGTAATTTTGTATATTTAGTGTCCTGAAGGCCTCTTGTATTTGATTTTCCAGCTCATTCTTCATGCTTGGGAATTTTTCTGCTATTATTTCATTGAAGAGATTGTACATTCCTTTGGTTTAAATCGCTGAACCTTCCTCTATCCCAATAAATCTTAAATTTGGTCTTTTGATGGCATCCCATAATTCTTGGATATTTTGTTCATGGTTTCTTACTATCTTCACTATAAGGTCAACTTTATTTTCAAAATTGTATATTTTGTCTTCATTGTCTGAGGTCCTGACTTCCACATGATCTAGTCTGTTGGTAATGCTATCGAATTTTTTAATTGGCTTATTGTTTCTTTAATTTCAAGGATTTCCGTTTGTTTGTTTTTCAGTATCTCCATCTCTTTCTTGAAGCAATCTCTTGCAACCTGTATTTGTTCTCTTATCTCACTGTTGGAGTGATCAATTTTTGCCTGTATCTGCTCACTTAGGTTGTCTTTAATTCCCAAGTCATTTTAGTTATGTATATTCTGAACTCCTTCTCTGACATTTCATCTACTGTGCTATTTATGGATTCTACTGTTGTAGTATCTTGGTTTGTTTGGGGCACTTTCCTCCCTTGTTTTTTCACAATGTCTATGAGTCTTCCTCTCTTGCACTGTATTACAGCTTCTGCCCTATTGTCTTATAGTGTCCCTATAGGTTACCAATCCCTCACTTTTAAGAGAAAGATCAATATTACAGCACTCACTGTACCCAATGTGCAGCCATATGTCAGTTAGCTTCTATTTTTTACATTTACAGTTTTGTCCCTATAATCAGAAATGATGAGTTCAGTTATCTTCTACCATGTAGTCAATAGGTTTGTGTAATGGTTTACAGTTTCTAACATTTGAAAACTTTCTCGGCAACACACCCTGATGCATTCTTCAAGAAAAGTAAAATTCTTATATAGGGAGGCATTATTGCCAGATATCTGCTTTATGAACAAGGTGGCTCGCTCATTTACTTACCACCATAATAGTAAAGAAAATAAATAAAACACATACCACCTTCTACAAAAAGACCAGAATGTGCTCCCAACCTTCTTAACCCCCTTATTTCATTACACACATGAATGTGTCTTATGTGTGTGGTTTATTATCATGCTGGAAGTGAATGGGAAATTAAAAATACACAGCAAACAAAGTAGCCTTCAAAACTTCAAGGCAGAATCATCTAAGTTGGATCAGTGACTCCTGGTATACACTAGAGATAACCAGCAATTCTGCACAGGAAGGACCCTTTACCTTCTGTGCTAATTAAAGTTACTATTTACCTTCAAACTCACATATAAACATCACTTCTTCCAAAATGCCTTTTCATTTCCTCCAGTGAAAATTATCATCCCTGTACTTTTCCACTGGGGATTCCTCATACTTCTATCACTTTATGCCTTGGGCTCTAGTTTTTGGTTATTGTATACTGCCACTCAATAAATGGAAAGGTTCTACAGGGACTCTATCTAGCATAAAGTGAGATCCTGCTAAATTTTCAGAGTGAATGCTGAATAAATTATCATGTACAGAAATCAAAATCTTTCCAGGATACCCTTTGGGAATCATCTTTGTTCAATGGTAGTACTAACCCACTGGGACCAAGAGCACTTTTAAAAGCCCACATTCTTGGTCAAGGGCTTTCACAGCTGGGAAGTGAAGGTGCTGATAACTGAGATGGTTGTTCTATTTTATGGAGGTGGAGGGAGCTGCAGTGACCATACATTCACTGAATAGTGATTTCTTCATCTCAGCCAAAGTTTGATATCCTGCCAACTTGGGGACTGAAACTTTTCTGTCTGGGCCTATCTTGCTTTCTTTAAATTCATTCTTAAAAGTCTTATCAAAATCATGAGACCAGAGCTATATGTATTGTAAACCTAATGAGGCTTAAGTGTCACAGTTTCTCACTTGTACAGTTTTTAACAGTAAGGAAGCATTTTTAAGTAGGCAAACTGCCTAAAGAAATCACTGGGGAAAAAAAAGGATCTAAATCTCTAAGATATACATCTATAATGAGCTGTGATTTATTTACCTATCCTTAATACTCACCTTGCATCTAATTTTGAATTCTTTTTCATGAAGAGAGAGACCCCTACTCCCAAACTCAATAAGGAGAAGTTAATCCAAAGAGGAAAAGATAGACATAGAACAAAAAGCTGTCTGCTGTTTTGAAATGGTCTTGAAATGTTCACAAAACACCCAACACACCTCCCTTCCCCCAGAAGATCCAAAGAACTCAGTGGAAGTCAAAGATCCAAATGACTCAGTGTGGACCCCCATCCTTGGTCTCTAAGAGAGTGATAGTCGTGAAAATGAGATAAACCAGGCACCCATCTAACTCAAAACAAGGAGAGTCCTGGTCTACTTGGTTTCCACAGAAGCTGGGCTGCCTCTGGAAAAGGAGATTTTATCATTGACAGTGTCCTGGGACATCCAGGGCAACAAACTCACTGGGTCATGTTCTCCTTATAGCAGCTGCAATTTCCCAGCTTATCAATTCCAATTTTGCAAAGCACATGACTTACCCTAGGATCACAGTTGGGAAAAGGTGAAAGAAAACAGAAGGGACAGTAACAAGGGAAGGACAGAGAAGGATAACAATGCTAACCATGCAACAGAGGGGGCAGAAAGAAAGGGAAGAAGGGTGTCCCTGCACCTTTAGGCCCCCTTCCCCACCCAAAGTAGTAAACAACCACGGCCTAGACGAGGTTAAGTGTGTTAAGAAAAAGTAAATATGGAACACGGGATGTTAGTTTCTTTACCTAGGTACCAGTCACAGTGAAATTCCAGGAAACATCACCAAACTTCCAAAAAAGATCCCAATGGGAAAGATGGATGTGAAGATCCTCCCACTCATTGGGCTTATAGGTGTACAGCACTGCTTCCAGCTCACTTTTAAATTAAAAGGATTATTTTATTCATCTCCTCTGACTTGTGTTTAATTTTATATCAGGGAAATAAATGTTAAGCATGAAAATTGCATTACTGAAATAATAACTTTTCTGAAAGTCCAAAATTCTTGGTGTACAATAAATTTATAAAGTGCCTCTCCAAAAGAAAAACCATTTTGTGTCTACTGCATAAGTCCAGCATCTTAAGTTATTCAACAAGTATCAGAAAAATCCATCATTTAAAAGAAATTACTTGTGTTTTTTAGTATTTTATTATTGTCTCTAGTATTTTTCCTTCTCAAAAGGAAATTCACATCCTCTATAGTTTGCTTTTGAGTCACCCATTCTGTGTAGCCTTAGATTAAATATTCCTAAAATCTTGTTCACGTGTTCTCTTCAAAGTGTCTGGTTCTAGACTGAATGATCTTTAATCTGCAGTGGTGACATAAACCATATTGTTAATTTTGTAGTTTAGGTAATCTACTTTTCATACAGAACATGGGTTTGCTAGTAAAACATTTGACAAGGTCTGGAGATCTGGAGTTTTTGTTGTTTGGATATTTTTGTTGTTGTTTGTTTATTTGTTTGTTTGTTTTGGTTGTCTAAGGGAGTTCTACGGACAAGAGGCCAAGGATACTACTGTTAGAGTCTGTAAACAAGTCAAAATAACACCTGGCATTTTGCCAGGGGAATGTTAAAGTTCGTAAACAAGTCTGGATGGTGCCTGGCAAAATGTCAGAGGGAGTGGTTTGAGAAGTAACAAAAACAAGCCATTAAGTGTGGAGATTCCTGATTGGTTGACTGATGTATCTAGTTTATGCTAATTAGATAAGCTGTGTGGAATGTATAAATACTGCTCCTGTCCTGCAATAAACGGCTCCTACTCCTGCTGTATCAACGTTCACAAGTTGTTCCTCACCCCCCGGTTATTTTGCCGCAGCCGGACTACGGCATACTACTTAACAGCCTACATGCACAGGAGAGCCTCTATCCTTAACAAAGAATTATCAGCCCCAAATGGTTAACAGTGTCAAAAGGTTAAGAGACCTATTTTAAATCTAACTACTTTGTAAGCTTTAGGACAGAGAAACATGAAATTATGCCACATGATGCATAAAAACGTGGACTGTGGGCCACTCTATTTGACAAACAACACATTTCTTCAACAAATTAAGCTGCAAGAAAACAGGTGGAACAACAAATCTCTAGATTTAAAAAAATCCTTAAAAGATATATCAAGTGCAAGAATTAATAAAACCAGGCTTACCCTTCCACTGTAGTCAACAATAGAAACCTGCACAAAATAAATGTTGTTTTCAAATACTGAAATACACACAGCACAGGATTGTAATTCCTGAGAGAGAGAATCATAAGTAAACGAGGGCAGCCTTACAATCTCCCCAACTTTCTGCTTACCTACAGACCAAAAACAGAAAGGGGGAAGCCAGGCAGAGTGTGCAGTCTTGCTAAGAGATAGAGATCATAGTTCCAGGAAAATGGGGTGGTTAGGGATCATAGTTCCAGGAAACTGGGGTGGTTAGACACCATAGAACAGACACCAGAGAAGGAGAATGTGGAAGGAGGAAGGGATCCAGAGATTCACATAGGGAATTCCTTAATTCTCATGCTGAATATCAAGATATACACATGTGTAGGCCAAAACTCCAAAATGATGGGCAAAGAATTTTAAGGGGGCTATATCTGTACAATTCCCAGGTTCCCTGAAGACCCGGGAGATCTATGAGTTCTCATTTGCCAGTGCACAGTAACCCATTGAATACCTACCCAAGCGGAGATCTCAGAAAAACATGCCCTGTAGTACATCTAACCCAGCTGTAATGAAAACCACCCCAGTCAAGTTTCAAAACAAGCACATTTCTTTAAAAGGTGGTTTAAAACATGTACAGTAATGATGTGCTGTGGCATTCGAAACATATACAGAAGTAAAATGCATGAAAATGGTGTAAAGAAGGAGAAAATGAAAATACACAGGAAGCTTCCTATATGTGAAATAGCAAAGTATTATTCAAAGATATATTATAATAATTTAAAAACATAAGTTAAAATTTCCAGCAGTACAATTAATAAGTAAGCATAAATAGAATTTCAAAATCCTAATCCAAAGATAGCAGCACAAGAAAAAGAAGCCAATAGTAGATGGAACAAATGAGAAACAGCAAAGTGGCAGCCTTAAACCAAATCATGTCAATAATTAAATGCACTTTAAATTCCCCTATAAAAGGCAGATATTCTCAGATTGAGTAAAATAATAAGAACTGACTACCTCCTGCATATAAAAAATAGACTTGAAATATGAAGACACATGAAAGCAAAACAACAGAAAAACAGAAAAAGATATGCCACACAAACACTAATCATAAGAAAGCTAAAGTGGCTCTGTTATATCAGATAATAAATTTTGCCAAGCATGAAAATTAACATTTCATAATAATAAATGAGTCATTTCACCCTAAAGTCGTATGGATACTAAGAAGATATGCACCTAAAAATAGAGGTCCAGGATATATATAAGGCAAAATCTGACAGAAATATAAGGGAAAACAGAAGAATCCCAAATTTTTACTTCAAATAGTAACAATTCTCTCAGTAATTAAAACAAAAGTGACAAAAGATTATTAGGGATACAGAAGATTTAACAATACTATCCCTATTTGACCTGACAGACATTCACAGAAAATACTACCAAACAATGGCATTCTTTTCAAATGCATATGGAATGTTCACTAAAAGAGACCACATGGAGGACCATAAAACAAGTATTCATAAATTTAAGAGGACTGAAATCAGTATATGTTCTTTGACCCAAACAAAATTAAATTAAAAATCAATAAATGAAAGATGCCTATGGAATCCACAAATATTTGGAAATTATAAAACATCCTTTAAATAATACATGGGTCAAATTCCCACAAGGGAAATTTTAAAATATTCTAAACTGAATGAAAAAAAAAAACACATTTCAAAATATGGAAATTTTTACAATAAAAACTATGGTTAGAGAAACATAGTTTTAGATGCTTCATTTTAAAAAGGAAGAGTCTGGGGCTGGGGAAGGACCTCAGTGGTAAAGCACATGTGGCATGCTCAAGGACCTGGGTTCAGTCTCTAGTATGGCAAAAACAAACAAACAAACAATTTTTAAAAGGAAGGGCCTAAACCAGTAATTCCAAGCTTTCCAGAAAGTCTCTCTGCTCATCCCTGTTGGACAGCTGCATCTTCTTGTCTCATGCAGTGCTGCTACATCCCTGTGATATGGTAGTCAAGGTGTAAATAAATGGATGTGGCCATACTGGGCACCTCTCTACCAGGTCTGTTTTGAACTTTGGCAAAATGGATGTTGTTGCCAGAAGCGACCCCTTCATTGACCTCAATTGCATGCCTACCTGGTTCCAGTATGAATCCACTCATGGCAAGTTCAATGACACAGTCAAGGCTGAGAACAGGAAGCTTGTCATCAATGGAAAGTCCACCTCCATTTTCAAGACCAAGAACCTGCCAACATCAAATGGGTTGATGATGCTAAGTATGTTGTAAATGTCTACTGTTATCTTCACTACCATGGAGAACCTAGAAAACAGAGAAAATTACATCCAAAGTAAAAAGAAATAACGATAAAGACATAAATCAATGTAACCAAAAAGCTAGTTGTTTGAAAAGATCAATTCAATTGATAAATATCTACCTAGATTGTATGCTTAGTCTTGTAATCACCAACATTTTTCAACAATTTTTTCCCTGAGTGCAATGTTCTAAAAAAAGCAACGGCCATTCTAATGCATTATAATGAATAATTTATAAGGATAATGATTAAAAAATGTTATTATATATCAGTAAGAAACATTAATTTACATGACAAGATTTAACAAAGCAAACAGTGAGGCCTTTCCCATGATTCACAAGCACATTACATTACCTCGTACATACCAGGAATTCAGTTACAAGTCAGGCATACATAGGGTAAATGGTCATTTCAGAGAAGCAGAAATCAAAGACATTACTCAATGTCTGCATAGTAGCTATAGAGTTATAAATCTGCAGTATGCACAAGAGAACAAGTGTTTCCAGCACATGTTCTCTTTCACACTTTTAAAGGAGTTTGGATTTCAGGGTGGTTACAGACAGGTACTCTTATATTAACATTTATGATAATAGTCATATATTGACATTTAATGAAATATAGTTCCTTATTGTTCACTTTAGAACTGGATCAGCATGCCATCTCAGCAATTCAGCCACAAGGGGTTTGATGGCTCATTGCCTATTTGACTTCTCTCCCAAACTTAGGAAGTTAACTGCCTGCTTACTTCACTGCCCTTTTGATCTGCAGGATTTCTGCAGTCATTTTCCACTTACCCTGACCAAATCTGACTGATTGGGATTTCTACTCATTCAAGGTCTTTTCAATACAATCTTTTTAAAAAAATTTTGTTTATTTATTTTTATGTGGTGCTGAGGATCAAACCCAGGGCCTCACAAGTGCTAGACGAGCGCTTTACCACTGAGCCACAATCCCAGCCCCTAATACAATCTTAGAGCTGCAAAGGGAATACATTTTAAAACTGTTAATCAAACTCTATTCACTCACCCTACATCTACAACAAGAATACATAATTTGGTAAATTAATTAGGAAAAAAAGACATCAATAGAATTTATCACGCAAACCTAAAGTTTAATTCTACAAGGTTTTTGTTGCCTTCAACAGATAAATTCAGACTTGTTTTCATTCGACTCTTAATTCTCATTCTTGACCCAAAGCAAGTCTAATTATTTTTACATTGTTTTTGTACCAATGAAACTTTAAACTTCTAAAACTTAGAAGCATTCATAAAGAAACAAAAAATAAGAATAAGGTTATAGGGCTGGGGTTATAGGCTCAGTGGTAGAGCACTTGCCTCACATGCGTGAGGCACTGGGTTCGATCCTCAGCACCACATAAAAATAAACAAAGATATTGTATCTATATACAACTAAAAAATATTTTAGAACAAAAAATTAACAAAAACTTGTAAAAAATAAGATTATAAACAGAAGAACTTGGATTTAAGCCAGAGAAACTAAAATTCTTATTAACCATTATGCTACATTCCTTGAAGACAAGCAACAGAATAAGTGTGGCTAGAGGAACTTCTACATCAAAATCACCTGTGGAATTTATTATAAAGACTCAAACTTTCGAGCTCAATCCTAGACGTGATGAACTCTCTCCAAGAGCATCCAGGCATCACAAGTAATTACTATGTACTCTTAAGTCTGAGACTCACAGGACAGCTGTACCTTACAGAAGTCAATGTGCATAATGATAGTCCATGAGTCATTTCCTAACACCTCAGTATACCTCTAAATTGTCTTGAATGTTTTCTTGGATAAACAAATATTATTTATCCAATATGCTATCCACAATAGCATGTTGTAAATTCATTAAGGAGTTTATTCCATTTATATCTCTTATGTCAAAGTATTTCAAACTTACTTGACAATGGTCCTAAGTAAGACGTATATTCACTTAGGGAGTGAAAGAAGACCTACCTCCATATGAAGGAACAAAAGATTCACAAAACAATATTTATGCTCACTACATGCCAGTACTCTAGTGGCTTTTATTCTATTAATTTAAAAAAATACGCTGTTCTATGACTCACTAAACTGATTTGTGACCACTAATTGGCTAACACCAGCAGTTTGAAATCACTCTTAAAAGATAACAAAGGTTACAGTACTTTACATTCTTTAGGGAATCAACCAAAAAAAAAAAAAAAAAGAAAGAAATGAGCAATGAGAGCAAGCCCCTGAACTGCAAAAGCACTTTTTGAACAGGGACAACAGAGACTAAACTTCTAAACAATAATTGCTTATGATGAAAACTGACACAACACTTTACCAATTCTTAATATTAATAATCACAAGGGAAAACCGGTTATTAATTTAACAGCCACTTATGTTAGGATTTATAACCCACAACAATAATTTATGTGCTATCCAAAATAACTTACTTGAATTCAAGTTACAAAATCTATATCTTTATGCAAAATGTATTTCTAATCAACTTGAGGTCAGTAGATAAAAATTAATTAATAATCTTTCCAGATAAATCAGTAACTGTTGAGGAAACAGGACTGATGGAGTTAACTATTTGATCAGGACTGCTTTGGCTCAAATTGCAGGAGAATTCTAAGAAATTTTTCTCTGGATGATTTCACATTCAAGGCTTTCCTGATGAATTCTTCAACTCAGAAAGATATTTCCAGAGTATACATCCCTTTTCTGAAACCATCTCTTTAATTAATCTTGGTTTCTGCAAATTTCAGGATAAATTATAGAAAAGTCTAAAGTTATAATCATATAAGAAATTCATTGACTATATCACAAACTGATGTTTATTGTAAGTTACATGCTATCTATATTGACTGAATATTAGCCTTATACCTTTTTGTTTCCTGCTTTCTTCATCATCACATATACAGTATCACTAAAGATAACTATCACCACAATGTAGTCTATATTAAATCTGGAATGGCTTAAGAATTTTAAAAATACCACAACTCAACTGATCAAATACTCAACAACGGAAAGGTCAAAACTATCTTACAATGACCCATTTAAAAATAATATTTAGCCCTAGTTTTGATCCTCAGCACTGTCATAAATACAATTTGTAAAATATTTGATTTCATAAAACTCTAGTGAAACACAAAACTATGGGAAAAGATCATAGAATCAAAAAAGCATTAGAACTAGAAAAGACCTTTTAAGAATTAAACACTATCAAATATGTATATTTTCAATAATGAATGATTTTTTTCACTTTCTTTAATCTCTTCAATGAGGTTGAGCTGTTTCAAGGGGGTACATATCAATTTGGAGCACTCCATGTAAAATTCTTCACATAGAAATAAAACATGCCTAATTAGATTGTTATAGTTTCCCTACAATATGCTGCTATTTCTTCACATTTTCCTCAAATGTTTTAGGATCTTTAGTTTTGTCCTACTCTGACGAGGTACCCCAAATAAAACACTAAGACCAGAATTAATCTTCTGAACAATGTTTTTCAGAAAACTGCATGCATCAGCGCACACTGTCCCAGTGTAGTTCAGTGGTTGAGCCCTTGCATAGCATGTGTGAGACCCTGAGTTCCATCCCCAGCATTGTGTTAAAAAAAAAATTAAAAACAAGATAGAAAAAAATCAAGATGGCTCAGTATACAAGAGTTAACATCTTTTTTGTGAGATCTCTGTTTCAGATATATTGATACACAGATATAAATATAAAATTATGAATGCATGAGTAAAATACATTTCTTACCATTTGGAGTAAAAAAACTTTGAAAGCCACTACTCTACAATATGTTATAATGAGAGAGAAAATTTCACCCAATATTATCAAAATACATGCAGATCTTCCAGCTACACTGATCATCACTATCAGTGATGAAAGAAATTAAGGCTTTTATGTACCAAATATAGAAATAACTTATCTTTCAGAGAAAAAGTCAAAGTGAGTGGTTTAAACAAAACTGGAACCCAAACACAGAATAGGGTAGGGATTCAGGTGCATATTAAAGTGAGTTTTCTGCCTCCTGAAAGGTGCTGGTTCCCCACACATACCAACTGCTACTTCCCCTATGGTCTGTGGATAACAGCTCTCATATAAACATAGCTAAAACTGACTCTGAACAGCTGATAACGTCATAACCTGACAGTTTAGGCAATTGGTTCTTTTAATCAAGATTTCTCTTTCTGATGGTTATATGGAGCATTTTCATATATAATCTCTTAATTCTCACAACAACCTGATGAAGAAGGTGGCACCCAACTTTGAAGCTTCTTTCCCAAAGTCGCATGGCTCCTAAAGTTTTTGTTTTATTATTTTTACATTTAACCAACACATCATAAAGTCACAGATACACTGGGATTTTTCAAGTACAAAAATTATTCCGTGTCACCAATTACCTGTGCAGTCAATGGCTCAGGAACAATCAGCAACAAAGGGGTAACAAGTGCATACTTCCAGATTAACATCTGCCACCTCCAACTAACTGGTGATCAGTCTTCGGGAAAATAAAATGCGGCAGATTTGCTTCACAGCAATAATATCAACATGACCAAAGTTAAGCGTACTGTGAATAGTATTTCATTTACCAAAGGTTAATCTTTGGAATAATCCTTTCGAAAGGAAAAGTTGGGGAAGGGAGGAAGAGATCGGGAGTGGCACCCGGCCACGTACTAGCGCTCCCCGACTCCCCAGAGGGATCCAGTGCGTCTCAGAGTTCTGCTATCCGCCTCGAGCAGTGGCAGAGGTGGCACTGGGTGTGCAGCTGCAATCGCTAAATGTTTAGGATTCTCGGCCCCGACAGTAGGATGGTACGAGAGGTGGCGCCAACCCCGGCCGCAGCTCCCCACCCCCGGCGCCCAGGCGCGCCCTCCCTCCTCACCTGCCCTGGTCCGCAGCCTGCCCCAGAATCTGGGTCTGCGCGGACGCTGCTCGCCGGCCCTCACCTCCTCGCTGTGCGTGGAAGGGCACTTCCTCCGCAGGCGGCCCCAGCTCCTCAGCAGGTTCCCGGTCTGCAGGTGCAGGGTGCGGGCCCGCGCCAGAAGCGCCCCGGCCGCGCGCCTGTCGGTGCCCATGGAAGCGGCCACCCGAGGGGCCAGGCGGGACACGGTTTCCGAGGCCACAGGGGAGAGCGCGAGACTTCCGACCCCGCGTGGCGGGAGCCCGAAGTGCGTTCCGGCGGGAGGAGGCCAGACGGCGGCAGAGCGGCGGCCTGGAGGGAGGTGCTGAAACTGAGGCTGAGGCTGGGGTCCGGCTGCTGAGTCTCTGGCTTCTGCCGCAGCCGCAGAAGAGTTGACTCTAAACTGAGGAAGCTGTTTCCCCGACTCGATTAAGCAGAAATCCCGACGGGGCAAAGCGCTTCCTAACGGTTACTAGTCTCGCGGCGAGCAGCAGGTGGGACAGGGGGCGCGAATCGAGTGCGGGACTTCGGCCTGCGGGTGACTGGCCCCGGGCCTGCGGTGGCCGTGACGGCGGGTGGGCGCACAAGCGGAAAGCGGTGCGGGTGGCAGCGCAGCACGCGCTAGGTGTCCCCCTGCCGGTGACAGCACTGCTCCCCCATTCAGCCCGCGCCATTGGTGGGCTACTGGCATTCCAGGCCCCGCTTCTCCACCAAGGGCGGCCGCGCTGCTGGGTTCTCCACACGCCCCTTTAAAAGGACCTCTAAAGGGTCTGCCAAGGCTTTGAATTACCAGCTGATTTTGGTTCTGGCCGGCAGGTTTCAATGCACAAGTGCCCTTTCTGTGTTTTGCCATCCCTTCCCCCAAAGAACCTTCCCCCCAAACTGCTAATTTTTCTACGTTAATTCAACGTCTATTAATTTCTGTGGTATAGTGTGAGGTCAAAGACTAAGACTTAATCTCAGTCCCCTCTCAGGGTCTTAGCCAGCACCTAAACCAGCCCTTTACAGGATCCGGGAACATCCGGGCCTGTGAGATGGCCCACTTTGCTCAAAGTTGCAGTTTGGCATAGAGTGGGAGCTAGAACTGCAGTCCCCTGGTGCATTTCCTTTACCCTGCCAGGCCTTGTAACCTCTACTTGTTTCTGGCAAATTGACGCATTGAGAACTTTGGGTGGGGGAATCTGCAGTCTCAATGTCTTCTGCTGGCAATTTACTATTTTTATGTTGAAGTTTGTCTTCCAGGAAGAGAAATTTCAGAAAGTGTGGCTATTTGTTGTGCTTTTGCCACCATCTTTTCCCTGGGAACTTCGTGGTGCTTGTGGGTGAGCAAGTGAGAGTGCAGCCCGGGGATGCTCTGTGCCTGACCTGATAATGGTGCCTGAAGGGGTCGGCCAGACCAGGTTACTCATTCAGGTTACTCATTCAGCCAGTGTTTTAAGCTTTTGCCCAGAACTAGAGGCAACTGTGGTAAATACTACAGCTTTTGCTGTGGGGACACTGACACACAATCAGGCAACCATTCTATAGTGATTTTTCTTCAGATGGCCTCAGGGTGTTCCAGAAGCAGTGCTGATGGTATCTAACCCAGGGGTGCTCAGGGAGGATTCTGCAGGGTATACTTGCACAGCTGGAAACCAAAAAATATGCTGTGGGACAGGTGTAGGGTGAGAAGCCCCAGATTAGAGAGCTAATCACACCTAGTTTAGTGCCTGGAGCAAGAGCTGGAAGAGGGGCACAGGATGGAGAGGAAAGCCGTGCCAGGTCATGTGTGTTTCAATGAAGACGCAGACATTTTCATGAGAGCAGCAGGGCCAGAGACCTTGGTCCTATCTCTTGCTTGCAATCTAAGCATGTGAGAGACAAACTGAATGCAAGGTGAATCCACAAAGTCACAAAGATTTTCTAAGAGCTCTGTGAGCAAGACCTCTAGGCCAGAGATAATAGCTATCCTTGGACCTTCACAGTAAACACCAAACCAGCTTTTTACCTTTGGTATGATTCAGTTTCTGAAACTAAAGGTAGGGAAAGCTCCCTAGCATAATCTCACTTTCCCTACCCAAAAACATTATCTTTCCAGATTTTAAAAGAGATGTATGTGTATACATTTCCAGTAGTACTGTCCTTCATCCAAGTAAAAACAGGCCCTCAGGATTCTCAAAATGTCCCCCAGTTTTTTTCTGGAAGTCCCTAAAGTGGTGCCTTAAGTGTCCACATGCCTATTTGTTGGCTGTAGCTCCATGTGGTGACTTCTCTGATTCTCTTCCCCCATCTTGTTCCCACTCCTGTGTTTCTGAGGTTCACAGAGCTTGGAGGAGTTCATGGAGGTCAAACACTAACACCATGCCCCAGGTGCTGTCTCCAGCTATCTTCTCCTCTCCAGGCTTTGGTAGGCAGAGTGAGATGCTGGGTTTCAGGCAGAAGTGGGGAGAGGGCCATCTCTTCATTGTGTATCAGTAACCTTTGTCATCTGAGTCCCTCAGGCTGCTGTACTTAGATCCTGAGTCTCAGGGAATCTCTACTGAATCTCCTTTCAGTTTCTGTTGGACAGTCTCATCTGAAAAGCCCAATAGGATTATTTTGAAAGCTTTCAGATTATAACAGAAACCAGACAAATTGGTGTTCTTCCTATTCCTATTGTGTGCGTTAAACCTTCTCTGATTATAGTAAGGAGGTTTCAGAGTCACAGCTTTTGCAACATGATTATTAAAGCAAGGGGGCAGTCAGAGTTTATAAGCTGAGATGGCAATTTGAAAGAGGAAGAACTCAACTTACCCTTCTGCATACCCTCTCTGAGAGGAGCCAGCCAGATGCACCAGAGCTGTTCATGTAGCTGTGAAGACGAAGAGCAGCCCAGCTGGCTGAGTGTCTCTGTATGTGTGAATACATTGATTTTCTGAAACTCACCTCTGGTACTTGCTGTCTTAAAGCTCATTCTGTGTCTCTGATTGGGGTTTCCAAGTGGAGGCCACTTAGGAAGGGTGAGGGTATGGCAGGGGGCCCCTGATCTTGATGGTAGAAGTATCAATGTTCTAGGAGACATCCTAGGCGCGTACACCACATGAGCAGTAACTAGGGGTTTTTTGTTGTCATTTTTGCTTATACTAGCTAGAAATTCTTTTTCATAAGACTGAGAAATAGCCGTGTCTTCTGGGTAAAGATGCAAACCAGGTATCACAGGTATGATGGGCTGGAAAGAAAACGTGTTGGAAAGAATATGGGAGCTAGTGGAGACAGATATGGGTAAATCTCAATTCTGCCCTTTATCAGTTATATGATCTTGAATCTCTCTGAGCCCCAATGTAATCCTTTTAATTAGAATTAGGATATTGATGTCTAGAATAAATTGACATAAACTCATTTCATCTATGTGAACACGCCTGACATGTCTGTTCTTATTTTTGAGAAAGTAGGTGTATGATGTGCAAACATATACTTTGATAACTAATTAAAAACTTATTTCACTTAAAACCAATTTGTAGATCTTAATGTTTTCTGGTAATTTCAGGTTTCTTCATCCCAGCTCTGAATGGTTGGTGACAGCATTCACCCACTGGGATAGGTCCAAGCTCCTGTCCTTAGGTGTCATAGGCAGTAGAAAGACCATCCTCATTGAATGAACCTGACCCATCAGCCCTTGGACTCTACACCAAGGCATGAAGGTGCTTGGCCAGATAACACTCAGCCAACTACTCAATTCTTCCTTTCAATGAGTTGTAATTATGCCATTGCATTATTTCTTTAGAATAGTACCTTTGGTAGCCATCTCTTCAAGCTTTCATCAAAACATTAAAAGTTGATTCCAGTGGGCAAGGTGATTACACACCTGTAATCCCAGCAACTTGGGAGCCTAAGACAGGATGATCACAAGTTCAGGATCAGACTCAGTAACTTAGCAAGGTCTTCAGCAACTGAAGGTCAACTTTGTGAGACCCTGTTTCAAAATTTTAAAATGAAATTTTTTTAAAAAAAAGTTTGGGGTTAACAGGAGTTATAATTCAGTGGTAAAGCACCCCTGGGTTAAATCCCCAGTACAAAAAAAAAGTTGATTCTGAGAAACTCTTTTTGTTAATTATAGATACTTTTGATACCTATGTTGAAACTTACCCTTTAGTTAATGATATCAGATTGATATTTCTTAAATATTTTAGGCATCAACTACATATTCACAATGACATTAGATAACATACAAAAACTATGTTTAAATGTTTATGGCCAAGAGACTGATAGGCAGTTTGACATAAAAGGGCCAAATGGTGGAATTAGATTATCTCCTTATCTCCTATTTACAGCATCTTAATATGAATATTTTCCTATATTCTTCTCTATAACCTTCCGCTATACTACTGGATAGTCAACAAGGCATAATCTCAGCAAGTACCAGTCAGGATCCAGCTGGTGAAGGGGCAATCCTTTTAAGCATAAGAAGAAAAAAAAAAAAAACCCTGAGAAGTAGTCATGAAACAAATGGCCCCGTCAGAGCAGCCGGTGAAGAGGTGGCTGTGGATATGAGTTGTTAGCATATTGGTTAGAAGCTGAAAGGGAGTTCCAGCCCATCCATACGGAGGCCTCTTGCTCATTTTACATCTGCTTTTCTGAGTGCAGGGAGCCAGAAATAAACTCAAAACATCCTTCTTGCCCATCTCTAAGATTGTAGAATGTGAAACAAAATGTCACTCTCTCTAGCATTGCCTGAATCGGGGAGAGATGAAACTTTTGCTGTGGAAGAGGCATGGTAAGAGGAGACTGGTGCTGAATACCCAAAGGGCTGAGACCCTGGGGTGAATTTAGGTGTGAGCAAAAGGTAGGATGAGCATCACCTGCCTGCTGTGCTAACAGCCAGCTCCAGTTGGCCTGAGTTTCTTAGCATTCTCAGAACCACTGGGTTGTTAAGAAGGAAGTTTCTGTAGAAATCTAGTTCAATGGATTAGGCAGTTTTAAAAAGTGAGTGTCAAGCTCTTGGTTGGAATGTCATTCTTGTAGCCAACATAAAATAGTAATCAATGTATTCATCACCATTGACTGCAGAAAACAGGGCTACACTATTGAGTGGGTTCAGCTCTCTGAGGTGACATAATTAGCATTTCAATTAAGTAGCTTCATGGCCTATATCCAATCCTCCCTGGGCCTCTGTTAACCAAGTGGGCATCGGTTCTGTCCTGCCAGGAGCTCCTGCAGCCCTAACTAGACTAGACAGGGATCTGCTCTAAGCTCCATCCCCCAGCAGAACCTGTGTCCTTCAGAACCTGAAGACCTTCGTGGATCTGGGGCCCCAAAGCTTTCATGTGCTCATAATTTGCATCGCTCACTGCCCCTGCCTTTTGGGCTATACAATGCCCAAAGCCAAACAGTTCAGGACCCCTCATTTATGGCCTCCCAAGTGCATCTCTTATTTTAGACTTACTTTCAGAGTCAACTATGAGCCTTGAAGCCTCTGGGCAACAGAGGGTTGCAGGATTATCAAAGGATTAGGGTGCTTTGCTGAGTGAGCATATGTGGAATACTTTCTGCCAGAGAGATTTTTTCTGAAACAGATCTGATCCTTCTGCCCCTTTAGGGCTTCATATCTCCTATATCTGAATTTGCCAGCCCTCCTCTCATTAGACTCATGGTGGGGGGATACTAAAATGCAAATCCCTGAGTTCACTCCCTTGACCTACTTAAACCAAATTTCTGCATTTAGGGTTCAGAAACCTAAAATTATAGCAAGCTCTCCCAGTGATTCTTATGCTTACTAAAGTTTAAGAATCAAAGTACACCACAGGATACACCACAGCCTGCTTAGCCTAGAGTATAAGGCCTACCAGGATATGGCTCTGTCACTATCTTGTCATCTTCCCTGGAAGAACCTACCTACTTAGCCCAAGTGATTGTGGTCAGCAGGCTGTTACTCCATGCTGTATAGAATAGCAGTGCCCAGTCTGAAGTCACTCCATTTTATAAAGCAGCAGTTTACCCTGAATTACTCTGTTTTGAGTGCAAGTACCAAGGCAGAGTGACTTGGTAACCTCTCTGGACAAATTGGTAACCACCAGCTGTTGGATATCCAGAACTTTCTGAAAAGAATAACCCTCAGCTGCACAGCACAATCATAAGGCGTGAACTGATGAGCAAATTAATTGTGCTAATAAAAAATGACCATCTGTAAGCTTAATGAATTAAATCGGAGGCACACAGATGCATGGACATCCCAAACACATACTAGGGAAACCAGGCCTGTGAGCTTATCAGACACACCAGATCATCAACTGATGCAACCCCCTCACTTGGAACAGGAATAGGAAGGGCACCTAAGGCAGGGGTACAGCCACACACACTGACCTGACTCCTTATCATAATGAATAGCTCACAAGGTCACAGGCTGCGAACTACAACTCTGTCCCTGGGACTTCAGCTCAGCTCCATCTCCTTGCTTGTGTGGCCTACTTGACAGCTGCCTGCTGTGGAGACCTTCCCCTGAACAGCTCTGCCCTCTCAGTCTTTAGGGCCTATTCTTAATTTTATCAGACCACCCAAAGTGACTCTTTTGCATTTTTTTTTTCTCTCTGCTTTTTCTTATGGTGCAAGCTCTTGAAGCCCTGTGGTCCATGTCAATCTTTTCTTAGCCTTTCCCTAAACTCTATATCATTGTGTAAACTGTTATGTCTGAATTGAGTGTTATAGATACTAGTAATCAAGATTGAAAAGGAATAAAGGAACCTGTGATTGCCCTGCTCACTGCCGGCTACCACATGAACTATGAGTATCTGGTGAATTAATGGCATTGAACATGGTGTAGCATGTGAATTTATTGTTAGTCAATAAATTCTAACATTGGGGAAAGACATAAATGTGTTCTGTCTGTATTAATGGTGAAGCTCACTCACAACACTGATGCACCTCTCAGAACTTGCCAGGTTGTCTCTGTCTCTCACTCCCATGCCACTCCTTGCTTAGAACACTCTCCTACTATATTGCCCTTTCTTCTCTCTCCCTTGCTATTCTTTTGTTCAAAAATTAGCTTAGTCACGTCTCCTTTGGGTTAGGCATGCCTCCTCAACTTGCTTCTTAGTGGTACACACACTGAATCATGACTCTGGGTATTTGTCTTTCTCCCACTGGACTGTAAGCCCCACAGAACAGGAACCATGTCTTGTGCTTGGTTCCCTAGTGCATGCTGTGCTTCTTGGCCCTCAGTTGGAACTCAGAAACAGTAGGGAGTAAATGAAGTTCTTACATTAGACACAGCAGAACTTTGAGTGAAATTGAGTTGAGTTTGGGTCCCTAACAAAACCTAAATGAGAGTGCTCTTAAATTCTGACCTCAGAACAGGGATTACTAAGAAGAATGAATCTGAGTTATGAGATTAACCATGTACATTTTACTGGAGATGAAATTAGGCATAACAAATGGGACAAATTACAAATAGATGTATTTGTAATTTGTGTGGGTGGCCCTTTTTTTTTTTAATTTTTTATTGTTGGTTGTTCAAAACATTACATAGTTCTTGATATATCATATTTCACACTTTGATTCAATTGGGTTATGAACTCCCATTTTTACCCCGTATACAGATTGCAGAATCACATCAGTTACACATCCATTGATTTACATGTTGCCATACTAGTGTCTGTTGTGTTCTGCTGCCTTTCCTATCCTCTACTATCCCCCCTCCCCTCCCCTCTTCTCTCTCTACCCCCTCTACTGTCATTCATTTCTCCCCCTTGTATTATTTTCCCCTTTCCCCTCACTTCCTCTTGTATGTAATTTTGTATAACCCTGAGGGTCTCCTTCCATTTCCATGCAATTTCCTTCTCTCTCCCTTTCCCTCCCACCTCTCATCCCTGTTTAATGTTAATCTTCTTCTCATGCTCTTAGTCCCTACTCTGTTCTTAGTTACTCTCCTTATATCAAAGAAGACATTTGGCATTTGTTTTTTAGGGATTGGCTAGCTTCACTTAGCATAATCTGCTCTAATGCCATCCATTTCCCTGCAAATGCCATGATTTTGTCATTTTTTTAATGCAGAATAATACTCCATTGTGTATAAATGCCACATTTTTTTTTATCCATTCATCTATTGAAGGGCATCTAGGTTGGTTCCACAGTCTTGCTATTGTGAATTGTGCTGCTATGAACATCGATGTACCAGTGTCCCTGTAGCATGCTCTTTTTAGGTCTTTAGGGAATAGACCGAGAAGGGGAATAGCTGGGTCAATGGTGGTTCCATTCCAGCTTTCCAAGAAATCTCCATACTGCTTTCCAATTGGCTGCACCATTTGCAGTCCCACCAGCAATGTACAAGTGACCCTTTTCCCACATCCTCGCCAGCACTTGTTGTTGTTTGACTTCATAATGGCTGCCAATCTTACTGGAGTGAGATGGTTTCTTAGGGTGGTTTTGATTTGCATTTCTCTGACTGCTAGAGATGGTGAGCATTTTTTCATGTACTT
>NW_026000076.1:5216992-5223208 GCF_001458135.2 Marmota marmota marmota | reverse complement strand
GCTCTGCTCTGCCCCTACTCCAATTGGGGTGACGTGTGTACCACGCTGGCAGGCCACCAGGCCTGATCCACCGGTTGGTTGCAGGTCTGCCTACCTTGCAGGCGTGGGCGGCGGCTCTGCTCTGCCCCTACTCCAGGGGTGGCCCTTTTCTAACTTCAAAAGCACACTGGGGGGAAAGGTGCTGGGGTTGGACTGAGGGGAATTTGGATGTGTGAGTTGCAGCCGGAAGTGCCCCAGAACCTCCAAGGAAAGAGGAAGCAGCACTGGCAGGTCCACCAAGGGTCAGTGCTACAAATATCAAGTAACCACAACAAGTCCTACAGGCAGTGATTGGAGTTGTGGCCACAAACGGCACCATCACTAAGGGTTAGGAGCCTGATAAAACTGAGCCAAGCTGGGATTTGTGGCTCAGGCCTGTAATCCTAGCGGCTTGGGAGGCAGAGGTAGGAGGATAGCAAGTTCAAAGCTAGCCTCAGAAATTAAGTGAGGCACTGTCTCAAAATTAAAAATAAAAGGGGCTGGAGATGTGGCTCAGTGGTTAAGCACCCCTGGGTTCAACAACAGCAGCAACCCAACAAAAACCAAAACTTGGCTGAGAGTGGTGAAGAATTTGGAAAGGCAGGGCTGGCACTGCTCTCCAGGAGATCTTCAGCCAGCTTGGAAGTCCTTGTCTAGGACTGTCCACTAAAAGGTAGCTGTGACTGAGGGATCCATAGCAACATAAATATGGGAGTGTGGCTGTCTGGGCCTGGGGCCCAGGACCCCGTTGATAAAATTCTTACCAACCTCCTTTGTGACTGCGATTGACCAAGGCCTTCTGTGGTTTTAAAAAAGACTACCACCCCTCTTTCTACTCCTACCACCCAAAATGGCCCCTTCTTTAACTTTTGCTTTCTCAAAATGAAGTTAGAAGATGAAATGGTGGGCATGTGAGTTGGCGTGTTTGAAACTTTATCTAAAAGCTAGGAATCTTTTTCTGATGGAAGAACAGTGTCCCTAAATGCCCAACTCCTTTACTTTCACAGGCCTTTCAACCTTAACCAAACAAGAAGCCGGTGTCTGGCCTCCCTGTGTGAACTGAGGCTGCTCCCAGAGGTCCAGGGAGTATCAGCGCCAGAGGGTTTATTCCCATGCCTCAGGCCTCATGTTTCTTTAGGTTTCTAAAGTTCTTTGTTTTATTTTTCCAGCTTGGTTTCTATTCAGATTTAACTAGGTATCCTACATTCATCTGGTGAACCTCTAAGGAAGCTTTTGGGAATGAGGTGGGATTTTAAGAAGGTGATTTGGGGTGAAGAACCCCTTGGTCCATTCCCACATCCAAACTATTTTGGGGAAAGCCAGCCTCCTGCCTGCAGTGCAGTGATGGGATCAGAAAACCCCTTAGTGCAGGACACAGAGCCCCCAGTCCACAGTTGTGAATCTGTGATTCACAGCCTTCCTCAGCTCTGGGATCCAGAGCCTTTCTAAGATGATGTCAAGGGACAGTAGCACACAAAGTCATTAGCCGGGCACCTTCCAGCAGCCGGGACGGTGCAAGAACCCCTCCATGTAGTATCTCCTCTGTCAGAGCACACTTGAGTGCCACCTTGGGCCCAAGAAGGTGAGGGAAGGCCTGACACTTACAATGTCCCAGAGGAAGTTGGTCATCCAGTAGGTGATGGCACTCACTCCACTGACAAACTGGAGGTGCTTGGCTTTATTCATCCTTTCCTGAATCAAGTAGAGGACAAAGCTGGCTGGGACAAAGGACATGGCAAAAATCACACAGATGGCAACGACAGCATCCACTGATGTGGTCAGCCTGCAGCAGGACGAGAGATACAGGGAGAGAAAGGTGAAGAAACAGGAGCATAAACAGGAGAAGATGCACGGCAGGCACTGGCAGTCCTTACCCAAACCACATAATGGCCTCCAGACTCCCAGTCCCCAGCCTGAAGCTTGTCATTCCCCTGAATTGTCTTAATCCTCTGGGTCAAGGTTAAGGGGATATTTGTAGGCTGCCTTTCTGTTTCATGTGAGCATTTCTAGACAACCTTTCTTTTTATTATGTTTTAAAACTATTTGTTATGGCTATAGAAATTGAAATTTATGTTAATCTCATACTACAAAGCTCTTGGAAGCACAAATAATTTGTAGATTCTCTTGAGTTTTGTATAAAGACAGTCATATGTTCTTTTGACAAAAGAAAGAAATTATCATATTCAATTCCATTTCAGGGAAACGTTCATAATGTAAACAAGACAAAAGAGAGCAGGCCAGCTATACAGTAGTTGGGCTCTATTCACCCTTTCCTGGACCAAATAGAAGACATCTAGCTAAGGAGGTGAAACCCAGCCTGAACTTTATATACAAGCCACAGTCCCTGTGCAGAGCTGTGCCCACCTGCAGAGAGGAGCACCTGTACACAAAGGCATCATGTGCCAAAATCACCACCTGACTGATAATAGCCCCACACAGCATTCACATACCACACAGAACCATGACTGGATGGGAGCACAAAAATGTTTGCAGGCAATATCCTAAACTAGGTAGGGTTAAAGATGATAAGTTCTTAAAATTTTATTATCTAAATTTTATTTAATGAACATATACTGTTTTAGAATCACAGAAAACTAGGCTTTCACAATCTATATTTGAACAGCTTGACAGGAGGTATGGAAACTTGGGCTAAGTGAGAATTTAACATAGGACAGTTCAGAACTCAGAGTGTGTCCAGAGAAAGGCATCAAGGCCCAAGAATTAGCAGACACCCTGGGCATGTTCAGCAGTACTCAGGGTATACTGGGTAGTTAAATGAACTTCCCAGAAGAAGTGTGCACTAATAAAGACAGTCCCAGCAATTCCTCCTGCACATAGTTCTCAGAAAGAGCAAACAGGGCACAGGGCACAGTGCACAAGGTGGATGTTTTTACCAAATGAGGCTGTGCCTCAGAGCCTAAGCTTGAGTAAGACAGATCTGTCAACAGCTCCAAAGCATGACCACCTGAGGGAATTAGCAGAGTCTTGGATGATCATGCCTGGGAGAGGAGAGGTTCACTGAGCCTTCTCAGCCTCTGGCAATCATTTTGCATGCTGACAAGGAGTACATCTGGGTAGACGGCAGGAGCAACTTGTTTTTCAAAAGCCCAAAGGGAATGGAGTGAAATACAAGCTTACTTTCCAAATAAATATGGAGGAGAAAGCATGGCCAAGCAGTTTGGTCCATGAAGCATTTACATTGCCATCCAGCCCTGCCCTTCATGATTGTGAAAATCCAAAGAGTGGAGGAGGTGACCAAAAAGTTGTGAGGCTGGGGGCCATGGTGGCTTACACTGTGATCTCAGAGAGCTGCTCCTTTGTGAGGTTCAGTGGCTGGCTTATGACGGTGATTCCATGGTCCTCAGGATTCCTGTCCTTGTGCAGACTGGCCCGAAAGATGGCATTGTGGGCCACATTCAAAAAGCTGACCAGGGCGTGCCAGCCTTTGTTCTTAAACCACACCTAGAGGGCAGAGGTGGCCTTTGTTAGGCTGTGCCACAACCTGACACCCGAGACTAGCACTAACAAGGGCTGCTTAAAGAAAGACTTAGCAACAGGAAAAAGAAGGTGAGGATGAGGCAGGGTTTGGCAGCTGGGAGACATTCCACAAGATTTCAGCAAGAGGAAGGATGGAATTTAATTATGCTGGAAAAACAACAATAAAATAACAGATTCACATCACATGATTTTCTACCTCTATGGCATATTATGCAGGTCCAGTACCTTAATGTTGTCTTCAGTTTCAAGATATTTAAGGAAATCAGACATTTCTTTAGAGTCCTCTCTAGTGATAGGACCCTAGATAACCATAAAAAACAAGCAAGAGGGTTCTGTTTTATTTTGTTTGTCTGTGACACTCATGATAATTTCTATTTCAAATCTCCAATCTGTTTACATACCCCGCTCACGTTCATCATCTGGCCAAGTTCACTTAAAAAACCAACAAGATCTTCCCCAGTGATGAGGAGCACTGGGAGTTTTCCTCCAATGGAAATTCCTCCATATCTACAAGGCAACAAGGAATCCTCAGATCCTTGCAGGGAACCTCATACCTCCTTGTGACTCTCCCAGCTTCTGTAGGAAAATGCGTACTTCAGGGGGTATTCTCTGGACTAGCAAGCAACACTGCTTCCCTTTGCAAACTAATGTTTTTGTTTCTTTCTTTTTTTTTTTTTTTTTTTTTTTTGAGACAGGGTATCACTATGTTGTCGAGGCAGGCCTCTAACTCCCAGGCTCAAGACATCCTCCTGCCTCAGCATCCTGAATGCTCCACTGTGGGCATGTGTCATCACACCCAGTTATAAACCAACTGTTAGCTCTTCCCCATTGCTGCTCCAAGGTGAAGGCTGGATCTCACCCTTGATATAGGGCCCTTCTGAGGTTGGCTTCTGCTATTCTCCAACTTCAGCGCTCCTCAGAGCTTCCCTTGAGGGACATGTTCCAGCCATGCTGAATCTCTTCTAGAGCTCCAAAAGGTCTGGGTCTCCCTTGGGTCTCCCTGCCTTGCTTCCCAGGCTGTTTTCTTTTTCTGAGAATCTGGCCAGTTCCAACTTGCCTTTTAACACTCTCTCATCCCTCTTTGATGTCTTCCCTGACTCTCCTCCACCCCCACGTTTGTCCTTCATATACTTGTGGTTCCACTGCATGCACTTTATCTAAATGGGGCCAAGCACTGCTGTTCCTGTCTTAATGCCTGTTAGCCCGCCCCAGCTTCGGCAGCACCCACCAGCCTGCCTCTTGCTAACTTCTTAACTGGGATCCTGGTCTTTGGCTCCATCCTCCATACTGCTTTCTAGTCTTCAAGTAATCAATCTGAATGTGTCACTCTCTGGTTTAAAACTCTTCAATTCCGGATAAAAGTCAAATTTGACAGAACAAAATAAATTCCCTGGTAAAGCAAAGCAGAGGAGGAAATCCTTATTTCTCAGGATCTAAAATTGCCCCTTCACTCCCACTTTCTGCTTCAGTGGAGGTATTCCAGTTCCCTCTAGTGGCATTTCTAAAAGTTGAATTTCACTTTACAGTCTAGAAGCTACCCAGGAAAGGTAGTCAACATCACCCTTGCACCCATTACAGAGGCCTAGTCCCTGAGGGAATCTGAGTGACAGCTCATTCCTAAGTATTACTTGAAGATTCTCCAAGTCTCTGGAACCACTTGAGCCTCCAGGATAGTCCAGGAATGGGGTGAATTCTAGGGCTGGACTAGACCCTTTAAGACCTAAAATGGAGACCACCCCTACTGGAGGAGGAGCCCAGCCTCCCGCCTGCATGGTAGGCAGACCACGCGGCCTGGAGAGGGGGCACAGCTGCCCGCTCGCGCGGTAGACAGACCACCCCAACTGGAGGAGGGGCCCAGCCGCCCGCCCTTGCGGTCACCTGACCGAGCTCTGGACAAACATAAGGTTTCCCCAACACCCCCACCTCATCAAACACCTTATGAGAAAAACTGATGGAACTCATCTTGGAAAATCCCACCAACCCTTAAAACCCACCAACCGGTGGGCATGGCTACCAGCAGCTTGGTTCTGCAGCGGATCAGGCACCTGGTTTACATCTCAGAGAATAAGAGTAGAGAGGCCACAGGTGGAAGCTCATGCCCTCTCACACTGACTACCACCACCACCCTGAACCCAGAGACTCAAGCTAGGAATAGACAACACCACCTACTGGAAGAAAAGAAAACAGAGTTCTGAGAGACATTTTTTTTTTGTCTTCCTTTTTTCTCTTCTCTCTCTCTTTCATCCATTCATCCAGTCTCCTCTACCCTTCCCCCTCTGGTCCTCGCAACCTCAACATATGTGAAACCAAGAATTGTGCATGAAAAAGGTCTTTAACAACTGAATCACCAGAATAATATAATATAAAGGAATTGCGCCCTTCTTGGACTTTTCCCTGAAGACCTTAAAAGAGCGTACTACAGGGATACTGCTACATCGATGTTCATAGCAGCACAATTCACAATTGCTAGACTGTGGAACCAACCCAGATGCCCTTCAATAGATGAATGGATAAAAAAAATGTGGCATTTATACACCATGGAGTATTACGCAGCACTAAAAAATGACAAAATCATAGAATTTGCAGGGAAATGGATGGCACTAGAGCAGATTATGCTTAGTGAAGCTAGCCAATCCCTAAAAAACAAATACCAAATGTCTTCTTTGATATAATGAGAGCAACTAAGAACAGAGCAGGGAG
>NW_026000076.1:5202790-5208200 GCF_001458135.2 Marmota marmota marmota | reverse complement strand
CCCCCACCAGAGCTGAAGGGCTCTGGACCTGTTCAGCATCTCTGGTTTCTGTTGCTCTCCAGTAGTCTCTGGCTCTGAACTACTCTTTCAGAAATGGCACTGACCTTTTGGTGTTTTGGGTTACTTCAGACTTTGGGGACAAGATCAGAAAATGTCATTTTCTAAAACTGAGCTAATCTAAAACAAATGTACTTTGCCATCTGAAAAGTGTGTGTGTAAGGGGGCAGCTAGTGAGAATAGAGAACTGAGGATTCTAGCTTTGAGAGTAAGACCCAGAAGCCTGTGTGGCTCTAGGAAGGTCACCCAACTTCTGTGAGCTCAGCTTCCCTGCCCTACCTGCCTCAGGAGATTGTGATGATGATCAAATAGCACAGTGGATATTAGGTGCTTGTCAAGTATAAAGAGTGACAAGAGTCTGAGGTAGGAGGTGACTTGTAGATGCTGACATGAGAGTGTTGCTGTCTTGATTAGAGATCACATGTGGTGCTAAGACTTGACATGCATTTTATCTCATTTAATTCTCTCTAGTACTTTAAAGGGTAGGTGCTAGTATTATCCCATTTTGCAGATGGGGAAAGTTAGGTACAAAGAGGCTAAGAACTTACCCAAAACTACTCAGTTAGCAAATTATGGAGCTCAGGTTTGATGTTTGGCCTGCTTTACTCCAAGGATAAACTTCTACCCTTGACTGTCTCTTTGAAATAACCTATTCTATGTCCCTACTGACCAAAACAGTCTTCAGGTCTAATTTCTTCTTCTAACAGGAGAATAATTATTAAAGAGGAGTATTCTGTGTAGATAAAGGGCCCTAACTTTTCAATTTAGCACAACTGTTAACATAAATTAGCATATTTGCATTCTGATCTTGGTTAATCTAAATCTTTGGCTTTGGGTAAACTGTATCAATTTCTGTATCCACAAGGCACAGAGAAAGCCGGGGCCCTGTGGTGAGCTGCTCCTACCCTTCCCAGAGGACAGCCCCTCCCCATACACTGTGTCATGATGACCATCTCTTTCGGCTCTGATTGACCCACTTGAGTGTGCTGGAGCTCATATGGCATGGTATGTTTGACTATTGGTAGTTCAAGGCAAAACTAATAAAAACTTGGGATCACTTAGAAGCAAGATGAAAATCCTATTATCATACAAGCTGGTACCAGAACTCCTACAGGGAGAAAACTCTGCGTGGGAAAACACCATGATGTGCCACTCTGGGTAGGAGGAGATAAGCAGTGGCACAGGTAGTCTCAGGAGCCCAAGGCAGCAAAGGAGAATTGCTGCCCATCTTTGCCTGTGAACAGGAGAGGGGGCCTAGCAAGAGAGCTCTAAAAGCCCAGGTGGATGCTTCTTGTTTTATCACAGGTGGTTTGTGTTGGGGCAGACGAGTCACCTCCCCTGCACTTCCATCTCTCCATCTTCTTCCTCTGCAGTGGAGCCGACTTCATCCACAATGCCTCTTGTGATCTCAGGGTTTGGTTAAAATTCATGGAAGGATTCCAGCCTTATACATGTGGAAGGGTATCCTAGAATTCACAGGAATTCTAGTCCCCACAGTTCCAAAGTCCATAGGCCACCAACTGAGGGTTTGCAGTGATTTTGTCTTTATCTTCTCAGGAACCAGAGGAATCTAGCTGGCATCCGGGTTGTATTAACAGTCACCATTATCTCAAAGGACTTTGCTAGCTGTCACTCATGCAACAAGAATGGATGACAGACCTGGTGGAGATGAGAGATGAGAATGGCCACATGGTAGAACAAGAGGCTGAGGATGTAGGATAAGTTTGGAGAGAAAGTTACCAATCTGACCTCCATGAGAACCCCGATTCATCTGGAATGTTCCTACCCAGGCCTAATTCAGTCTCTCATTCCTTTGTTATCCCAAGGCACCAAGAATACAAAATGCCTGTTATTTTGGGGTCAAACACTATGGAGGGGAATTTGTGTGTGTGGCTGTTTTGTGACTTTTCCTTTAGACTTTCAAGACAGAGTCTGGGTGTGAGAGAAGCAGGTAGCAAGCCACACACCCCAATACCATACCAGCAAACAGAGGTCCTGAATCAGAAATTTCTGTGACCTTCAGACACATCTGTCAAGGAATAAAAGAGAGAGAACTTGGTTTAGGTATTTCCACTCTCAGAAAAATCAAACCAGGCTCCATTTTGCAGGGTATTGCTTCATCATGGGAAGAAAATGTGTTATGGTCTTGATCTAAGAACATAATCTCCTATAAATGCCAAAATGCAATCATACAGTGACCACAACTATGTAAAATATGTATGCATGAGGACAGAAGCAGAGCAGGAGGAAGTAAGCCAAAAATGAGGATAGTTGCCATGCTTGGGTAGGGAATTATGCCTTTTTGCTTCTATACAACTTCACTTTAGTGTTAGACTTTCACAGAGAACTGCCTCTTCTGGCACCTGACAGAAGCCAGCTGGAATATCTGTGTTACCTCTTCCAGGGGAGTGTCAGAAATGCCGAAACTGCTGAGCCCCAGGTCGGCCAGCGTCTCCTCCAGCTCCCTGAAAAGGCTGGCGTATGCTCTCTGCTTGAAATTCTTATTTGGAAGTAGGAAGATGAGTTCCTGACCAATGCATTCCACCAGCTTTGCCTCTGGAACATGGTGGCAAACCACATCCATCAGCTCGTTCACATCCCCTAGCACAAGAAAAAAGATTGAGGTCAACTCTATTCTCCAGAACCCAGAAGACTGTGAGACTGTGAGGTATTCCATTTTCTTCCACCTCCCATTTGAGAAAGGGGCATTTGGTGACTCAGTAGCGACTCTTTCAGAGGACTGACACTCATCAAGTCTGTTTTGAGCTAGTTGGCCTGCAGTGACCTCTGAGAGGAGAAAGGAGCTGGAAGTGAGCATGCTCCCCACTGACTAGCCATGCAGCCTCTGGGAGGTCATGCAATGTCCCTGTGCCAGTTTCCTCCTTTGTTCTATCAAATGTTCTGTCACCTCAAGCTGTGTTATATTGGAGAGGTCCTATCCTAATTTTATCATCTGTGAAAAGGGAGAAATAACAGTATCCACTTTGTTGTGAGGATTACATGAGATAATACACATAAGTACTTGGAGTGGCATCCCCACCACCACTCCACCAGGTGACTGTTAGCTGCTATAGCGATCAGGACATCATCTCAGGGAAGAAAGCTCTTTGCTCATTCCATTTCACTGAAAATGTAAGAGTTAAGTCAAAGTTGCTTTCATTTTCCTGGTAGGACACAACCTAGCTATAGGGGACTTACCCAAGATGCATGCCTAGAACAGGTGACCAAAATGAGTGAGAAGCCCCCTTCCTAAATTACACTCCCCTGCCTGACCTAAATCCTTGGAGGGCTGCATCATTTCCCTTGGGACTGCACATGCCTCTTCAAACAAAACAAAACTTAACACCCAGCTCTCAGGAATTTCAGGAAGCTGAGAAGCCACGGAGAGAGGCTGGGGTGGAGTGGGATGTCAATGTGTAGCAGAGACTGTGGGCAAATGTCATTGAGAATTTACTTGATGCCCTTGTACAGTTGGAATTGATTTTTTTTTTTTGCACAAGCATATGTTACTTTAAAATTAAAAACTAAATCTAAGTAACTTCAAAGCATGCACCTGAAGAGACAGTTCCCCATCACATTGAAAGGCAGGTCCAAGGAAAAGGGATTCTGGCAACTCAAAACGTGACTCTTTTTTTTTTTTTTTTTAATTTTTTATTGTTGGCTGTTCAAAACATTACATAGTTCTTGATATATCATATTTCACACTTTGATTCAAGTGGGTTATGAGCTCCCATTTTTACCCCATATACAGATTGCAGAATCACATCAGTTACACATCCATTGATTTACATATTGCCATACTATCTGTCTGTTGTGCAGAACGTGACTCTTTAGAAAGCAGTTCTCTTAGAGATTCAGGGTCACCAGAAGATTCTTTTCTTTGTTTTAAAGAGACCCATATGGAGGAATTTCATGGCTTTCAACCAAAATGTTCCTGCCTAGCTGGATTGGAGGCTCGTTTTACGTCAAACTTGCAAATCAGACTTGGTCATCTTTGGTTCTGGGGTGATTTCAGATAGAGGCTGGGGAGTTCTTTACAGGAGGAAGCTGCTTTGCCCTAGTGGCTCTGTGGGGTCACGCTCATTGTTCTCTAAGGAAGGAAATGGAACCTGAAGTCACTGGATTCCCAGGAACCATGTCTTAGATGTGTGTCAGCCTTTCAGAGGGAGCCCTACCAGCCAGCAGTGCTCTCAGCTCTGGCAGGGAGGTCCATGAGTGTGTGTGTGTGTGTGTGTGTGTGTGTGTGTAACAGAGAGAGATGTGTGGGTGTGGGGGATGGGAAGCCATCCAAGGAGCTAGCTGGGGATTAAAAGGATCTCCCTTTCCTTATTTCGGGTACAACTTCTTACACACTTCCCACTATTCACTGCATCTCTATCCTAGTCAAAGAAAGCCTTTACTGGGAAATAAAGTAACAATTGAACACATCATCCCAGACAAACAGGCCATGTCCAACTTGGTTTTGGTGGGCCACAGTAACTAAAAATGTTAGTATTAATTTTTTTAAAAATCAAAATTTTCACCAGGATTCTGAGAAGGAAGCTTCAGAAAGGTGGGAGACCCACAGCAAGGCAGGTGAGGCATAAGGCACAGTGATGTCACCCTGACATCACACCCTGTTCATCCCAAGCTCTGTCAGTGAAGAGGGTGGGGAGTGAATAACAGCGATGGAACTCCCGGTATTTCCCCTCAAGTTATAAGCATAGTACATAAGTATTGTCTGACTTACAAAGCCTCTCCTAGCAAGTACAAAAAAAAAAAATAGAGATACTACTGCATTCTATCAAATCATAATGGAATAAAATTATAAATCAATGATAAAATAAATAATAGAAGCTACTCCAACACCTGGAGACTAAATAACATGCTATTGAATAAACAATGGATAGCAGAAGATGTCAGAGTGGATATTAAAAAATTCTTAGAGGTAAATGAGAACATAGACAAAACATATCAAAATCTCTGGGACACTATGAAAGCAGTACTAAGAGGAAAGTTCATTGCCTGGATTTCATTCCTTAAAAGAAGAAAAAGTCAACAAATAAATGATCTAACATTATACCTTAAAGCTCTAGAAAAGGAAGAACAAATCAACACCAAAAGTAATAGAAGAGAAGAAATAATTAAAATCAGAGCTGAAATCAATGACATTGAAACAAAAGAAACAATTTAAAAAAGTGACAAAACAAAAAGTTGGTCCTTAAATGGAAGGAGACCCTCAGGGTTATACAAAAGTACATACAATAGGAAGTGAGGGGAAAGGGAAAAATAATACAAGGGGGAGATATGAATGACAGTAGAGGGGGTAGAGAGAGAAGAGGGGAGGGGAGGGGAGGGGAGGGGGGATAGTAGA
>NW_026000076.1:5155687-5200521 GCF_001458135.2 Marmota marmota marmota | reverse complement strand
AGAGAGAGAAGAGGGGAGGGGAGGGGAGGGGGGATAGTAGAGGATAGGAAAGGCAGCAGAACACAACAGACACTAGTATGGCAATATGTAAATCAATGGATGTGTAACTGATGTAATTCTGCAATCTGTATATGGGGTAAAAATGGGAGTTCATAACCCACTTGAATCAAAGTGTGAAATATGATATATCAAGAGCTATGTAATGTTTTGAACAACCAACAATAAAAAATTAAAAAAAAAAAAGTTGGTCCTTCAAAAAAATTAAGAAAATCAATAAACCCTTGGCCTCACTAATGAAGAGAAGGAGAGAGAAAACTCAAATTACTAAAATTCATGATGAAAAAGGAAATATCACAATGGACACGATTGAAATACAGAAGCTAATTAGAAAATTTTTTGAAAATTTATACTCCAATAAATAGAAAATCTTGAAGACATTGACAGATTTCTAGAGTCATATGATCTACTCTAACTGAATCAGGAGGATATACACAATTTATTTTTTATTTATTATTTTTTAAAATTTTTTAGCTGTAGTTGGACACAATATCTTTATTTATTTATCTATTTTTATGTGGTGCTGAAGATTGAACCCAGGGCCTCACACATGCTAGGTGAGTACTGATGAGCCACAATCCCAGCCCCAATATACATAATTTAAACAGAGTAATTTCAAGCAATGAAATAGAAGATGCCATCAAAAGTCTACCAACAAAGAAAAGCCCAGGACCAGATTAACAGCTGAGTCCTACAAGACCTTCAAAGAGAACTAATACCAATACTCCCCAAATTATTCCATGAAATAGAAAAAGAGAGAACCCTTCCAAACTCATTCTATGAGGCCAGTTAACCCTGATTCCAAAATCAGGTAAAGACACATCAAAGAAAGAAAACTTCAGACCAATATCTCTAATGAACATAGATGCAAAAATTCTCAATCAAATTCTGGCAAATCAAATACAAAAACATTAAAAAGAGAATGCAGCACAATCAAGTGGGGTTCATCCCAGTGATGCAAGGTTGGTTCAACATACGAAAATCAATAAATGAATTCATCACATCAGTAGACTTAAAGATAAGACTCACATGATCATCTCAATAGATGCAGAAAAAGCATTCGACAAAATCCAGCACCCCTTCATGTTCAAAATACTAGAAAACTGGGAATAATAGAAACATACCTCAACACTGCAAAAGCTATCTATGCTAAGCCCAATGTCAACATCATTCTAAATGGAGAAAAATTGAAAGCATTCCCCCTAAAAACTGGAACAAGATAGGAATGCTCTCTTTCACCACTTCTATTCAACACAGTCCTGGAAACTCTAGCCAGAGCAATTAGACAAACAAAAGAAATTAAAAGGCTACAGATAGGAAAAGAAGAACTCAAACTATCACTATTTGCTGACGGCATGATTCTATGTGTAGAGGATTAAAAAAATTCCACCAGAAAAGTTTTAGAACTAATAATTGAATTCAGCAGAGTAACAGGATATAAAATCAACACCCATAAATCAAAGGCATTTCTATACATCAATAAAACCTTCTGAAAGAGAAATTAGGAAATCTACCCCAATTACAATAGCCAAAAAAAAAAAAAAAGTTAAATACTTGGAAACCAATCTCACAAAACAGGTGAATAACCTCTACAATGAAGACTACAGAACACTAAAGAAAGAAATTGAAGAGGACCTTAGAAGATGGAAAGATCTCTCTTGCTCTTTGATAGGCAGAATTCATATTGTCAAAATGACCATGTTACCAAAAGGGTTATTCAGATTTAATGCAATTCCAATAAAAATTCCAATGTCATTCCTCATGGAAAAAGAAAAAGCAATTGTGAAATTCATCTGAAAAAGTAAGAGACCCAGAATAGCCAAAGCAATTTCTGAGCAAGAAGAGTGAAGTAGGACGTATCACAATACCAGACCTTAACAAACCTTACCAGAGCTATGGTTAAAAAAGAAAAAAAGCATGTTATTGGCACCAAAACAGACATGTAGACGAATGGTACAGAATAGAGGACACAGAGATAAACCCAAAGAAATACAGTTATCTCATACTAGGCAAAGGTGCCAAAAGCATACATTGGAGAAAAGATAGCCTCTTCAACAAATGGTGCTGGGAAAACTGGAAATCCATATGCAGCAAAATGAAATTAAACCCCTATCTCTCACCAGGCACAAAACTCAACTCAAAGTAGATCAAAGATCTAGGAATTAGGCAAAAGACTCTGCACCTAATAGAAAAAAGCATACCCAAATGTACATCATGCCAGCTTAGGACCTGACTTCCTTAACAAGACTCCTAAAGTGTAAGAAGTAAAATCAAGAATCAATAAATGGGATAGATTCAAACTAAAAAGCTTCTTCTCAGCAAAAGAAACAATTAATGCAGTGAAGAGAAATCCTACAGACTGGGAGCAAATTTTTACCACATGTGCATCAGATAGAGAATTAATCTCTAGGATATATGAAGAACTCAAGAAACTTAACACCAAAACCACAAATAACCCAATCAATAAGTGGGCTAAGGAAGTGAGCAAATACTTCACAGAAGAAGATATACAATTGATCAACAAATTTATGAAAATCGTTCAACCTCTCTAGCAATTAGAGAAATGCAAATCAAAACTACTCTAAGATTTCATCTCTCTCCAGTCAGATGACAATTATCAAAAAAAATCAAGCAACAATAAGTGCTGGTGAGCATGTGGGGGGAAAGGTACGCTAGTTCCTTGCTGGTGAGATTGCAAAATGGTACAACCACTTGGGAAAGTAGTATGGAAATACCTTAGAAAACTTGGAATGGAACCACCATTTGACCCAGTTATCCCACTCCTCGGTTTATAACCCAAAGGACTTAAGTCACCACACTACAGAGAAGCAGCCATCTCAATGTTTATAGCAGCTCAATTCACAATAAGCTGGAAACAGCCTAGATGTCCTTCAATAGATAAATGAATAAAGGAAACTATGATATATATACACAATGAAATATTACTCAGCCATAAAGAAGAATGAAATTATGGCATTTGGGTAACTGGATGTAATTAGAGAATATCATGCTAAGTGAAGTAAGCCAATCCCCAAAAACCAAAGGCCAAATGTTTTCTCTGATAAGTGGATGCTGAAATAATGGGCAAGGGGCATGGGAAGAAGGAAGGAACTTTGGATTAAGCAGATGGGAGGGAGGGGATGGAGGAGAGGGGAGGGAGGGAGAGTATGTGTCGGGGCAGATGGCCGAGTGAAATGGACATGATTACCCCTATGTTGGGTATGAATGCACAAATGGTGTCACTCTACATCATGTACAACCAGAGAAATGAAAAGTTGTGTTTCATTTGTGTAAAAAAATTTTAAAAATTATTTAAAAATATATTGTCTGGCTTTCTTTTTTTAAAATAATTTTTTAGTTGTAGATGAAAATAATACCTTTATTTTATTTATTTATTTTTATGTAGTGCTAAGGATCAAACCCAGTGCCTCACATGTGCTAGGCAAGTGCTCTACCATTGAGCTACAACCCCAGCCTTTATCTGGTTTCTTGTTTCACCAGATTTCACTTAGTAAATTCTGTAGGTTTAGAAAAAAACATAAAAATGTGCTAAATAGGGAAAGTCATTAACCTGGGATAGTACATTAAATTTAATTTTGCTTCTACTTAGGATTTTAGGGTATGTGATATTCCATTTGCAGAGACTTCCCAAGGAAGGCATGGGAGGTGAGCATCAGTGAAGAATGGAAACAGTGTCCCAAGTTCTCTGGATATTAGAGCTCAGATCCTAGGAGGTGAGGGATTGTGTATACAGTGATGGCCTCCACTGAATCTCTGGGGGTGAGGGAGAGTCCCTGAGAGCTTCAATGCACCCTCATTAAGGGGAGAATCTCTGGAAAATTGGGAAGCTAAGGGGAGAGTTAGAGTATAACAGGAGTGTGGGGCATCATGGAGACCATCCATACAGGCCATCTCTTAGTGAAAGTTCACTGTAAGAGCTGTGCATCATTGTGGTTCCACCAGAGGGCGCTAGGTGCACCTTTACAAGAGGATCTCTCCAGACAGGAAGGAATATTCCCTGGAGCCTGGGTAGGAGGACCTCAGGAATGGAGGCTGCATATGGGAAAGGGCATAGAGTGAACATACGGAATTCCTCATTAAAGGGAGAGAGTGGTGCATGACTTTTAAATGCCATGGAGAATGGAGGAAAGAGGAGAAAGAAGCTAAAAAATAAAAAGATGAGCAATTGCATGACTTTGCCCCCACGCCCCCTTCCCAGCCCTCCAGAAGTACAAATGTTCTCTTTGCTCCCATTCTAGTACAACATGACAGGACACCCCCAGCAACACCAGGTGATGATCACTAGACTAAAATGGAAATACATAGCCTTCCCCAGCCCTTACCATCCAAGACTTGCTCTGGAGTTATCTCATCAATGTGGGTTGGACACTTGACAGAGAAATCCTTAGATGCACAGCTGCAGGTGCCCTACAATGGATGGACAGGAATGACTGACAAGGTACACATCACTTCAACAATAGCATCTCTCTGATGCCAAGAGCTGTTACCACCTGCTTGGTTTGTTTCTCACCACCAATTGTGTTTCTTTCTGCACTGTTTAACCTACTAATTCACTGGAGCATTTTGAGGGTGTAGTCACTATATTTTACCTTGGAGAGTGTGTGAGTCAGGGAGAAGCAGAACCTCAAAGGATCTCCTTGGCTTATCATTAATCAAGTGACAGCTGTAGGTTCTGCTCACATTCTGTTCCTCCCTCCCCATGGATATGCACTGGTCTGTGGAAATCTACCCAAGATGGGAAATTCACAGCAGCCAGACACTTTAACCACAGGCATAAATAATCCTACAACATAATGCTTGTGACAATTTGAATGTGAGCAATGTTTGTTCTCAAGAAGCCCAGAGCACATTCATAATAACTTATCTCATATATCTCCACTACATCCCTAAGAAGCAGAAGCAGAGATCATTAGTTACATTTTCCATGTAGGGAAAAATAACAACAAGGAATTAAGTAATTTGCCCATGATACAGTCTGTACACTTCCCAGCCCATTTCTGGATCAAGGTCTCCTAACATGCTAAGTGGTCTCTGCAGGTTATGCATTTTTTTCCCCTTCACAAATCTATTTATTTATTTATGGTACCAGGGATTGAAGCCAGTAGTGCTCAACCACTGAGCCACATCTGTAGTCCTTTTTTGCTTTTATTTTGAGACAGGGTTTCACTAAGTTGCTCAGGGCCTCATCAAGTTCCTGAGGCTGGCTTTGAACTTGTGATCCTCCTGCCTCAGTCTCCTGAGTTGCTGGGATTACAGGCATGTGCCACTGTGCCCAGCTTGCTTCATCATTTTTAGATTACAGTTCCCAAGGAGGCCTTTCATTAGTTTTATGTATCACTATATTCACGCTCAATTAGGGAATGTGAATTTGGGGGACTAAAAAAGAAAGCTTTAAACAACTACTCTTTTGCGGGGTGGGGAGCAGTCCCAGGGATTGAACCAAGAGCCTTATACATATTTGTCAAGTGCTGTATCACTGAGCCACATCCCCAGCTCATAACTAACGGCTCTTCAAGCAGTTCAACTTTGCAGGATAAGATGCTTCCATGTTGCATCTAACCACCTATCCACAGGTTGGGATATTGGTGTGAAATCATTTCAGGTTGTTTAAAACTAGTTGTTTCATTTTGGGAGACACATCTCTGTAGAAGGTTTAGAATGTATTTATCAAAATCTCCTGCAAATGGTCTCAGAAACAAAGAAGCTGGTTCTGACAGCTAGGGCTCCAGTGGGTAGAAATGTCTGGAGTGGCCGCCCCCCGCCCCCCAACCCTATGTTCCCTCTCACCCAGGACGGGCTCCTTCCCAGGCAGACATGTACCTCACAGCCACTTCTTTGGCTCTGGATGTTTTTCATCTTGCAAACCAAGGTCAAGTAGAAGCCCTTGCCAAAGCAATTCTTCAGGAAGAGTGGAGTGCCCGAGCAGTAGAGTCTTCCCTGGGAGATGATGGCAATACGGTCTCCAAGGAGGTCTGCCTCATCCATGTGGTGAGTAGACATGATGATGGTTCTGCCTGCAGGGGGGGTCAGGGCAGGGGAATCATCAGACAGACCTTGGCCAGGGTGAAAATTGGGAGATAACAAATAAAAACAGGTACTAATTCCTCCAGGACATTAGGATAATAATGACAGCAACTAACATTTCATAGCATCCCGAACACCATAAAGCATTGTCACATACATATCTCTTCATCAGGCATAGGGCCTGATTCAAATAAATCACCATGCATGGGACACATTCATTACTGTCAGTCAGCATCTAAGTTCCATGTGTACATTCTCTGGATCATTAAGCATTGCACTGATAATCTTTGTAAAGAACACACACAAACACACTTTTCCTAATTGGAGATGATGTCATTAAAATAGTAATGAGAATTTTAGAATGGGAAATACAATGCAAACGGAGGGTAGATCTCAAGTTCACATAGAGTTGAAACACACTGTCTCCCATCCCCAACTCGCCCCATACAGAGGATCAAACCCAGGGCACTTAATCCCTGAGCCACATCCCCAGACCATTTTTGTGTTTTATTTAGACAGTGCCTCCCTGAGTTGCTTAGGGCCTCACTAAGTTGTTGAGGCTGGCTTGAACCATGATCCTCCTGCCTCAACCTCCTGAGTCACTGGGATTATAGGTGTGTGCCACTGTGCCCAGCCACGCTGTCATCTTAATGGGCACTCTGAGCCCTGCCTGCTGTCTCTTCTGAATCTGAGCCCTTTGGAAGGTGCCAGGACAGGGATGAACAGGTCCCATTCTGAGACATGTCCCTCTGCAGCACCCAACACACAGCACATTGCCCTCACACCTGGTCCCCAGTGGCCACCTGACAGCCAGGGAGCTTGTTTTTGTTTGTACAAGTCTCCTTCACTAGATGGGAATTTCATTTAGAGCTGCACCCAATGTTCCAGACAGAAGGGCTACAGGTTGAGATAGGTTTCTAGAATATTTTGGGAAGTTGAGTGCGACTAGTGACTGTGGGGAACCACATTGAGTTCCACGCCTTCCAGTCCTGATGCACCACGGGGATCTGAAAGATCACTGCAGTCTGGCGCTGTAGTACCATGACTCGTGACTCTGTCTCCCCCCCGCCCAACCTCAGATAGCAAGTCCAGTCTTCTGAGTAGGCATAACCCTGGGGTTAAGCTACACTCACATATTCTTTTGTAATCCTACCCCTTTGCCCTGTTTGGGATAGAATGTTCCATGGAAACTCCCTTGTGTGTCCCCTTCTCTTGCTCTGCCTTTGGGTGTGGCCTTCCTAGATGTCAATCTGCTGACAGCAGACATCATGAAGCTAGACTCAACCCCCCTGAAACCTGATCCCTTGCCTCATTTGAATGGCTTCTGCCCAATAAAAAGGTTCAGCATGTGCTCCCTTTCTCTTTCCATGGACCCCCTAAGGTCAGAGGAGCTGTCACAGGACCCAAAGATAAAGGTATCTCTGTCTCTTGTGTGATTATTTCATGCAGCCCAGTTCACTTGGAGTGACCCTGAGTGTTTCATCATGGAATGTGACAAGTGACTCCATTTTTATTTATTAAAAATCTCAGGAAGTTTTAACTCATACTTCAATTCATAGATAAAGCCCACCTGAGTGTGGTTATGGCTGTTAGTATACTCAGCTGCAAAACACCAGGGATGAGAGAGCAGGGCCCACAGGGAAAGCCCCAGTGAGGACACCAGGCACTGAGCAGTGGCTGTTACCCGAGCGATACTTCAGGAGCAGGTCCCAGATGGAGCGTTTGGAGTAGGGGTCCACCCCAGAGGTGGGCTCATCCAGGATGACCACCTTGGCATCTCCCACAAAAGCAAGTGCAACGGACAGCTTCCTCTGCATGCCACCTGGAGGCCCAGGAGGATGGAGGGTTACAGGGAGGATAAAGAGAAAAAAAAGAAGAGAAAAAGCCCAGGAAGAGAAAAGGCCAGGGTTGGTGCTAGCATATGGGGGGCACCTTAAATCTGGCAGGGGTTTGATGCTGTCTCCTGAGAGGTCTAGAGAGAGTTCAGAACTCTGCTGGAGTTGAGGGGAAGCCTTGTAAATGCAGAAAAGACCCTTACTGCTAAGAACCTGATCATTGGAAGACTTCTCTTCTCACACTTTAGTTCAAACATATAAACATCAGAACAAATAAAGCCCAGGCTGACTGCAAGACAGAATTCCATGTGGCAAATGATCCAAGGGCAGCTGCTCTCAGATTCTCAGAGTAGCTTCACAGAGTGTTCCAACTCTTAGGTGCTTTCCTGTTACAAGCACCCCACCCCCACCCCCCACCCCAATTCCTCCAGTTTCTCCAACCCTGGCCTCCTAGGTGCACTGGGAAGCAATGGATGTGCCATCCTTGGCCCTGTCACCTTCCAACACCAAGCACCTGAAAGATCCTGTGCTTCTTCATTCCTCTTGTGGTGGAGGCCGTATCCTCTAACATGGCTTCCATCCCCAGCTGGGCCTCCTCCCAGGACTTGCCTTTCAGCTGGGCATAGAAGAGGATGTGCTCAGCCACTGTGAGGCTACCAGGACAGAACAAGGAAAGCAATGGGCTCAGCAATTGACTGCTAGTAACTTATTTTTTATAGAAATAATTCAAGATGACCAAAAAAATGCAGCAATCAAGATGCTACAAGTTCATTGAGGTATTGTTCCTGATACAAATGCAAAACATACACCAGATCTGGCCTAAGTATCTATTAGAGAGCTTGGCTTAATAGTGCACTCATTTAATGGCATAGTATGAGAACATTGCAAGTTAATTTTTAAAGGAATATGTAATGTCATCAAAAGATATTCATATCTTAGTTTAAGAAAAAGCCATCACATTTTTTAAAATGTCAGGTTACAAAATTACATGCATAGTTTTGTTCTTCTTTGTAATTTCAAAGAATGTATGTATATCTATGCATGTGTAAGAGAAAGTTTTGAAAAATTATATACCAAGGTGTTAACAGTGGCTGTCTCTGAGTGCTGAAATTACTGGTAACTTTTATTTTCTTTGATTTGTTTAGCTATCTTTTCTTTCTTTGTCCCTCACTTCCTTTCACATGACTATATATAGATTTTTAGATAAGAAATAAATATACTTTCATTGCAAAAAAATAGGAAAAGAAAAGAAACTGAAAGTCAATCCTTAGTGCCCTGTTTTAGGGGAAAAGGAACCAGGTTCTCCTCTCTGTGGTCCCTGATGGGAAATACTTCAGGGCTGAGCAGGGGGCCCAGCCACTGTCATAAAGAAAAGAGTGTCACTCTTCTGAGGGGAGAGACCTCAACTCTGAACACCAAAGGCACAGTCCCATGTTCAGAGGGACAATTCTCAGTGCAAGCCAGACAAGAACCTTGAACAAAGGGGACACAAGCTAAGAGCATCACCTCATGTACCCAGACCAGGCACACTGGGCGAGACTTTAGAGAACATATGTGCTGGGGCGGGAGTGAGGATGGGAGATGGAGGCATCTCACCCCTGTTTTTCTTACTGTTGGAACAGGATGTTGTGCTGTGGACACATGCCGAGGCTCTGACGGACTGCATCCAGGCTGGTTTCAATGTCCTTTCCCCCAATGAGCACAGTTTCTGATGTCACCGGCAATAGACCTGTCAAGATGGACCTGCAGAATGCAGGAGCAGGGGTGGAAGAGATGGTCCTTAGGAACTTGCATTGGGAGAGCAGCCCCCCACCAGTGTGGGTGAGGACTCTCACGGTGACTCCTGCTCATGTCTCTAAATCGAACTCAGGTTCATCATTAGCAGCAGGGCCCAAAGTTTCCCATACAGAGACTAGCACCAGTGTGTACATCAAGGCCCTAATGCAGAGGAGCAGAGAAGGAAGGCAGATGTGGCCCTCTGCTTCCCCTTATCCCCTGGAGCTCCCCGGCAAGCACTAGTGGACTTTGGGGATTCTCAGCCTCAGAACATTTACTTGCAGGCCTTGAGCTCCCCCAGCTCTAATTCAGCCCTCAGATCCTGGTGCCAGAGGAGCTCAACCAAAGGTTTTTGTTGCATGGCTTGCTGCTCTGCATTCTCAGTAAGCAGGTGCTGATATTGACAAGCTAAGGTGTCACCTTTACAAGACCAGGAAGGCCTTAATGAGGTGAGAAGCTGGCACATCTTGATTCATTGTACCAAAGTCCAATAGCAATGTTGTATGTTTTTTGTAAATAATCGGAAATAATGGCCCCCAAGTGCTGGGGTGGTATGTGCATTAGAGTTAATACATTTGATGCATTTAGCACAACACCATCATTATGTAAAACTCAGAAATATTATTACCATTATTACTAAACATTGTTTCAACCCCAGGGGAAACTGTATTTCTGCAGCTGATGAAGTAATGTGTTTTCCTGGGAGAAGTTCTGGGGTTCTGCCTGAATGATATGTCCAGCTCTCTGACCATATTAATTAATAAGAAAAGAAATCAGATGATTTACTGCCGCCACACCCAGCTCTGTTCTGATAAAATCTCAGGCTATCTGAATTTACACTTAGAAGCTGGAATCTCTGTCATTCAACCACTAGAGGGAAACAGAACCAAATATAATGGCACCAGCCCCACATTCCATTCACACTGAACAGCCCAAGAGCACATTCCTGTGTAGGGTGTACACTTGCTGTTCCTTCCTGGGCCTCTGCAAAAAGCTAAGGACTTTAACTGCATATCACATGGGCTGTTGTCCTGAGAGGTCTGCAAAGGAAAGCTTGGCGTGTTGTCCTCAGTAGATGGCGCTTGGGCCCCTTAGAGAAGTGTGAGGTCCATGCACAGCCCAGTGTCTTGCCTGAATTTGGCCTTCAGTTGCCAGGCTGCTACTCCAGGTCCATGTAGAGACTGTGTCCTTTGTCTTTATCCAGAACCAGCTTTCACTGGGGGCCCCATGCTGATGTTGAAACCTACCTAATAATTGGTAGGAAAAGGAATGATCCTTAAAAATAATTCTTGCTCTACAGACCCGGGGCACAGGATGGCGAGGGCCATGACACTATCACTATCGTGGATGATAATGATGCTGGAGAGACTGAGGAGGGGGGAGAGGACTCAAGGCTTTAGAAACAAGAGGTGGTTTGTGGCAGGAGGGCCTGGCTCATGTCACCATGTAACCATTATACTCAGTGCTTCAGGAAAGTCCCCTAAACTCTTAGAATGTCCAATTCCCTGGCACACAAAGCAAGCACTAAACTAACTCCGTTTCCCTCTTGTTGCTTCTTAGGAAGATCAAATTAAAACCAAAATGTGAGTGGGCTTTAACTATTGAAATATCCTTTACAAATTCTCAGGGCCAGAAATATAAAGTGAATTTTGTCAGTAAAACTCAGTGAGAAAGAGTAGATTGCAGCTAACAGGGGAAGAACAAAGCCAAAAAATGGCAGGGTGGTGTGGTCTCTGCCAGAAAACTCACAAGGTGGTGGTTTTCCCTGCTCCATTGTGACCTAGGATGGCGGTGATCTGGTTCTCATAGAAGGTAATGTTTAGACGGTCCACTGCTGGTCGGGTACCAGGCTCAAAGATCTTTACCAGATTCTTCACACATACCCCAGGAACCAGCCCTGGAAGCTCACGTTCAAAGAAGGAGTCTTGAGGAAAACAAACAACATGATATAAACCCAGTGCCATACACGCTCCTCACGGTTCTTTCTTCAGACCACTGTCTTCTGCCTATAATTTCCCTGCCCTACCCCAACCCCGTCCTTGCTTCAGCTATGACCTTTGTAAGGAAAAGCAGAATAACAATGAGATAATAGTATTGAACATTTATTTAGCACTTATTCTGTGCCAGGCACTGTTTCAAGTGCTTTCCATGAATTACTTCCTTTCACACTTAAAACAGCCAGCCCCTCCTGGTAGATATTACTAGGCTCATTTCTATAGGTGAGGAAACCCAAGACAGACATCAAAGTGTCCTATCAAGGTCACAGGGCTCAAAAGTGGCAGAGCTGGGATTTGAACCCAGAGCCCATGTTCATCCTAGAGCATCCATGGTCCATGCATACAGTTAGCCCTAAGCTCTGTCTTCAGTCCCAGACCCTTGTTTCCAGTGGTCTGTGGGATTCCTCATGGATTTCTGGTAGCAGCTCAGACTCCTCATATTCTTCCCCAGACAATGGTTTCCTTCAGACTCCCCCATGTCCATTCCTGGAGGCACCATTATCCCAGACAACCTTGGCTTGAGTCTTTGAGTCCACTTTGACCACAGCTGACTTCTTGCTCCTTGGAACTCCAGGATGGGCCACGCTTCCTCAGCACTGTCCCTCAAGCCTTGTTCTTCTTTCTATCCTCTCCAATGCAGACTTATCATGCTTTGCCCTTGTCCCTACCCACAGCCTCATCCTTCTTGGTTGGTGCAGGGTGTTTAACTCTATATAGCACACTTCACTGGTTGTCTGAATATTGTAGGTCTAAGCATTTGCTCCCTGCAAAATTAAAAAAAAAAAAATCCAAACCCCTTTCTTCTTCTCTCTGTGCCTCCTGGCCTGGCCTGTAGCTAAGATGGAACTAGTCTTCAGTCTCCCCAGCCCCCAAGTCTCAGCTTTGTCATATACTCTGGGATGAGGGTCTTCCAGAGGCACTGTTGCCTGCAAAACAGCTCTGTGGGGGGAGTTGCTGGTTTCTGACTTTAGCTTTGTGAAATGGCATCTGGGGTATGTGGAGGCTGGATCTTCTCTAGCAATGTCAGGCCAAGTGAGAGGCTGTGTTCCTCTTTAAGCTGTAACATCCCCAAAGAAATGCTCATGCTTAGGGTTGAAATTCCTTGGGAGAAACACAGAACTGATTCAGAGGGAAGATAGAGCAGCCAGAGCCAGGGACACAGACTTGTGAACCTGGCCCTTTAGTCCAGAAAAGATTAGGTAACTTCCACTGTCAGGAAAGGCTTTTGATGGTTTGAATGAATGGGCTTCTAGATTTGTAAATCATGACTGAAGTGCAGTCAGCTATGCTAGACTCTTTCCCCTGCACACAGAAGCATTTATTTTTGTCTTTCCTTATAGCTCATATCCGCTTTAAGTCCTAGTGACCCAAGTCATTGTTCTTGCTAAATCCTCGGAAGTCAGCATATTCATGCAACTCACTTGAGATCTGCCTAACAAGGGCACAAACACACTACAAACTCGGGATTTGCTTTCTCCAGGAAATATGCGTTAATGTCTGGGCTGAACCATTCATTCCCCACACGTGCACCTGGACATGAGGTTCAACAGTGGTCAACAGAGGGAGTCGGTTTCCTGGGCTTCATTTCACCCATCCTGAGCTGTTTTGCTCTGGCTTTTACAGGGGTGCACAGTCTTTCCCTTGCTTCTGCTCTTTATTAGGGTTTTACCATTCTTTCCTCCTGGGTGGTCCGGATCCTCCATTTCCTCTGTTAGGGGTTCAGTCTTTTCCAGGGCCCTCTCTTCTCTGGTTGAACACCCTGCACCAACCAGAAGCCAGTGTTACTGTCCCAGTGAGAGCTGAGAATCAGCAGGAACAGGAAAGGAGGGGAGATGTAGGGGGAGCAAGTGAGTTTTCCACCACAACAGGAAAACAGTCCCCTTAGAAGGCTGAGCCAGTGCCCCTGTGAGACCAGCCCCTGCAGGTCCCCTGGTCTGTCCTACTGAAGAGCTCCAGCCTCAGCGTGCAATCTCTGCCAAGCCCAGGGGCGTTTTGGAATTGGAGTTTCAGAATTAGAGTTATACCTCATCCTCTTGCTTTTTCTTTTTCAGTGGTGCTGAGGATGGAACCTGGGGCCTCAAGCATGCTAGGCAAGTGCTCTACTGCTACCCTGTCTCCCTCATCCTTTGAGTGTGCCAGGGAGGGCCTACAATGCCAGAAATGGATTTGAAAACCAAAACCAAAACCAAGATTGAATTTGGAATGGGTTAAATTTCTTTAGCCCACCACTGGTTGTTTTCATTACAATCCAAAACACGTCGATATCATGATGAACCTCCGGTAAAAGTCTATTCAAGGTGACAATATTTTGTAAATTTGGCATTTGTTCTCAAAGGACGTCAGGACATCCTGGAAGAGGAAGACAAGCAGAAAAGCTGGGCAAATTGAGAGGAAGTAGAAGAGGAAGCCACTGCTGCCAGCACCTCAGGACCCTGGCCTCAAGTGCAGATGGATGAGCAGTTTTCTAAATGCAGCAGCCACCAGGGCCCTGGCACAACCCCTCTGTAGATTTGCAGAATGTGCAGTGGAGGGGCAGGCAGGCGCCTGGTGGTCAGTGATGTGCTCCCTTCAGTATTTGTAGCCTTGCTTCCTGAAGGATTTTTCAATCTATTCCCTGCAACTCCCATGGTCACTTTACTAGATGGCAGACTGCACTAATGGGTAATAGCAAGGGGAAACATCCTTCTGAATAGTTGAGCCATTGGGGTGGGGTCCTTGCCAGGAGAATTATTCAAGCTCCAGATTTTCTCTCCAGTAACCAGTGGGGATTTGTTCAAGATACTGATGTATCCTGGGCTCCATTTTTTCAGTTGTGAAAAGAAGGGATAAGGTGGAAAACTTAGCTATTTTCTGGTTTTAGACAGTGTTAGAGATCTAAGTCATGAGACAACTGAAAAATATTTGACTTCTGTCAGCAAAAATGTATGTGATTCACTTTTGAGGAAGCATATTTGTCTTCAGATATTTTTCTTGAAAGGCAGAGTATCTCTTGGGATTATAGAAAGAGAGAGGGGGAAAAAGCCAAGTCCTGATATTCACGGACACTATATTCCAGGAACACACTCCTATGTTGAAAATTCCCCCTTATCATGGGATTATAACTTTATTGTAGTAGAAATATAAAGGTTAATATATAGACAAGATACATAAAACAATATAATGAAAAAGTGCTAGGCTGTCAAAGTTTGGACCATTGGAAAGAAAGAAACAAACAAAGAACACCAAAAAACTTACTTAGGCCTTTTAAAAATCCCTAGACTAATTCCCTAGAGAAAGCAAATATTGATCTTAGTGCTTCAAGGATAATCCTGGTCTAGGCCCCATAAAGTGAAGGGCAGGTAGGTGAGCCACAAACAGATTGGAAAGTATTTCCTTTGTTTCCAGAAGTTCCCAGATCTAGGGAAACTGTAGCACATAGCTCTAGAATTTCTCTGCCTTCTCAGAACTTCCAAAAGAAGCTGTGCTTTTCTCTACTTCTAGAACTTTCTCCAGGCTTCTGTTTTGTTCAGGATTAAAGTTAAATTTTATCTCAGGTCCATCATGAGCAAATGTCCTTTTAGCCTTTTTCCCCACGTATAAGAAAGATCAGCACTGGGAGAGCCTGGAAATGTTTGCCTTGGAGATTGACAGCTCTGCCTCTGCCTTTGATTTATTCTCAATTTGGAAGAATGAATTAATTTATATTTTGGAAATGTGGAAAGGAATCAGCAAGTAGAGGGTAGGCAGCAAAGGACAAATGCAGAGATCCCCCCCCCCATGATTCCCTAGATCTCTGCTTTAAGCTGAGAAGTTGGAAAAGTTATGTGAACCCTGAAGTGGTGTGGCCTTCTTGTAAAAGGGCATTTAATCCACTGGAATGAACTTGTTTGCTAATTCTCAGTCACTGGCCCAGTGATACAAAGGTGGGCTCCCAGAGGCTGTGTTGCTAAGAGGTGCTGGGTGGCAGAGCTGGCTTAGCAGGAATCTCACCCTTGACAAAAAGGTTCATTTTTGACAAGCCACACACATCACACATTAGCCCAAGGAGCCAGTGTCAATCATTAAGAGTTTTTTTGTTGGGCTGCAGGTGTAGCTCAGTGGTAGGAGTGCTTGCCTAGCATGTGTGAAGCACCGGGTTTGATTCTCAGCACCACATATAACTAAGTAAAACAAGAGTCCATTGACAACTTAAAAAAATAATAATAATAAAAAAATAAAATTAAATTTAAAAAGAGGTTTTTTTTGTTTGTTTTAATTTTTAAACAACTCACCTTCACCACCAAGCCAGTAAGACTCCTGTAGAAAGAAATACCAAGGAAGTGGGGTTCCATGGTGCCCTGAAAACAGAAAAGCAAGTAAGAAACCTAAGCGAACTGCTACCTCACCCTACCACAGTTCTATAAGATCTAGAATGTATCTGTCTCTACCTCAAATTATAACTACAGATTCATAAGCCATTATATAGCTATCCACAGGCTACCAGGAATATTACTGCTTTCAACATGTTGTAATGCAAAAGGTCATGTTCTTTGGGTGTTACCAGCAACAATAATAGTGATGGTCTTGGCTGATATCAGTTTTCCAAGAAAACATTTTATTGAAGAATTGAGTCATATCAGCAGTTACCAGATAGCAGAAATGATGATAATCACTAACATTTGTTGGATACTTTCTCTGCATCAGGCCTTGCTATAAGCACTTTCAGTGTGTGAAATAATTTAATCCTCAAAACAACCCTAGAACATAGGTAGTAATATTATTCTTATGGATACAGAAAATGAGGCTCTCTGAGTTTGAGCCATCTGCCCCAGGTCACAGGTAATTAAGCAGAAATGCAAGAATTCCAACACAGGCAATCTGGTTCTAACATCACTGTTTCAAGCCCTCGTTCTACTGGATCCAGCTGGGGTTCAAGGAAAAGACTCCCAAATTTCTAGTCCAGTTTTTGTTGCAACTTTTGCTCCCTACAAAATGTTGGTTTTGTAAGAACACTGTCCTTGCTTTTTAAATAGTTGTTGTGGGTCATGGTTCCCCCCCAGTGGACTGTAAGTTCCTCAGGGCAGGCCTGGGTCTATCTTTGCCACCCCTTAATTCCCAGAACCTGCTGGGCCTCACACAAAGGTGCTGCATGGTAAATAGTTGTTGACAAAACAAACTATTTAGCTTGGCTAAAAACAAGCTCTTGAATTATGCAGAATTTCAAAGTAAATCTTCTTCCACCAGCAGAGGAGATGTAAGAAACAGAATGAGCAAGTTCAAGGGTCTTTGGGTCATGGCCTCATGGGTTGAATTGTCTCCCTCTCCAAAAAGACAAGTTGGGGTCAGTGATATTATACACAATATCTTGGTCTTAGTCCCTAATTCCTGTGCAGGGCACAGCGCTCCTAAAATCCTTGACATTCCCTGATAGGAGTGTCTTCTGTTATTCATGGACCCCTTTTCTCAATGTACCTGAGTTATTGCTAATGAGGTGACTCACGGTGGGGCAGAATGGGAACTGGTCATCAGAAAGAACAAATTTGTGAAGAGACAAACTTTTAGCCCCAAACTCCGACTTGTGGGGAGAAAGAGCTCTGGAGATTGAAATAAAAATTCTTGATTAGCACTTGGAGAGCATCCAGGTTGGCAAGCACATTTTGGTGCAGGGAGTGTGTTGGGCACAGAGAAGACATGGACCCCCCCACACACACACACACACTGTGGCCTTATGCATCTCTTCTATTGGCTGTTCCTGAGTTTAATGCTCTATTGAAATTAGGACACTGTGGCAAAATGTGGCTATCCTGGTATTGCCTTTGCCCCTGATGTCTGGATTGAGGGAACTCTTGTGAACTGAGGCTGTGGCATCTTCGCTAATTCTGGATACTGTTAGAACTGGGTTGAATGGCTGGTGTCAGAGAATTGGTTGGTGTCTAAAAAAAAAACACACACACAAAAAAAACCACATTTGGTGTCAGAGCAGTGTTGAAAGAAAGACACCAAATTCCAACCCCATATATCTCAGAAAGTGACGTCATGTGGAAATGAGTTATTGCAGATGTGTTCAGTTAAATTGAATGAGGTCACACTGGAGTAGGGTGGGTCCCCATCTAATATGACTGGTTTATAAGAAGATAGCCAAGCAAAGGCAGACATACCATGTGAAGATCGAAGACTGGAGTGATTCTGAGCAAGAAGAGGCAGAGTATGAAAAAGCTGCAGAAGCTCATTTCAGGCAAGGAAAGATCCTTCACTTACAGGTTTTGGAGGGAACATGGCCATGCTTTGCTTTTGGACTTGAGGCCTTCAAAACAGTGAGATGCCAATTTCTATTGTCTTAAGCCACCCATTTATTGCATTTTATTATGGCAGCCCTCGGAAATGAATACACATCCAAACCCAGGCCTCTGAACTCAGCCTAGCCATCTTTCTCCTATTCAGGGTTGCTGCCTACTTATTTTTGCCAACAAAGGCAGCTTTGAGATGATATGAAAGCTATGAGCTTGTCCCTCCTCAGGGACCAGAACCCACCTCACCCTCCCCTGCCTGCTCTTGGTGACAGCATCAAAAATTAAACTCAGTCACCACAGCACAAGGAACCTATCCCTAGGAAATGCTAATTTGAAGGGAAATCTGATTCACTCTAAAACTGTGCAAATAGCCAATTTTGTTTCGGGAGCTAATTTTTCATGCTACAGATTAATTAGGTATTTATTCAGTTTCTACAAAGTATCAAGCACTATTCTGGGCACAGACACTGTCACAGGGAACAAAACAGATTATGTGCCTGCTTTCATGGGCTTCAGTTCTCCTAAGTACAGAGAGTCAATAAATAACCTAGAGATATCATATCAGGTGGTGATGAATGTTTCCCAAAATAAAGTAGAATATGGGGAGGTGGGCACAGAAGGAATGTTGTTTATATAGTGATAGACATCTTTAGTCTGGAAAGATCCCTGTGAGGAGGAGACATCTGAACAGAGACCTCAACAAAATGAGGAAATGAGCCTGCAGGTATGAGGGAGAGAGAGAAACATCTCCTGGCATTGAGAAGAGCAGGTGCAAAGGCCTGCAGAAGAAGTATACTTAGAGTGGGAGCATTCAATGGGGAGGCTAATGCATCTGGAGAAGAGAAACATGAGGGAGAAGGGAAGGACAGGAGATGAGAAAGATAACTAGAGCCAGATAATAAGCATGGGCTAGGTCAGAGCTGGGACATTGGGTTTTACTCTGAAATGAGAGAAAAGCCACTGGAGGGATGTGAACAGAGAGGGTTGACACCATCTGACCCAGATTCTGAAAAGTTCTATCTGAACACAATGGTAGGAGTTAATGGTGGAAGAAGGAGGTTTGGACTGAGACAGTGGTGACATGAAACAGATTCTGGATCTATTTCTAAAGTAGAGCCAACCAAATTTGCTGGTGTATCTTTGGCTTCTAGATTTAAGTTTTAAATGCTGGTTCTGGAGCCCAAATTCAAAGATCTAAGAAGACATAAAATTTAAACTAGATGGAAAATGCCACACAGCATAACACACCACAGAATCAACAGCTCTCATGTTCTTTTCCCCTATCTGTTCCCTCTTTCCTCTGTTTTGGAAGAGCACACAGTTCTGGGTAGAACAAAGATGCTAACTTGAGCTGAGTGAATCCTACTGGAAGAGCCCACAAAACCATCAGTTTCCTAGGGAAAGCCAGGGGCCCATCAGTGGCCTCATGACCTCCTAAGGCCTGTCAGAAAGGTAAGAAAACCCCCAGATTACATGGACTGTCACCTTTCCCTTCTCCAGATTGGGGATAAAATTTTTCTTAGGTTCTCTCCCAAGAGAACAAGTCAACTGAATAGGTGAAGTGCAGAAGAAAATCTGAAGATCAAGTTTTCCAGCCAAGTCCCGCTGGGTGGTCCCTGAAATGACAAAGCACGTGCAGAAGGATTTGGTATCCCCCTTTCCTCTGCTCAGAGGTCTCTCTGTAGTTTGGAGGACCCTGGAAAGATTTCAGAGTGTCTCTCTGCAAAAAGAAGAGATTCTCTAGCTCTATGTCTACATAAATCTTTTTTTTTTTTTTAATCTAAGCCCAGCTCTTGTCCACACAGTTGTCAGATCTACAACTTCCTATGGATCCACACTCCCAAAACGCTGGCTTGGCCTAAAAAATACTGTCTGATTAACCACTGCTTACCAAAGCAGCTCAGCTTTGCCCGCAGGATGATGCAGGATTTCTACCACTACACTGTGATCGTTTTTAGAAAATTGGGAGCTATATATAGCAGCAATTAACTTCTTATTTAACATGAGAAATTAAGGGCAGATGCCCTGTCAGCTCTGCAGCCAAATGAGTTTGAGTTGTGACAACAAGTTCTGCTAAACAGAGGCAGGCAGTAGTCCTTTCTTGACTGATAGGCAGCCAAAAGTCAATTTCAGGAGTCCTCTCTTGGCCAGAAAGCCTGACACTGGGGGTTCATTTCTGCACCAATTTTGCATGCACTGGGGAGACACTTGGAGAACCAATTTGATCCAAGTTCTTTTGGAGCAGGAAAAGCCCCTTTCAGATAATGAAAACATCTTTCTGATCAGTGAAGGTTTAGCTCCCCCCTTTCTGATTCTTCTCAAACGCTAAGAAAAGGAAGGTGAGTGAAATGGTCACCTGTTTCTCCTCTCACTTGTAAATAAAGGGGACCATGGGCTGAACTGGCTTTTCATGGACTTTCTAGGGCAGATTAATCAAGTAGGATTGGTGAGGAGGGACCGTTAGGGAGGTCATGGTGGCAATTACTGGTACTCTTGTCCCTGCACTTTGAGCTTTTCATTAACCTTTTAGTCTTATGTTCTTTGGAGTCAAAAGGTAAAGCCGACTTCCTCAGAGAGCAGGCTGGGCTGCTACAGACCCTCCAGAGGCAATACATGCCGGGGGGAGCCCCAGGCTCTCACCACAGCCTTCTTCAGCTCGGCGGTCATTTGGTCCTGCCAGGCAAAGCACAGGATGTGCGGCAAATAGAGGGTGAAGTAGATGACGCCACTGCAGGCTGCTGCCAGGCTGGCCTTGGAGAAGAAGGTGCCGAGCAGGAAGCACTGCATGATCGTGGCAGTGGAGAAGGTCAACAGGAACAGGAAGATAATGAACGGATTGCTGTAATGTAGGATTCTTCCATGCTAAAACCAAAGAGGTCTCGGGTCAGTAATTGCCACCCATGCCCAGGGTGCCATCCCATTCAGGGGTGACCTGTGTGCAGTGATGCCAAGGCCTCCAGAGCCTCCGCCCAGGAGGGGTCTCTCCCCTGTGCCTGTTGTTAGTGCCTACATTTCCACAACTCACCCTCTATTCTCGGAGTTCCTTAATCTCAAACATGCCATTTCCCTTGGGAGGGGTGCCACATTAGGCTGCCTCTCAGTCATGGGCAGTGCTACAGAAAATTAACTGAGAGATCATTAAGCTGAGCTGGCTCCAGTGTTTCGGATTCCTACATAAGCAAACCAATCCCAACTCCAAGTAAGGGTCACTTAATCAGAAATTGTCAACTAACTTCTTTCTAGGGACTTTAACCAATCGAATATTTTCTTTTTCTATGTCTTGCTTCCCCATCTCTTGAGTGGAGCCCTGAATCACTGAGGAATCACTGTTTGCTCAAATAAACTCTTAAAAATTTTAATGTGCTTAAGTTTATCACTTAGTGGCAATTATTATAGGTTAAGTAAGCAAATCCCAGGTGCAAAGGGGATGGTGTGGAGAAACGTGCTACAGCAAGGGAAGAAGACCTGGGTCAGGGTGCTTGAGGCACCAACAGCACCCTGGAGGAACTAAGTAGATGAGGACAGAGAAGGAGTGGGAAGCCCTCTCAAAACAAGCTTTGATATTTTTCTGGGGCCTGGCCTGCTGACTGGACCATTTGTACTTGTATCTGAGGTTTGCCAAAACCATATGTGAAATGTCAGTAATGAATCTAGATCACTTGGAAGTGGATGGGCCCTCCCCATTCATGACTATCATACAAATGCTTTTCACAGAACTTGCTTGCAGTATTCAGTATCTTTCACATTGGTCATGTAGAAAATAGGAGCAAACTAGCAACTCTCACTAAGTGAGTTACTGCCCAGTCACATTATAAGGTAAACTGAGATGTTTAAATGTACTAGACTTTCTTCACTCTAGCAACCTATGAGGAGTTTAACTCTTTGGATATAGCTCCACAAATAGATGATCCTGTGCTTTTCTCAGGAATACAAATGAACAAATGGGTTCATCTCATAAATTAATTCTGGTCTATTTGTGGTGGTTCCATGAAGCCCTGGGTTCTTCTCAGTAGACAAGAGAGACCAATCAGCAGTATCTGTCATGAACATGGAAGAGTTGAGTGGAACAGGTGTGCCTCTTACTGCTGTGGCCACCATTTCTCCTTCATGTCCTCAAGCTTATTGGGCACTAAAGGAAGAGATTGAAAAAAGGAATGTGTGTGGCAAAGGGAGCTGTGCTTAATTAGAACAAATGTTTGAGGAAGTCTAAATAAAAATTGAAATTAGGACTCAACACCCCTGATTTTATATGTCAAAAGTACTCCACATCACACTAGAAAGTGCCATGCCCTTTCTTTAATCACATGCAAAAGTAAGTCTATGGCCGAACATGCGGCTTTTGACTACAAGAACTTTCTTTTCTTTTTTTTTAATTTTTATTGGTTGTTCAAAACATTACAAAGCTCATGACATATCATCTTTCATACCTTTGATTCAAGTGAGTTGTTTCTGTTCTTAGAAGAATGAAATCAATTTCTTGTCCCAGCCCAAAGCAAAATCCCACAAACGCCCAGGCTGTGTAATTTCTCACTGACTTCAGCCAGGGATGTAAGTCATTTGGCCAGCACTACTATTTCACTGGCTTTGACTTTTACCAATGACCACTGTTTTATGTTGTTGTTCCTAGCAGCTTGCATAACAATGGAACCTTCCATTGTCTTTGCTTCCAGCTTCTTTCCTGAGTTGTTGAGTTGGGGAGGAAGGAACAAGGGAAGATGGGAAAGTCATTTAAAAGAAAACCCTACTTTGGTGTAGAATGCTCAGCTTATCACTGGAGTAATATTCTGATTCTCACAAGGAGGAACCTTTGTGCTAGAAACTCTTCACGACCATTCTTTACCTCATGTCCTAGCTTTGAAATCCAAATGGTCCATTCTTAGGAAGGCAGTTCTCCATGAGAACTCCATGAGAACATAGCAACAAGTCAGGCAAAGCCTCACAGGTGTTCAGTCAGATGTTTACATATTGACTCCTTTAGTTCTTTTTTTTAATATTTATTTTGGTTGTAGTTGGACATATACCTTTATTTTACTTACTTATTTTTTTTTTATGTGGTGCTGAGCATCGAACCTAGGGCCTCGCAAGTGCTAAGTGAGCACTCTCCCCTGAGCCACAACCCCAGCCCCTGACTCCTTTAGTTATGAGGCACTGGGGATTGAGCAAACCCAGGAATAGGATAAAACAAGTTGCTGACAAATTGGTCCCCTCATCTCTGTAGGGCTCTGGTCCCATTTGCAAATTTAAAGCCACATCCAGGTGGGATCAAGTTGTTTGAAATGATTGATTTCTATCCACCTTAGCACTGGTTTTTATTCAACTCTATTTCAGAGTTTAGTTAAGGTCATAGCTCATTGGATTATAATGAAACTCTGAAAAACAAAATCACTGAGATTTAGAACATTTTATTATAAAGAGAACAGATGGGATTTGGTTTAAATGGATATATGTTGGTTGGACAGGATATATGATGGAACATTCTTGGATCAGGGAGATACCATGTGTGGTCCAATATGGGATGGGAGACACTCAAAAAATCTGTGGGTTACTACACTATTGCATAGTGCGGAGGAACACGCAATACAAGATGGTGAAGAGGTTGAACCAGCTTGATGAGTCTGTATCAGGAGTTTGCAAGTCTGAAGCATAAATATTACATCAAATTCCACCTCCCAAAATATCAGACTCTAAATTTATGTACTTACCATTCAACAAATGCAAAAGAACCTCTACTGTAGAGGAGCTAAAAATGAAGGATAGCAGTATATTGTGAATGATGTTTTATTTCTATATCTAGCTTACAAGGGATTTGCAAATTTGCAGAGAATGGACCTAGGTACCCTTTTGGGCAGGGAAGGGGACAAGTACTTGGGGACACTTAACCACTGAGCTACATCCTCAGCCGGTTTAATTTTTTTTTTTTTTTTTTTTTTAGAGGCAGGGTTGCTTAGGGCCTTGCTAAGTTGCTGAGTCACAATCCTCCTGCCTTAGCCTCCTGAGCCACTGGGATTACAGGTGTACGCCCCTGTACCCAGCTGGACCTATGCACACTTGTCTGTGGCTATAAAAACTCCTTATCACTGAGAAAGGATAGATTCCAAATTCCATGCTTCATTTAATTTTTAAAAATATTTTTAGTTGTAAATGAACACAATACATTTATTGTATTTATTTATTATTTATGTGGTGCTGAGTATCGAGCCCAGTGTGCCTCACATGTGCCAGGCAAATGCTCTACCACTGAGCCCCCAAATTCCATCATTTAAAATAGAGAGGTTTTGATGATTTTGCAGGAAGCACCTTTTTTTTTTTCATTTGTGAAGCCATGAGTGGTATAGCCATGATGATGATTAATAAATAGTCCAGGGCCCTTCCCCTAATACCACTGTAAGGGCATTTCACATTCCAACTATAGCCAGTTGTTGGAATGATAATCTCAGAAAAAATTCCTGAACTAATTTCTGAGTGTGCAAAGAGAACACCCTTTTGAACACATAATCACCCTGTGCTGGGTTCTGTTAATAGCAGCCTCTCCAGAGAGGCATGGAATGGGGCTGGAAAATCTGAGTAGACAGGGGCAGGAAGATGTCATGATACACTCCTTGAAAGGAGCCTTTCTCTCTCTGAGAATCTTCTACCTTGGTTGAAAGGGCTGGGAAGCTGGATGTCATGCTATCCTTGGTAGCCAGATGACTAATAGGCGCAAGTTCATTAACAGGAGGAAAGGTATAAGGAACAAAATTGTTTACAAATTTCTAGGCCTTTTCCATTTGGCTTACATGATGAATATCATCAGGAGAAAGATGCTCATGGACATGATAGAGAAGCTGTCCAGGAACCAGGTACACCAAATCACTGCATTGGAGACACCCTGGTTTTTCAAGGTCTCCTTCAGCCTCAACTCCTTTTCCAAAAAGATGCCCTTTACAGTCACAGAGACAGAGTAGATCCATGCCAGCACCATCAAGATAGGGAAACAGCGGTTCAGGATGATCATAAAACTAAAGGAAGAGGAGAGAGACAGAATAATAGAGTATCCTGTATCTGATGGAGATAGAGTAAATACTTGTTGAAGGAATAGAGTAAAAGGGAAGAAGAAAAAAATCTCCATTGGGCATTCAGTGGGCTAGATCCTTTAATACATTCCATATTTGCCCTGAAACATTACTTTCTCTTTTGAGCAAGACAGTAGTTTTCTGGTTACCTGTAGATAAACAGTCTACAGGTAAATGGGTAAGTAAATCACATATATATGTCACATAATATAGGTCTAGATCTTCCCTGTAAGGACTCATGGGAAAAGATTTGATGATGTAGGCTGTGATTGGAAGAGAGAGGTACATGTAAACTGGCAATGAATACCAGGAGGGTGGAGCACAACCAAGGGGAACTGAAGGAGGTAAGATGGACAATTGGGCTCTCCAGGGAAGTCAGTCAGCCTCAGACTGTCTGCATGGAAGATTATGTCCTAATTTATCCTAGTTAGAGGGAAGAGGCACACAATAACCAATCAGTGTGGCCTTTTTGGATGGCAGTTGATCAATCAATAAATCAGTGATCCAATAGCCACTGATTCCACCAGCCATGCAGAGGTAGAGTAGATCCTTGAATATATACTCCAGCAAGCAGGATAAATTTACTATATTGGAATTATTTTACACATGTTTCTCTGTGTGCAACATTCTAGAAAAGCCCTTGGGATTATTATCTATCGAAAACTGTTGAGTGTTGACACAAGAAGGGCCTGATTCCAGGGTACATGTGTTTCACTCAAAATGGCCCCAGGGAGAGAATCATGAATTCATAAAACATGTGCATTCAGGAATGGCCACCAGAGGACTCTCCCATACTGAATGTCTCTCCCAAACCCAATGTCACCCCACACCCACCCACTTCCCTTTCTTATCCTAAATGTGGACCTGCGCTTTTGCCCTTGGCTCTACTTCCCATCTCTGCCTTTTGTTCAAACCCACAGTAACTGCAGAACAGCCTCTGTTATCTCATTGGTTTTCCACAGAGCTGAGGCTGGAGAACTGATTGAACTAGAGTGTTGAGAGAGGGCTTCCTGTGTTCCATACTTGGCTTTGTTTTACAGTCTCTCCAGCTGGCAGTTTGACTCTTCCTTTCTTCAGGCTATGCATGCTTCTCTCTTTCCTGAACCCCACAGACACACACATCCACTCTGGTGAACTTCCCAGTCTCCCTCCAAACCCTTGGAGTTGAATCCATAAACCAGCTGTAGTTCTGTACTATTGTCCTGTAAATGTTTCTGACCCCGTCTGCCATGATCAATGTGTCTTCCCATCTCCTCTTCAGCTTTTTCTCGCTCTCTACCACCCTCCAATTCTATGTTCAGCAAAACAGTATAGATATGACAGGTCTGGGGATTGAGATGGCCGGGGAGGAGACTGGCCCATCCAATGCATTCCTCCATCTTTTCATTAAGCATACCTCATGGGAATGTTAATTAGGGAAAAGGCTGCATTATTCTGAGGCTCCTAGGATCCAGACCTCCTTGCCATGCAGAATCCAAATCTGCTGATTTGGCAATCAGTGGGCAAACACTCTGACCAGAACCCTTCTACATACCAAGCATACTAGGTAGTGGGAAATTTAGATAGCCTTCATATCCCCTTCCCCAGACTCACTTCCATGGCTTTAATTTCACCTTCTCTTTTGCACTTCCATCACCAGCTCTTTTCCTACTCCCTGCCACTTCACTTTCTCCTTTGCCCCTGCCTGGAGCTGGGGACCAACTCAGTCATAGCTCCATTTTCTTTAATGTGATCCCAGTCCCCAGGGTTCTCTCTGGAGACACTGAATCCTTGGGAGCACCCACCCAACCCTAGAACCCACTAGCTTTTCAAGGAGGAGGATGGGCTGCCTGGGACTCAGAAGTCATCCAGGAAGCAGGGGTAAGGCATTTGCTAGAGATAGACTCCGACTTCCACCTGGGCCTGACTCCTTGTGATCCCCTGCTCAACCATGTCCCGCAGATAGGCAGAGCCCCCCCCCCCCNCCAACCACAAAGTTGGGGCACAACATTCCTGAACAATATCTCTTTTTCTAGTGCATCTTCTTGCACTGTCTGGCAGAATTTTCTGTAATGTTAGGATCGTTCTGTCTCTGCCCTGTCCAGTATGGTAGCCGGTAACCACATGTGACTACTGGGTACTTGAAATCATCCACAAGATATGCCCTGGTGCCAGAATCCTAGTATCTAAGAAGACACAGGGGAGAGGAACAGAGGATGTGACTGGGAATGGGAAGCTTACCCACTCCCCATGCTCAGGTGACTCAGGACTCACTCTCTGAAAATCTTTCTCCTAAATATTCCCAAAGTATTCAGTTTTGCTTTCTAGGTCACAATTTAAATTTCAAAGCTGACTGTGAGCCACAGTAAGACTCTGTAATCACTTTTGTGACTCTACTTTGAGCCATTAAAAAATCTTATTTCCTCTTATGTAACTTAATTTTATTGATTTGTAGACTGAGTCCAGCCTCAATCCCACTGACTTTGAAGGAACCCACTGAGCCCTGCCTGAAATGTCACCTGTCTTTGATCTTATTGGTTTTCTCCACCATATCTATATCCATCCGGATCTTGTACTTCACATGGGGTGGTAGGGAGCTGGTCCAGGGATACATGTCGGGGGAATACCACAGCAGCCCAGAATCTGTTTTCCTCCAGCAGGGAGAGGGCTCTTTGGGTGAGCTGAATTTCATCATCATAGCTTTCAAACTTATCCAGGACCAGGCACTGCAGATAATCACAAGAGCCAAGGGACTTTGAGGAGTGTTAGCTGCAGAGACTTAAAAGACAGAGGATAAGCTGCTGCCACAGGAGATGAGTGAAAGGCAAAGAGACCTATAAACTATAAACTCTGGGTCTGGTGTTAATTTCTCAGTGTGTCTAGAGTAGGGGCTCCAGGGGGCTAATTTCTCAGTGTGTCTAGAGTAGGGGCTCCAGGGGCTCCAAATATGCAAGTCTTCAGAATGACAAAAATATGGCTCTCATTCCTCAGCATGGGGAGGTGAGGTAGTAGAGTCATGGTGCACACAGCTACTCAGAAGATCAAGCCTGATGATAAAAGAGTGAGAGAGAGAGAGAGAGAGAGAGAGAGAGAGAGAGAGAGAGACATTCTAAATATTGAACCTTCCTGAACTATCTCCAAACACACAGTGTAGACAGCTAAGGGATGAACAGGGAGGAAGAAAGAAAGGACAGTCAAAGTGATTTCACCTGAGAAATCATTTCCAATTGCAGCTTAATGAAAAGAAATGCTAACAGAGGAGTTTCCCTTATATGTCTCTTTTCTCCTCCTGGAAGAGAGGGAAACCAAAAGTATCCACAAAAGAGCAAAACTAAGAATTTCTTTGAGTTTGAATATGAGGGATTGCCCACTTGTACAGATAAAGCTTTTTATTATACTGGCATTTTTTTTTTCCTTACGATTTGTTCCTAAAATACTCTTGGGTGCTAGTATCCATAATTCTTTCTTAGAACTCATAAAAGATTGGATGGCTTTGTGTTTTTTAAAAAATATTTATTTATTTATTTTTGGTTATAGATGAACACAATACCTTTATTTATTTTTATGTGGTGCTGAGGATCAAACCGATGGCCCCAGACTTGCCAGGTAAGCACTCTACCCCTGAGCCACAATCCCAGCCCCTAGATGGCCTTGTCTTGATGAATTTCTTACTGAGAGTATGCCATGTGCCAGAGCCTGCTTAGTTCCAGGAAGACAAGGTGATATAATCTCCTCCTGAAAGAAACTCAAACATACTGTGGAGAGGGGCTAAGTCTATGGAAGGAATCCGGGAAGGCTGATTAGAATAGAGCAGCGGTTCCCATCTTCAGCTGTGCTTAGACTACTGGAGAGCTTTAAAAAGGCACCTACCACCCAATTAAATCAGCATCTCAAGAAGCAGGACCAGGGCATCAGCATTTTGTAAAAAGCTCCCCCAATGGTTACCAGGCACAGAGAAGAGCACAGGGTGAGCAGAGGTGAGTGGTGAACAGGGAGGTCATTTGCCCTGTGGGACTCTGCAGTGTGACCAATCAACTGAGAGGTCTTTTGGGACACAGAGCTTTCAATGCTCTGGGAGAGCTCTGGGCACACCATAAGGAGTCACTATAGGGTTTGAAGGAGAAGAATGATATATGGGATTCTGTTCCCAAGATCACTGAAAGGAGCAAGGAGAGAAGCAAGAAGACTAAGTTGGAAGGCTATTGACACAATGCAGGCTTTAAGAAACAAACGAATTCCCACAAAGAACCCGGGGGGTTAGCTGGAATCCTCATTTGACTGGAGAGGAAATTAAAGCCTAGGAAGAGACTGGCATGAGGACCCACAAATAGAAAATGGCAGAGCCTGGGTTCTCTCCCCACTTTCCATCTCTGGCTGAGTTTCTCCTGGGGCATTAGGAGCTGCAGGAAGACCCCCAGTCCACAGGTCCAGGGACATGTGGCTCCAGCCCTTCCACATGCTCACAGGTGTCTTGTAGAGGAGACAGAGCAGCCAGCATTGCTTAACCTTACTTTGTAGCCCAGGAAACCTAGGCTCTAAGAGGCCAAGTTCCCCCTAGATGGTAGAATAGACATCAAATTCCAATTCATTTGGTTCCATAAATGTTAAATGAAGACAGGAGAAACATAGCCAGATTTTGTTTGGGACCTGGGATTGAACCCACTGGTGCTTAACCACTGAGTCACAACCTCAGCCCCTTTGTATAATTTATTTAGAGACAGAGTCTCACTAAGTTGTTGAGGTTGGCTTTGAACTTATGATCCTCCTGCTTCAGCTTCCCAAGTTGCTGGAATTATAGGCGTGTGCCACAATGCCCGGCTCAGAAGCCTCTGATTTCTGAGGGGCTGTCTGGGAACAACATGCGGCTGTTGCAAACCCACCCTCCTTGGGTCTCTGGTAATGAACTGTCCTGCCCCAGGCTCCACAGCCTGAGAGTAGGTTCCAGGTAAAGTTCTCAGTATTCTAGATAAAAAAGAAAGGAAACTGGCTTCCAGTTGTCACAGGTAGAAACACAGGCACACTGAGTACGTCTATAGGGCCAAGGCTTAAGAAGGTAATAATTTTAAAAAGAGATGGAATTGGTACTTTCTTAAGAAATTCTACACATCATGGAGCTACAGGAAATGCAGGATTTTCATCAGCCATTCTCTTGAAAACAGGCATTTCTTGCCTAGAAATACTGGCCAGTCCTTAAATGAAATGAAAGACTTAAGTGCATCGTATGCCAAAGTTTCTCAATAAATGTTCATTTCTTCAGGACATAAATAATGTAATGTTCAGTTTTCTTGGGGGGAAGGGGATCTAATACATAGACTCTCACCACAGCTACCGACCCAAGTCCTGCTCCAGGGTCATCTGTCCGTACTAACTACAATAGCACAGCTGTGGGTGGATAGGACTGGCCACTTGGGCAAGAAGGCTTCAGAACTGAGTTCAGTTCTAGAACACATTAACAAAACACACATTTAAGTTTGCTTTAGGAAGACCACAACTTTCTACAAAGATGAGTCATAACGCAGTCTCATTTTATCTGTTTTTCAAGTTTAAAACTGCAAATATAGTAAGAGAAATAAGCCAGACACAGAAAGACAGATACCATATCTGCTCACTCATTTGTGGAAACTGATGAAGTCAACCTTGTAGAAGAACAGAGTAAACAGTGGTCATTAGAGACTGGAAGGAAGAAGTTCAATGAGAGGCTCCAACCAAAACAGGGAGAGTGGAAGAATCACTTCTGGCTCTTCTTTAGCATCTTAGGGTAACTAACTATTGGTTAAATCAATCTAAATACATTTCAACATGACTAGAACAAAAGAGTATGAAATTACCAGCATATAAAAATGATTATTGGTTGAAGAGATAGAAATACTTATTACTCTGACTTGATTGTTCTGCTTTGTACATATGCATTGTATTAAAGATATACAAATATTATTTATGTTTCAATAAAAAAGAATTGCATATACACAATATTGGCAATTAGAGTCAATCTGAAAAATGTAAAACAAAATTATATTGGGAGATGAAAATTCTTTATGCACTTGGTGGTGTGTCTCAGACACACACACACACACACACACAGAATATTCTACCAATTCACATAGCATCACAAGGCATTTGGACAGTCTGAGAGGGCTGTGGTCTGAGAGTCTTACTTTCCTGGGGGAAAAAAACAAAACAAAACAAAACAACCAACCAACTTGGGACCAGAGGAGCAAAGGCTCTGCCCAAGGTCAGCATAGGTGAGGAGCAGAATCTGTGTCTATGTCTTTACGTGCTGAGCCTGCAGTGTGGTGCTGTTTCCCTTCATATTTCTCTCTCCCCTTTTTTTTTTTCAAACAGGTAATTAACCCAGGGATATTTTACCACCAATCTACATCATTAGCCCTTTTCATTTTTAATTTTGAGCCAGGGTCTCACTAAGTTGTTGAATCTGGCCTCGTACTTGAGATCCTCCTGCCTCTGCCTCCTGTTTGTTCGGATTACAGATATGCACCACCACACACAGCCTTCATGTTCCTTTAAGAGCCAGCCATAGTCCAACCACAAAGTTGGGGCACAACATTCCTGAACAATATCTCTTTTTCTAGTGCATCTTCTTGCACTGTCTGGCAGAATTTTCTGTAATGTTAGGATCGTTCTGTCTCTGCCCTGTCCAGTATGGTAGCCGGTAACCACATGTGACTACTGGGTACTTGAAATGTGGCTAGTGTATCAGAAGCACTACATTTTTAATTTAAATTAATTTAAATAGCACATAGGGCTGCTGTTTGCTATATTGTCATCATAGCTCTAGAGATACTAAGTTCTTCAAGATGAGTGATAACACAGTCTCATTTTATTTGTTTTTCAAGTTTAAAACTGCAAATATAGTAAGAGAAATAAGCCAGACACAGAAAGACAAACACCATATTTTATTAATTATGGTTTCTAGAATGGTTGTTCTCATGACAGGGACTTAATAATCATTTACTAAATTGAATTGATTTAAATTTATAAGTCCTGAATACTGTAAGGAGTGTAGCCATATTACTATTTTGAACAATATTCTGTGCACCCAAGAATTACATGACAAACTAGCATAAATTTAAAAAGTGAATTTTTGCTTTGATCCTAATGAGAGTATCACCCTTAAAATTTTAAAAAAAGCAATATAAACACATGCATTTTTAATAAGGTGACATTCAGAACTATCTAGCCTATTCTCTTTGAACTTATGAGTCTGAAGGTAAAATCTACACTAGAATAAGTGACTGATGTTTTCAGTGACTTTCTTGACTCCCATGATGACATGGGCTCCACTTGGGCCAGCTGATCAAGCAGCTGATTCATAGTCAGATCCTGATGTGTTCCCCTAGATGGATGCCCTGATACTCTCTGAATACAAACAACTTAGAAATTTCTCAAATACTCATTTCCACTCTGAAATATCTGACCCATTTCCATCTTCCTCATCTTGGAAAATGTCAGAGCATGGTGTTTCCTGACTGCATGGCCTCTGCCTCCCTCGCTGTAAATCTGCATTGTGTCTGACCTCAGAGGTTTCTTTTAAGGACCATATGAGATAGTGTTTGTGAAGGGCTTAGCGAGCACCATGCTGTAAGAATAAAAAGGCCACACTGCGCTGGGGTGTAGCAGTGGTAGACTGTTTGCCCAGTAGGACCAGGCCCTGGATCCCCAACTCTATGGGGCGGGGAGAGGGGAACAAACAGGGAAGGAAAGAAAATGGTGACTAAAGTCTTGCTTTGTGCTGGGCATGGTCCAAGGACTTCACTCAGATTAACCCATTCACCCTAACAACCTTCTGAGGTCAGCTGCCAAGATCACTCCAAGTTCACTTACGAGGCACAATGAGATAAGCTTCCTCTGGATAGAGTCTGCTTTTAACCATTACAGTATACTCAACTGTCTCATGAATCGATGCCTTAATAAATACCAATTTTCTTGTTGTTTTTGTAAAATATCTTGAACTTCAACAGTGTCAAGTGACTTTTAAGCCCCTGCCAAATTACTTTTCCTTCATGACAGCTGTTCATTAGGGAGGAAGGCAGATGTTTTCTTTAAATAATCTGTCTGGGACTCACACACAGCACTTCATCTGGTCAGAATAATGCTATGGACAGAAGCCAAAGCCTCTGTCCCACCTGGGCATGGGAGTGGAGGGGTGCTGGGTCCTAACCTGGAGTTCATTGGCTGCTCATTAGCCACTCAGTGAAATTCAGACAAATCTGCACAGATGAAGGTATTACAAAGCAAATCCAGACTGTCCTCTTCATCAAATCTTGAGGTCAAGGCAGAGTGATTATAGAAGCTGCCCTGCACATGAGTCAGAGGTCCCCAGGTCTTCCTCTGGGGGTATGACTCATAATGGAGCCTTGCATTCCCATGGGGAGGCCACCTGCCTCACAGCAAGTGACCTCATTCCTTATGGATACTTGCACTGATCCCCAAAGTTAAAATCTTGGCTAACGGGCATGTATATTAGTAAAGTATGTGCATAAGTATGTTAGGAAGGCAGAGCTAACTGGTTAAACCCTTAGCAAAGGGCCTCCATTTTGATATATTTGGTCTGGTCTGCCTGGCTAGTCAGTCACAACACAGTGGGTTCTAATGAGATAAAGGTCATGGAGTCTATTCATAGAAACTATCTGGACCTACAGAGAGAAACTGTGCTATCATGAATGTGAGGAAAGAATACAGGTAGACAAAACTGGGTAGTATAAGGGCTCCACATATATCCAGCACCACTATTGGGAAAACGAATTCAAAGGACCTCTTCCATGAATAGAAAGTCAGTATCTTGTGGCTTCTGAGGCAGGTTCTAGGCAAATGTTACAGCCAGACTTCAGAATCTCAATGAAAACCATTATAATGGCCTCTGACAGCCAAGGAAACAGCAATCAAGCATGAAAAGGGGTTTCCTGGTCGCCTTCAGTTCCCAACTGCTATAGCCAAAGCCAGGTGGCAGGGCCACCACCCTTTGAAGTCTACACAAGTCCGTGGTCCCTTTTTGGTTGTTTTGCGGGCACTCACCAGGAAGCAGAGTTCACCCTGGCGGAAGGAAGAGGTTCGAACTCTCTCTAGCGCAGGCAGCTGTGTTCACAACCTCTAGAGAATGCAGTCATTTGTTGATACAGCTAAATCAAACACCCTTTGGAGGAGAAGCCCCAGGAGCAGCAGGCTTCCTTCTTCAACTGTGACCTCTCTGTCTTGAATTTAAACATTAAGTAACAGATCCATGAAATTATCTATTAGGTGGGGGAACAATGTCCAGTGGAGGCAAAGAAAGGCAAAAACATTTCTTTTTGTTTGAACTTGATAATCAAAGGGGGCTGGCACCTGTGCTGATGCTGTAGCAGAAGCAGTCGTATTTTGACTACTACACCCCAGACACGTCAGGGATGAGGACTTCGGAGATAAGAGAGGCACTGGATCCTTAGGGATGTTGACTGCTCCTCACATCTTTCGCTTTTAAGCTCGGGAGGAGAACAAAGCAGCTGACAAATGCCATTGGAGGCCTCAAGTGGTCCTGCTGGTGTTAATGCAGACACCTGGGGTTCCTTTTGGAAAATGCCAGTGGATGTGGGCAAACATCCCAGAACGAATTTCCTGGCAGATCTAAACTGGAACAGTCAAGATTTATTTCCCACTACATGGAAAAAGCCACTGAATAAAAAGAGTTTCGGCTGTTTGGGTTGGTTGGGATGGTGAGTAAGAGGCCAAAGGCGCTGCAATAAATTTTATCATGCGTTTTGGGCACCGTCAGCAGAGATCTGAAACATTCCCCCCCAGAGAGCAAGGAAACAAACCGACTGGAAAACAAAGGGACAGGAAATGCACATTGAAAAAGTCTGTTTCCAAAATAAATAAATACAATAATGAAACAAATGAAAAGGCCAAGCTGGAGTACAAGGACTCACAATGGGCAAAGCCACCAGGTCATGCTTGCATCTAGCTGGGTCCAAAGGAAGACAGCAACTCAGGGCTGACAACTGCAGGGGACATTAGCTCTCAAAGTTTCTAGTTCAGTCATTCCAACAGCTCCAGAGGTGGGTAGGTGCTACTATATTGGAAATATTTGACAATCAACAGGACTGGGCCCTGACCAATCTTACCACATTCTGGTCATAAATATTCAGTTCCATCACACCAATGGCACTATTGAACTGCAGCTCTGCTTATCATCCTTTTTGAAGGAAATGGAACAGTGATGTTGTCCCTAGTCAACTGGCAAATCAATCTTTAAGGTCCAGCACAAATGTTATTTTCAGTTTTATTCTGGCATTGAGGACTGTCTAAGTCAGTGCAGCTCCACTCAGGTAAGCAGGTAAAGGCAAAAAGAAAACCAGCTTCAGCCCTTTGAGGAGATCAGGTCAATGGAAGTAAAGAAGCATATGAACAGGGCTCGGGTCGTGGCTCAGAGGTAGAGCGCTCACCTAGCATGCATGAGGCACTGGGTTTGATCCTCAGCACCACATTAAAAAAATAAAATAAAATAAAGATCTTGTGTCCACCTATAACTAAAAATTTTTTAAAAAATAGAAAAAAAAAAGAAGCATATGAGCAAATAACATTCAAGGCTCCTGTGGAGGGAATCTGAGTCCTGGATTAGATGTGAGTGTTGACCAGGTAGTTGAGGAAAGCAAGGAAGGAAACATGCAGCTATTCAAGGCAGGAGCTTTGGGGCAGCCCCATAGACCATGGAAGAGTTCTGAAGGGGCTAGACTGGGAAGAACTTCATCTTTACAGCAATGAGGAATCAATGAGGGGTGGTAGGCCATATGTCATTGCATGCTTGGGCTTAGAAAGATCTCTTTAGAGGCAATGTGGGAGCTGAACAGAAAGAGCGAGAGGCCTGTTTAGAGGTCAGATATCAAGAGGGAGAGGAAGGAGGGATCACTTGGATGAAGAACTGACAGTAGTCAGAGGTGATGTCTTGAATTTGGATTTGCACATCATATCTCTACTCCGTCAGGTTGAATTATTTTTCTGCCCATTCTGTGACACAGCTCTACTATGGTATTGTTGGATGACATGTTTTTCTCTCCCAGAAGAATGGGAGCTTCTGGGGAGTCAGGGATTGACAGTATTTATTCAGATGTATCACATTTAACACATGCAAGTGCACAACAGAATGAACTCAAGCCTTTTCTCATTGCTCCTCTCATATAGCTATTTTTCAAGCAGAATAGACCCACTCAGAGTACTCAGAGAACTCCTATAAATAATTGCCATCTTCATTGGACTCATTATATAATTTACCCAAACAATGAGTCCTGTGTCTGTAATAATGTGCCTTGCATATTACAGGGGAAAGAATATTTTCATCAAAGTCAGACAGAACTGTTTAGAATTTTGGATCCACCAGCATCTGCTGTGGTATATTAGACAGTCAGGCACCTTTGAGGCTCTGTTTTTAATTCCATAAAATACAGTAATTGTGCCTATGGGACAGTTAGGAGTGTCGCATGAGATGACATGTGAAAGTGCTCAACATCATCTTAACTCATAGCAGCTTCCAGGTAAGTCCCTTCCTTTGGCCCACGACTCCTCCCTGCCACCTTTACCCTATCCCCAACCCTCGCCTGCATTTTCCTTCCTTAGCTCAGTTCTGTTTCTGAGAGACTGAAGAGGCACAAAAACAAGGTTGTTGTGGATGAGTTGCTTAGGATCTAGACCACTGCCCTTAAAGTAATATTCTCTTTTAATGTAGACTGCTGTATTCTGCCTCACTCTTCTCCACTTCTCCCTAGCTTCCCAAAGCTTATCTGGAGAGAGTGAATTCACAGAAGAAAGCAGCAGGATAGATAATCCACAAATATCTGCATGTCTGACTCTAAAGGGCATTACATGATCAGCAGCTTTATCTTCCTAATCCTATTTGATTTTTTTTTTTTAAAGCTAGCCTGGAAAATATGTTCCCTGAGAACATTCTGGTTGGGTGGTGGTGGCATGTGGCCAAGAGCATGCAAGGTTTAGAGGAAAAAGAGTCCAAAAATCTGGCTACTGATAATTCAACAAGATAATTATCATGCAGATAATGAAGAGTTACGCACACATGTTGACTGTGTGGATGACCGAGGAAAAGCAGTTAAGGAAAGCATGTTTTCTTAAGATGTAGAGAAAGGTAATATTTACTGGTTAAAGTACAATTTTATGCCTTGATCAGAGGTATTTTCACATTAAAATTTGGCTGAATTTAGCTTCCTGATGTGAAATATAAGACCTCAAATTCAAATATACTATGAAATTAAAATCCACTGTGAACTCTAAATAGCATTTTATCTGTGCCTGGACTCACCTTTCTTTTTTTAATTTCTAAAAAAACAAATAAAAGGGGAGTTTATATGTTTGTTTTAACTAAAGGGTAACCAAGAGGAATAATTTATCATTTTTTTCTAATCGTGCTTTTCTCCAGAAGCAAAATATATGTGCAAGTCACATATGAATTATGGATTCATAATTATTTAAAATATGCAAATAGTTCATAAATATTTAAAATAAATATTTCATAAATATTCAAAATATTTACCTATGCAAGTTCCCTTCCTTCCTTCCTTTCTTCCTTCTTTACTTTTCTCTGTGAAGAGCAGGGACCATAAAAAGACAGATATGGGATAAATTGTAGAAGCCCTTAATAGGGAGATGGTCAGAGGATGAGAAGAATTCCAGACTCAGAAATCCAGAAGGGGGCCCATAGCCATCCTCCTTTCCCTACAGAAAAGGTCGGACAGCCTAACTCCAGACCAACGCACTAAGGTTAATATGAAGAGAAGCTCAACAGTCCCTGGTTAATGTTTATGCAAAATTTTGAATCTGAGGGAAAAAAAGTATATTCCCCACTTGGTCCATAGTTCAAGGTGGACATCCATGTGGTTCATGGCAATGGCTGCCGTGAGTGAATGTCCCACTATGACCCTGCACATTCTCATTTCATCCCCAGGGCCACCATGAAGGAGGGCACTATCACCCCATTTGACAGATGAGGAACCTGAGTGGAGGGCATTTCCTCACATGCCTGGCACATATATGGTGTGGATGTGTAAGCACCTTGTGCCCTGTTCTCAATCTGTCCTCAACAACAACCTTATGAGGTCCCTTGTGTTGTTACTGGGATTTTTACAGAGAAAAAGTTGAGCATCAGAGGAAGAAAGTGGCATTCTCTGAGTGATATAACGAGAAGCAGAGATCCTAGGCATTTGTCCTCACAGGACAGGTAAGAAGTCACAAACAGTCTCCAAACATGCAAGGCAGATTCGGAGAAATCAGACATTCTCTGATTACTGGACTCCATGGGATGTTCAGTAAGTAGGGCCTCACCTTAAGAAGGAAGGGATTTTTAGCCCTTCTAGCAACTGTAAAGTATTAAATCACTCTCACTTTCTATAATAACAAAAGGCTTAAGATTTGAGCTTGGTTCTCAAAGTTTCTATTACTGTTCAATATCACAATCAAGTGCCACCTTGATTTGAGTGACATCATTTTCAAGAGTACATTTGTTTAATTTTCCTTAAAAGATTATTTTTTTTTCTTTTTTGGAATAGTCAGGGATACAGGCAGAGACACATTGGAATAGGAAGAAGTGTTCAGTTTTCTTTAGTACAAGCTCTCTTACTGAAAAAAGAGAGTCCCGGGCAGCCTTAATCCATTTATGCAGTGACACACTTGCTTCCCTGTCCTGGAGAGACCTTTAGAGTCACCAGGGAAGGATTTTCATGGCCTTTCTGCTACTGAGGGATCCTCAGGGTGGGGGTAGAGGGATTGCCAAGTTCCTCCAGACTTTCCAAAACATAAGAACAAAAGCAGAGCAATCCCGGGCAGATCACAGTGACTTTTTGCTTCTTCACCCAACTATCTTGTCTTTTTAGTTCCTTACCACCTCACTTTCCTCCTCCCCACCTCTAAGGTCAGAAAGATCAGAAACCACATTATCATACCTGCTGGAGTTCTTCCACCATCAAATTCCCTCTGAGGAATCCCTGGGGGAGGCCACTGACCTATGACCAGGTGGCCTTTACTCAGAGGCCCTGAGAATGACCTGGTGGCAGAATGTGATTAGCAGTTTCATGATCTCTAGAGGAACACCATTTGTGGAAGGGGCTAATTTAGATGAGGTCTGTCTGATTGTATTTTGTTTAAAACTTAATACTTCTTAATTACTTATTATATGACAGGCTTTGTCTCAATTAGCTCTTTTAATTCTCAAAACAAGTCTACTCGGTAAGTACAATTAATATCCCTATTTTATAGAGATGGAACCTGAGGCAAAAATTTGAGCCCTGGCAGTCATAGGGTCTGGAGATTGAATTGTTAACTATTTAAGTAATTAATATTTATTAAGTATTTGTTGAATGCCTGGTGCTACATTAAGTACAAACTACCTGTTTTTTTTTTTTTTTTGAAGCAATCCATCAGCATACAAATAGTTAAGTCAAATAAAGTTAAGAAGTATTCATTGATAAGACCTCATGAAAACATTGTGAAAACCACTGAACTCTATTCCGCAAGAATAAAGGAATGGAGCCCCCTGTTCAGTCCTTCCTGGATGGTAGCATTTTATAAATGGTGGTGGCCCTGGCCAGGGGTGTGGGCTTAGCAGGCAGAGGCACTTTGAGAGGAGAGTAATGTCAATTGAATAATTACCCCCTGGATCACCAAGACCCCACAGATCTAATAGTTCTGTAAATATAGAGATTAGCAGGCCTCTTCACAGGGCATTCTGAGTCAGTCAATCTAGGCTGGTACCCAGGAAAGTGTTTTATGAAAAACACTCAAGGTCACTCTTGTTTTCAGACAACTTGAGAATGGCTTTGTAATTCCCTGAACTTGGTTGCTGCTGTTGCCATGCTTGGCACCTTGTGAGAAGTCACTTATGAAGTGTGTGCTAACACTTCCAGGGTTATGAAGAGGGAGGATCATATCCCTAGGTGGCTGCACCATCTTAGTGGCTGCAGGGCAGCAGGGAGTCCTCAAGGGCACCCAGGAAAGCACAGCCAGGTTCCTCCTCAGTAGGCAGTCTTCCTCAGGACCCACACATCTGAGATAGGAGGGTTGCTGGTTCCAGAGACTCTCAGTTCATTTCCTCCTTTATGGCTTGAACATCTACCTTCTGATGGTTTTAGATGACACCAGGCCCCAGAGCTCATTGGTGGCAAGATCAGCCCTTAGATGGAGATATTCCCTGGAGATGTGAAGCTGAGAATTTGAAAATGACTAAGATATGCTCCCTGACCATCAGTAAATCCAGTCTCACTGTTCATCCAGAGACAGACACACTGACAACTATAATTGAACTTGGACAATGGTCTTAAAAGTGTGAAGACAGAACCACAGAGTAAACGAAAGAGGAGTAAATGACTAAGCCTAAAACAGAAGGGACACTTGAGGACTGAGTCTGAAAGAATGAATGAGTGGATGGGGAAAGGGGAAGAGGTTACTTCAGGTTTTATTAGTTTTAGCAGTTTTTCTATCTTATGATTTTTCTTTTGGGGAAACACCCTCCCCCAGTTCATGTAATCCTGCTCTTAGTAATGCTCCCCATGGTGGACATATGACCCAAGCCTCCCACTCGGAGTATGCACACCTGAGGGGGACAGGGATAGGTATGGGAACCTGGCCAGGAGGGGAGTTCTCTGGGTACTGTTTGTGCTGTGGGGAAGCCATTCACTCTTTCTGTGGAATTTTTGGTGTAAGGATGACCATTGAGGACTGCCAGAAGCTGAGCCACTTCCAATGGAGAGGCACTGGCCAAGTGCTTTGGGGATTGCATCATTAAGATTTTAAGCAAGGGAGTGATGCAAGCAGATGTGCATCTGGAATGTAGCTCTGGTGTCAGTGTGAAGAAATGCTTGAGCCAGCAGAGACAGGACTTGGAGTCCAGGGCAGGCACGGGCTAGCACAGAGACGACAAGGCTTCTAATCCTCAGAGATCTCAGAAAACAGAGACAGAATTGAGAGATATTTAGAAGGTGGAGGAGACAAAACTCAGGCATAATCAGATTTGGATTCTGCTCCACACTCCTAAAAGCTTTGGGATCTTATTCGACATCCTTAGCCTTCGGCTTCTGCATCTGTAAACTGGCAGTGATAACGCAGGGCACTTTATCGAGTTGTGAGGATTCTAGGAGGCTAGTATAGGCAAAAGCATGAAGCACAGTGTTCAGCATGGAGTAACACTCAAGAAAAGACTGCTCTCAGGTGGAGATGAAGAAGGAAGAAAATTAAGTGTGATTCTAAAATACTGAGCTTGAGAATTTGAGCAAATGTTGATGATGCTAATCAGGACAGGAAATGCAGAAGGATAGGTTTGATAGGGAGGGAGATGAGTTTGTTTCTTTAACTTGTTGCGTCTGATATGCTTGTAGAATGGTGGGGAAGAAGCTGCCAGCAAGCAGCTAGCCTCAGGACTTCAGGTTTGGTGGACCCTGGTCAATAGATGGTCAGTGCAGCCATGGTAGACAGGACAGATACAGGACAGATACAAGGGAGGAAGAGCCAGTCAAGGAGTCACAGAGCACTTAGGAAGCAGGAGATGTGAAAAGGAAATCTTTTTAAGTGTGGAGAAGGTGTTAGATAGAGGTCAGCATCTGTTGAGCCATGAGAATTCTTGTTTCTTTACTAAGGGAAATGAAAGCCTAAACCCAAGACCACTTGACTGGTTAAGGGATCTCTGGTTCCACTCATAGGGCTGTCTTCAAGGGGCTCCCTGAGGCCCTCAGGTGGCCTGCTTCACTTACCTCCAGGTACTGATTAACCAGACGGAGGGAACGGTCAGTGATATTAAATATGTCTCTCCAGTCAAAGTTGGTCATGCCATCAGCCCGATTCTCCGGAGGACCCTTATAGAGGAAGTTCAGCAGGACCTCAGCAGTGATACCTTCTTCACCCACGTCTATTCAAAAAGTCTTTTACAGTTGGGTGTTCCAGGGTGTCCTTGGGAAGAACAAATACAGTCATAGAAATTCTGTAGGATATTTGGACTTGTTCTTATATCACTTCTAAATTTTAATGATTTGGGATGGAGACTATAAGCCTCCCTAAAAATCTAGTTACAAGGTCCCATGACCCAACAGATGCTGTCCTCTAATTAATTACAAGATATACCTATTTCTATCCCATTTTCCCCAAACACATGGACCCCTACAATAGAGAGATTACACATGTTGGGTGCAGACATAGGAGGTGGAGAATGTAAAATGATATAGATTCTCCTTTTTAATTTTAATATTTAAAATTATTTATTTATTTTGATGCTAGGGATTGAACCCAGGGTTGCTTTACCACTGAGCTACCTCCCCAGTCCTTTTTTGTTTCTGACCCAGGGTCTCTCCAAATCACTGAGGCTGTCCTCAAATGTGTGCTCCTTCTGCCTCAGCCTCCAGAGTTGCTGGAATTACAGGTGTGTACCCAACTGTACCCAGCTTTCCTTTTTAGTTTTTTATGGGGTTTTTTGGGTTATCTTTTTTAAAAAAATCTTTGCTATATAGAACTCCTTTTTCTTTTCTTTCTTTCTTTTTTTTTTTTTTGGTTGCTATTGTTTGTTTGTTTTTGAAACAGGGTCTCACTATGTTGCCCAGGCTGGCCTTAAATTCCCAGTCTTCAGTGATCCTTCTGCCTTAGCTTTTCAGTAGCTGGCACTATAGGTGTGTTGCCACGCCCGACTATAGAATCCTTGTCTCTTGACTTTGCAAAGCCACAAATGGGATCAGACAAACACACTCAACCATTTTTGCGGTAACAGAGTTGGCCCCTTAGGGAGATGCCCATTCAAATCTGAGGCCCTCAGGTGAATTCATAAAAGCAAGAAACTCAGGAAGCCACAGGTCTTGTGGTACCTTTTAGATTTCCCCCCAGAACTCGAGAAACACAATTCCTATCTAAAGTCAGTGAATCCACTTGGCAATAGCTTCCAGAACTAGTGCCTCTGGGACCTGCTTATTGTATGTTTGATCTGGCTGCACTAGGGTAACTCCTCTAGTGATTTCCTGTGAGAAGGAAACCGCCTCCCTCTTCTCCACCCTCTAGTGCAAGCCATCCTTACTCTGATCATAGTCATCTGTGTGCTGCTTTCAAAGAAATACCAGATCTGGGGTCCTACTTCCTCCCAGGCTTTGACCAGCTTCCTGAGACGTGCTAGTTCTTCAAAAGTTGAGTTGGCCTAAAACCAGATAGGGAAAGAGGCAAGAGTGAAGAGAAAAATGAGAAAGGACCTTTGGTTGTATCTTTCTTGCCCTGTTGTAACCCTTAATGTTTGGGAAAGGTTTTCCATGGTAATGTTCCCCCCGCCCCCCAATCTATTGATATTTCCTAGGACATGACAATTTCTCAGCCTTCCAGACTGACAGAATCTAATTTCTTAGTATCTCAGAGGTATTTATAATATTGATGTCATTTTCTCAGAACCTCATTAAAACTATATTGGGACTCCTAGTGATCAAATACTCTTCCTTCCTATCTGTGATGTTTCCAGGAAGCCAGAATTCAGAGAATTGTGAATCTGTTCCATTAGGGATGTAATTCAAGCATCAGGAAGGAAAACCTTATTGTAGGCGGCATAGGGAGTGAGGACCAGGCAGGGGCAGGGGAGCTGTATGTACATCTGATGGCTGTAGATGGGGGAGAAAATCCAGGATTCCACTAGCAAAAAACAAATACAGGACTCACTGGGAGGAGAGCCTGCAGGTATATCCATCCCCTCCCCCTTCACACACACAGAGGCTTACACTGGAGGTCCGTGTATGAGACACAGGACCAGCTGTGGGATCTTACGTTCTTTAGTATCCTTTGCGCTGCAGGGGAGTCAGGAGTAAAGAGGATTTTTCCCATCAGTAAGGGCTTCGCTGCCCTCCAGGCTATTTTGGTTAAAGGGTTTGACTCCAGGCTCTGGATCAATGCATTACAAAAGGCGGCTGCCAGAAGAAAAGGAACAATTTTTATTTTTTTTTTTAGAAAGTCCCTTTTTCTTATGACTAAACATGGTCATTAGTGCATCCAAATCACATGTCTCATTCAACTTCACCCTGGAGGATTTGACAAATAACCCAAATTAGTAGGCTGTACCCCACCAAGAGGCAGCTCATCGTTAGTTCCTAACAAAATGCCACACTGCTTCTAGATAATGGCCTCATCAGTGAAACAAAGGATGGGGCTTGCCCTGTGGTTTATTCTGTGCTGAGGCTGAGAAGCCTGCTTGGGATTACTGCAAGGAACAGAGGCCAACCTCAGATGAAAGGGAGTGAAAGGCCAAAGAGGCCCCCCCTTTTAAACCTCAGCTTTAGCCTCAATAATTTCCCTTCAATTAGTGGCTTCCCTTCTTTGTTGTATGTAGCTATCTCAGGGCTCTTCTTGTCTTTTTAGTTTTTAACTAAAGGGTCACCCCATTGCATTTCTTCCTCATTCTACCATGCTTTACCCTGAGACCCTACTACTACTACTGTTGGGTGCAGAGCAGGCTGAACAGATGTTGGCTGCAAGATACCCCACGCACTCAAACCCCCCTCTATCTGGTCCTTTATCACCTGTTTGCCTGAAGTCTGAACATTCAACCCTGCTCAAGGCTGAACACTCAACCCCCCTTGGGCCAACAAGGCAGCTTGCAGACCCAGAGGCCCCATTAGATTTGGGCTATAAAAACTCCCTCCTGCCAGGCCCCCCTCTCTCTTGCTCTTTCTCTCGCTCTCTCTCTCTTGCTCTCTGTCTTTCTTGCACGTGCTCTCTGTCTCTCTCTCTTGCTCTTGCTCTCTCCCTGTTCATCTCTTCTCTTTTCTCTCTCTCTCTTTCCTTCTTTCCTTTCTCTTTGTTGCACTGCTGCAATAAAGATCTTTTGGTTGCTCGGAGTGTTGTGGT
>NW_026000076.1:5147086-5154618 GCF_001458135.2 Marmota marmota marmota | reverse complement strand
GGAAGTGGCTTTTTTTTTTTTTTTTTTTTTTTAATGAGCACCACTATCTTCCTTCAAAGACAAGTGGACTTTCTGGGAGAAGTTTGTTTGTCCAAAGGCCACTCAACACCACCAAGGGAGAGTCAATCCCAGGACTGGTTTCATCTGAAAGTGTTAAACCATCACCTCAACCAATATAACTGATTTGTGCGCAGAACTCAGAAAACTTACTTGTTCCTTTGTCATAAGAATAGAGAGGATCTTTCCTGGTGGAGTTGATCCCTAGGAAGGCCTTGTAGTTATTGTCTTCATACCAGTTGAAGGAGAACACCCGAGAGCCCCCTCCCTCTGGGTACCCACACAGAAGGTCCGACAGGATGCTCATCAGCTGTGTGAAGGTCTGGGGACCGCCATTCTGCAGGAGAGGTCTGGTCACCCACAGCAGGTCTTGAACACTTGGCTGATGGATAAACTAGGGCAAGGGGAAGGCTCTGAGTTATATTAAAGCAGCCAGAATCAAGACTTCCACATATATATTTGACTTTCACATTTAAAAGAAAACATCCATATTGTCAGCTCTCCAGCTGTGAAAATGAGGAACAAAACCTACTGCCATCGACTTAGGGACTGGGAGAAAAGGACAAACCTTACCCCCCCCCCCCAAAAACAATCAAAGAGTGAGCATCAGATCACTTTATATTGTGTCTCTCTATTCAAATGCCTAGGGAATATGTCCTTGGGGGAAATGCAGAGATTATTTTACTGTAAACTAGTTCCTGGATTCTGTCATCTCAATAACATGGGAATGCTGGGGGGAAATTGAGAGATAAAATGATGGGGGAATGCTTCTGTTCCAGAAAGGAATGTCAAGGTGGATTTCTTTGTCTAAATAGTTTAGAATTTGTTTCCGTATATTTGGGAATTTATTTATTTAGTTAGTTTTCTGTGGACACAATATCTTTATTTTCTTTTTATGTGTTGCTGAAGATTGAACACAGTGCCTCATGCATGCTAGGTGAGCACTTTACCACTGAACCACAACCCTAGCCCTGGAAAATTATTTTTTATCAAATGTGAAACTCTTCCATTTACCTGAAATTTGTGATTTGCGGTTGTGTATGTTTTAAGATTTGAGGAACTGGATTAAGTCTCCATTCTTGGGAGAACACTTTTTTTCAAATTCTGCAACAACTAAGAAGAGCTTGATGCCTTTTGTCCACGTGGGGGTCATTGCACTTGCTGGCCTTGTCCTTTGAAGGTAGATCTGGGATACTGAGAACTACCAAAGTTGCCAATGCTTTGGTTCCCATGAAGCCATCTGGCTTTGCTTTAGGGGCAAATACAAATTAAAAAAATGCTGCTTTTATTCCCCAAACACACCTTATTAGTTACTTTGAAAGGCACTTGGGAATTTAAAAAACCATTAGGACTCAATCAGGTGAGACGGAAAACATTACCCTACTGCCATAAGTGGTGCTTCTCTGTTGTCCCTCTCTTTGTCCACATGTCACACTTGCCATGTGAATTCCACACATGAGTCATGCCTATAATCACATTCTATGCTTCAATAATAAAATTAGAATCTCAAATTGTTTCAACAACAGTGAGTCTCTTGACAGTCTTGAAAGGGGTTATTACCATTATTATGTTGCTCATTTAACCAAAGCACTCAGAGATGAAGGGGATATTCTAAGGTCAAATGGTCTAATATTAATTAATATAAACCAGGCCATCTGCTTCAGCCTAATTCACAAAAGCTGAGACTTGCTATCTAGGCAGGCAAAGAATCTTCTAAAACACCCACACAGAATTAAGAGTGTTGATATGCTTTGGGAAATTTTTTACATTCTCTGTCAACTTCAACTTTATTATACTGATATGAATTTTTTAAATGCTATGAAGGAAAGAATGTTAAAGACTCCCACAGCATCAGGTGGCCCTCAGTACAATGGGCCCATCTTCTACTTACCCTGCATAGTAGTGCTTCTATTCTGCCCAGGTTGGGCTTAGTTTCATAAAAACAGATCTAGAATCTAGAGAGATTGGAAAAAACTTGGCAGCGGGAAGGGAGTGAGCAGCCCTGTGCCCCATGCCACTGCACCTGCAGATCTCACCTAGCAGGAATACTCCATCTCTGAGAGTGTTAGAAGACCCCTATCCAGCTGCTCTCTGCAGAAATCACCAGCATTGTAACCCATGCAGGGCTCTGGGCCTCATTATTCGAGTAGGACACAAGGTGCTCGACCAGGACCCAAAGCCCGAAGTTCCAGCCCATACAAGACTCAGGGAGCACCTTAGCAGAATCACCTATCAACACGTCTGCAGATCACCAAGACTTCGATCTGTTCCCATGCAGGTCACTCAGCTGCTACCTACCCACAACACAATGCAATCGCCAGGCTCCCCTGACCTCACCAGGCTCCCCCCACCTCACCAGACACCCCCACCTCACCAGTCACCCCAGCGCTGAAAGCAGACCGCCGCCATCATGACTCAACATTCTCACAGTATTAGCTGGGGGCAGTTCCCAGATTGGATCTCCAGGGGCCAGGTACCAGGTTTCCAACCTTCCCCCCTCCCCAGCGGCAGTAACCCAACACAGTAGCTGCCCAACACAGGTGTGCAGTGCGACCAGGGAGCCCCGGATTGAGTTTCCTCAATTGGGAACTGCCAGGGTAGAGGGAGAGGCCAGGAACTGGGAAATCTCCAGGCAAGGGAGGGAGATAGTACCAGGTCCTCAAGTCATATGAGTGGTCCCCAAAAGAGACCCTTGAGGTGCAGTCTCCCTGCAGGGACTGGCAGGTGCCACTCCCTGCATCCAGGTGCCCTGCGCCAGGATAGTCTTCCCACCCTGGTTACCTCCACCATATGGAGGACAGAGACACCAGCTTACAACAGACGACCCCACCTATTGGATAAGAGAAGCAGGAAAGATACGGATCTCTAAAGCTAGCTACAACCCTAGTTTCTTCCTTCGAGTTTTTTGTTTGTTTCTTTTTCCTCTTCTACCCCTCTATCCTCCGGCCCTCACATCCCCAGCATATGTGAAACCTAGAACATTGCATGAAATAGGACTTTGAGGACTGAGTCATCTGAATAATATAATATAGAGGTGTTGAATATGCCCTTTCCCCCCCTCTTCTTTCTTTTTTCATTTTTCCTTCTCCCTCCAAATTTTATTTTAACATCCTGTATTTTTCTTAATACATATGTATGTTTGTTTTATGTCCTCTACTATCATCCCATGTACTTGTCTACCCTAAATTACTTCCTGTCTATTCTCTTGCTACTAACCCTCTTCATTAGATTTCTCCTTCACATTTCCTAAGATATATTAAGTTTATATCCTTACATCCTACCTTCTCAGCATATCGTCCTATGCCCCACCCCCAGTTTATTTTTTACTATCAGAAACTGTAAACATTTTTACAAAACTACTGATTATATTTTAGATAATAATTGAATTCAACATTTCTGAACATTGAAACTAAACTGTAATCATTTTAATAACAACAAATTGTTCATAGGTGGTATATTGTTGATATTGGGATCTGTTAACATTGTCCTTTCCCACAAAGGAGAGGTCTTGGAACCCTACAAGAGCCCTACAAACTGATAGGGTAAAAACAATAACAATCTAGACCCACAGAGCTGGAAAGGAAGACACAAGAGCAACATGAAAAGACAAGGGAAGAAAGTGCCCCAAACAAATGAAGACACCACATCATTAGAATCATTGGCAGCCACAGCAGAAGAAATGAGAGGGAAGGAGTTTAGGATGTATATGGTTAAAATGTTCTGTGAACTCAAGGAAGATGTAAGAGCAAATAAAGGCAGTGAAAAATCACTTCGACAAGGAGCTACATAAACAAATACAAGAAGCAAAAGATCACCTCAACAAGGAGATAGAGGTTCTAAAAAAAATAAAACAAAACAAAACAGAAATCCTTGAAATAAAAGAAATATTAAACCAAATTAAAAGCTCAAATGAAAGCATCACCAACAAAGTAGAACACTTGGAAGACAGGACATCAGACAATGAAGACAAAATATATAATCTTGAAAATAACATAGGCCACACATAATAATGAGCAGAACATTCAAGAAATATGGGATAGCATAAAAAGACCAAATTTAAGAGTTAATGGGATAGAGGAAGGCATAGAGGTCCAAACCAAAGGAATGAACAGTCTATTCAATGAAATAATATCAGAAAACATTCCAAACATGAAGAATGAATTGAAAATCCAAATTCAAAAATCCTACAGGACACCAAATGTACAAAATCACACGAGATCCACATTAGGGCACATTATAATAAAAATGCCCAACATACAGAATAAGGAGAGAATTTTAAAAGCCACAAGAGAAAAGAATCAGATTACATATAGGGGAAAAACCAATTAGGATAATTGCAGATTTTTCAACACAGACTGAAAGCTAGAAGATCCTGTAACAACATATTTCAAGCTCTGAAAGATACTGGGTGCCAACCAAGAATCTTGTATCCAGCAAAATTAAGCTTTAGATTTGAAGATGAAATAAAAACCTTCCATGATAAACAAAAGTTAAAAGAATCTATAGCTAGAAAACTGGCACTACAAAACATCCTTGGAAAAATATTCCATGAAGAGGAAACAAAAAACAACAATGAAAATCCGCAGAGGGAGGTAGTACCCTAAAGGAAAAACTAATCAAAGAAGAAAATCAAGTCAAGTTAAATAACAAAAATAAGCAAATATGGCTGGGAATATAAACCATGTCTCAATAGTAGCCCTGAATGTTAATGGCTTAAACTCACCAACCAAAAGACATAGGCTAGCAGATTGGATTAAAAAAAAAAGGCCCAACAATATGCTGCCTCCAGGAGACTCACCTCATGGGAAAAGACATCCACTCACTGAAGGTGAAAGGTTGGGAAAAATCATACAACTCAAATGGACTGTGGAAGCAAGCAGGAGGAGTTTCCATCCTCGTATCAAATAAAGTAGACTTCAAGCCAAAGTTAATCAAAAGGGATAAAGAAGGACACTACATACTTCTCAAGGAAACCATACACCAACAAGACATGACAATCATAAATATATATGCCCAAAACAATTGTGCAGCTATGTTCATCAAACAAATTCTTCTCAAGTTCAAGAGTCATATTGATCACAACACAATAATCTTGGGTGGCTTTAACACATCTCTCTCACCACTGTATATATCTTCGAAACAAAAGTTGAGTAAAGAAACTATAGAACTCAATAATGCAATCAATAACTTATACTTAACTGACATATATAGAATATTTCAACCTGCATCAAGCAGATATACACTTTCTTTTCAGCAGCACATGGATCCTTCTCTAAAATAGACCATATAATATGCCACAAAGCAACTCTTAGCAAATACAAAAAAGTAGAGATACTACTATGTATTTTATCAGATAAAAATGGAATGAAATTGGAAATTAACAACAAAATAAAAAATAAAAATTACTCCAACACCTGTAGAGTAAACAATTTGCTACTGAATGAACAATGGATTGCAGGAGACATCAAACAGGAGATTAAAAAATTCTTAGAGGTAAATGAGAACATAGACACAACATATCAAAATCTCTGGGATACTATGAAAGCAGTACTAAGAGGAAAGTTCATTGCATGGAGTTCATTCCTTAAAAGTAGAACTAGTCAACAAATAAATGACCTCACTTTACATCTCAAATCCCTAGAAAAAGAAGAACAAATCAACAGCAAAATCAGTAGAAGGTAAGAAATAATTAAAATTAGAGATGAAATCAAAACAAAAGAAACAATTGAAAAAATTGACAAAACAAAAAATTGGTTCTTTGAAAAAATAAATAAAATTGACAGACCTTTAGCTATGCTAGTGAAGAGGAGAGAGAGAACTCAAATTATCAGCAAAAGTGATGAAAAAGGTAATATCACAGCAGACACTACAGACATACAGAGGATAATTAGAAATTAATAATTATTTATTATACTCCAATAAAATAGAAGATATTGAAGGCATCAATAATTTCTTAAGTCATATGACTTGCCCAGATTGAATCAGGAAGATATACACAATTTAAACAGACCAATATTGAATGATGAAATAGAAGATGCCATCAGAAGCCTATCAACCAAGAAAAGCCCAGGACTGGATGGTTACACAGCCGAGTTCTACAAGTCCTTTAAAGAAGAACTAATACCAATATTCTTCAATTTATTTCAGGAAATAGAAAAAGAGGTAGCACTTCCAAACTTATTCTATGAGGCAAATATCACCCTGATTCCAAAACCAGGCAAAGACACATCAAAGAAAGAAAACTTCAGACCAATATCTCTAATGAACATAAATGCAAAAATTCTCAATAAAATTCTAGCAAATTGAATACAAAAACATATCAAAAAGATCATGCACCATGATCAAGTGGGATTCATCCAAGGTATTGCAAGGTTGGTTCAACATAAGGAAATCAATAAATGTAATTCATCACATCAATATACTCAAAGATAAGAATCATATGATCATCTCAATAGATGCAGAAAAAGCATTTGACAAAATACAGCATCACTTCATGTTCAAAACACTAGAAAAACTAGGGATAACAGGAACATATCTCAACATCGTAAAGGCTATCTACACTAAGCCCCAGGCCAACATCATTCTAAATGGAGAAAAATTGAAGGCATTTCCTCTAAAAACTGGAACAAGACAGGGATGCCCTCTTTCACCACTTCTATTTAACATACTCCTTGAAACACTAGTCAGAGCAATTAGATGAAAGAAATTAAAGGGATATGTATAGGAAAAGAAGAACTTAAATTAGCACTATTTACTGATGATATGATTCTATACCTAGAAAACCCAAAAAGCTCCACCAGAAAACTTCTAGAACTAGTAAATGAATTCAGCAAAGTAGCAGATTATAAAATCAACACCCATAAATCAAAGGCATTTCTGTATATCAGTGACAAATCCTATGAGAGGGAAATGAGAAAAACTATCACATTTACAATAGCCTCAAAAAATAAAACACTTGGGAATTAACTTAATGAAAGAGGTGAAAGGTCTATATAATGAAAACTATAGAACTCTAAAGAAAGAAATTAAAGAAGACCTCAGAATATGGAAAGATCTACCTTGCTCTTGGATAGGCAGAATTAATATTGACAAAATGACCATACTTCCAATAGCACTATACAGATTTAATGCAATTCTGATCAAAATCCCAATGGTATTCTTCATAGAAATAGAGAAAGCAATCAAGAAATTCATCTGGAAAAATAAGAGACCCAGAATAGCTAAAGCAATCCTTAGCAGGAAGAGTGAAGCATGTGGCATCACTATACCAGACCTTAAACTATACTACAGAGCAACACTAGCTAAAACAGCATGGTATTGGCACCAAAACAGACTGGTAGACCAATGGTACAGAATAGAGGACACAGAGACTAATCCACAAAATTACAATTATCTTATATTAGCAAAGGTGCCAAGAATATGCATTGGAGAAAAGATAGCCTCTTCAACAAATGGTGCTGGGAAAACTGGAAATC
>NW_026000076.1:5130719-5138141 GCF_001458135.2 Marmota marmota marmota | reverse complement strand
CAACTTCCTACACCAACAAGTTCTGTGAATTTTCCAAATAACAATCTTTCCTTGTCCCCACTGAGCTCAGTACTGCCAACCCAAGGTCAAGGTCTTATTAGACCTCTTATGGAAGATGGGATATACAAATAGGGCTGTGGAAGGCATAGTCTCCATCAACTGCAGTTGGTTTGAACAGTCCCTGAGCCTTGATCTTGTGTGAAGAAATTGATACGAGGCCCTCACAGGTAACAAGAGGATTTTTGTCTCCATGAAGCCTCTGTTTTGGTTCTTCAGAAACTAAAAAATGCCTCTTCTTTGGGGTTGTGTAATATTTTTTACATATGCAGAATAAATCATATAAGCTCCTAAAAAGTCTTGGCATTTGCTGATGCTTTGGATCAGATGCAACACCATCAGCACATAGAAAGAACATCTTAGGAGTTGAATTTTTTTGTTTGATTTACTTTCTCTGATTCAAAGATAATCTAAAAGCAGTATTAATTTCTAAGTTGAGGATATACCTAATACAAAGGTAATTAGGTAGCCTCAAGTTAAAAGTGTCTATATATGATGACATAGTTTCTGGAAGGTTCTAGAGCTGGGGATGGGTGGTTGTCTTGAAAACACCCAGACAAGAGGTAAAGAGCAGACAGCTGAAGACAGAGTGCTGGGCTGCTGGGTTAAGCTCTAGACTGCTGCTGCAGGAAGCCCAGTTTTATCCGGGAGGGAAGTTGTTGCTGGGCAACTGGGAGAATGTGACTCTGAAGCATGTTTGTTGCAACCTGACAGTTGTTAAGCATCAGATGAAAAGAGAGGAAGCTGCCTCAGTGGTGAGGGGGCAACCAGAAGGGGTGCCCTGAGTACTAGGAAATGTGTCATGAGTGGAGAATTCCGACTCAGTCACTGGGGGGGGGGGGGGGACATGCCCAAACTGTCTCTACTGGAGGAGGTCACTGAGACATACTGTCTCCCCACTCTGGAGGAACAGCGTCTGAACCAGAGGGTGGGCTCTGGGGTATATGAACAGACAAGTGATGGGACTCTTTTGGCTCAACAAGAAACTAGGTCTTTTTCTCTCCACAGTAACTTCTGTCCTGGTATCTGTGGCTGATGAAAGCAAAACTGAGTTTGGAATCTAGAGTCAGTTTAAGGTCACTCCACGAGAGAGACCACCCCATAGTCTGAGGGGGTCACAGGAAGGAGCCAAGGGGCCCCCAGGAAAATGGGGAAATTCTTGCTTTGATAAGAACAAAATGGTTTTGGTTTCAAAGTACTTTTCCATCTCTTCCCTAATGTGAATCTCGTACATGTGTAGAGCGGGTCTTATTGTCTCAATTTTACAGATGGGGGATGGAATCCCCTTTGAATGACAGCAAGTTAGCTGTCAGCCCAGAGCCAGGAAACAGTCTCCAGGCCACTGGCAAATGCTGATGTGCCCCAGTGGGCTGCCCAGCACTCTGATCTTACCAAGGGTCCCATGCTCGGCGAGGGTGGAGGGTGATGACAACTTCATAAAGAGAATTAAGGAGGACTCTAGCTATATTGAGACCTTTTAGGAAAAGACACATATTAGTAGAAGGGAGCAAAGAAATTTTAATGCAGAAGCTCCTAACCTGGAGTTAGCTTCAGTGGCCCCTGTGTGTCCTGTGGGAACTTAAATTCCCTAGGGAAAATATGCAGCACTGGTGTTAGAGTCTCAAAGGTGATTCTAATCCATAAAAAGGTGAAGAACTGGGCTGGGGTTGCGGCTCAGTGGTCGAACACTTACCTCATATATGTGAGGCACTAGGTTGAATTCTTAGCACCACATATAAATAAACGAATAAAATAAAGGTCCATCAACAACTAAAAAAATTTTTTAACAAAATGGTGAAGACCTACTGTTCTGTAGAGATGGGAGATGTCTGAAGCCAAAATCCTTTCTAAAATTGATTTATGCTGGAGAAAGCCTCATGCCTGTCCAGTGGGTGCACAGACTGTAGTGCTCGCCCTATATTTACTGAATAAAGGCAGAGAACTCAGGTCCCATTACCCTAAGTAACAGCTTTTCTACAGTCTTATCCTACATTGCTTTGTTTTTGACCTCTTCATAATTTTTTCTTTTTAAATCCTTAAAATTAACATCTGATTTGTCATGAAAACATGGCCCTGGACTACTGCACACCTGGAGCCTTAGAGAAACCAAGGCAGGCAAATGACAAGCCATAGGCCTCATCTGCCTTTAGATTAAAGGTCCTCGCCTCGATTTCCTGTCGAAATCCACTCACCCAGGGAAACTTTGATTGTCCTAGGCAGATTTGTAGATGTGAGCAGAAAAAATACTCATGCTATAAATCAAATGTACTTGCTGTGGCTTCATAATTGAAAAACACAAAACAAACCCTATTTTCTGGCTCAGTTTTGTTTCTGTCCCACAGCCCGGCTGACCCCTGGTACTGCAGGAATAGGGCCTCTCTCTTTCTTCTCCCCTCCCAAAGCCCTCATGCAGAAAGAAGTGGGAGAAAGTTGACATTCCAAAGATTTAGAAATCGGAAGAAAAAGGAAATCATCAAGTGAAGTCATTAATTAATAGGGCCTCAATGGAAGATCCTGGAGACACTGGGGGCTTTCCCAGAGACTCGTGATAATAGCAGTACCCACCCAAAAATTGAAATGCATAGTTAAAATTTAACAAATTGCAGCAAATGACCCCGGAGAGCAGTGAGCACGGCCAGCTCTCACAGGGCAGTGTGCAGTCCAACCCTGTTTATTCACGAAGCTTCAGGAATTTAGGGAGCACATCCAAGAATGAAGCAGGACATTGATAGGAGCATGTAGTCAGGACCCCAAGACTGAGTCCTTTCTTCTCTGGAATGCAGTGTTCAGCCAGCCCCTGGTCCCAGGGACGTGGGTACAATGGAGTCAGAAAAGTCAAAACCACAGCAGAGTAGGGGCAAAAGGAAAGAGAGCTGAATCATGCCACTCTGGGAGTGTTTGCAAAGCGGGGAACTGTGAGCCAAAAGGCCAGATTTCCTCCATCAACATCCCCGGAGAAGGGGGAGGGGAGGGAAACTCAGATTTCCCAGCAGTATGGCAGGTCTTGGCACCCGCCTCAATTCCCCTGCTGAACTTCCACAAATAAACATTCAAAGCAGAAGGGACAGATTTGCTTCTCAGCAAGATTTCAAAGCTGTGCACCAGAGTTGGAGAGAAAACAGGAAGGATCACAGGGGGAGGAGGAGGAGGAGGAGGGGCAGGCCTGCCTGGGGCCAGATCAGATGGGAAACCTCCCAACCCCTCACCTGAAACTGACGAAACTGACGCACCATTTTTTATGAGGTGCGAACATTTCAGGTAGTGTTGGCAGTAATGATACCTTGGGCCCAGTTCAGGGCTGCTGGGTTTCAAGCTGGGGGCGTTAAACCCGAAAAGGCCCCAGGTGAAGACAAGCTCCTTTAAGCTGTCACATGGGAGGTGAAACCAAGAGGAGCTGAATTTCCTTGCATCTGGTTTCTGTTTCCTTTCCCAGCTCACCTAGGTCACCAATTCATGTGTATGTGCACAAGTGTGCAAGAGAGCCTGTGTCATCATGCACGAGTGGATGTGTGAATGTGTGCAAGTGCACCTATGTGGATGGGTGGGGTGGAGGAAGGTTGTGGGTACTGCCTTGGGATTATTTGAGGATGACGACACTCACTTTTGACCTCTGAGGGACTGAGGAAAAACACAGCTGGTCACAGTTGGTGCTAACCAACCCCCTCCCATTCTCTCAGCTCCACAGGTTTCCCGGTCTGGGAGGTTGCACCCACACACACACACACTCCCATCTCTGCTCCTTACACAGCAGGGGCAGGTGCTGTCACAGTGGTTTACTGATATTTCCCCTCTTTTTTTGTTAATGATAACTGACTTGGCATTTAATAAAAACTTATTTATACATTGGCTACATACACATGAGAAACAGCCCAGGAGAACAGACGGCTCAGCACTCCCTTGCTGAAAATAAGTGTGGATGTGCGCCAACCAGCTGCAATAACAGCCTGGGCCCAGAGAGGCCGGCCTGTGCTTCTCTCACAGGGTCGGCAGTTGGCCCCGTGCCTCTCTGTGCCTGCCTCAGGGTCATTTTCCTAAAAACATGAATAGGATGAGTACAGGAGCAATAAAGTAAAAATCCCACCCTAATGCCTGTTATTTCTTTTAAGTCATTTATTTGTAATTAAAAAAAAAAATTAGCTGCTCTATCCATTTGTCCAACTGAAAAGCACATTTCAAAGGGCACCAGAGGACTACATGAGGTGCTTGTTCTTTGGAGCCCAACTGTATGTTCTGGTCAGGTCTTTCCCTACAGAGGTAGAAGCAGGAGTGAAAGGTTGGCAGGTAGGGACAGTCCTCAGAGGCCACCAGAGGCTCACCTCTGCTGGGTGTTCTCTAGAGTCTCTGGGTCCACTCTCCATCTGCAACTCTCTGACTTTGTAAAGAGAATAGGAGGAGGAAGCATCTCTACAGTGCTTCAGTCTCATAGGTGATCAAATGAAATGCTTTGAAGCCTCAGAGGCATTTGAGGGTACAATTCTTACTGTGCTTGGTCCACAAAACCAGAGATGTAAGTCAAACTCCTATGTTCTAGGTCAGTGATTCTCATCCCCAGCTGGACTTTGGAATTATCGGGAAAACTCTAAAAAATATTGAAATACAAAGTTGTATCAACAGATTCAGAATCTTTGAGGTTGGGGCCGGCCAGGTATAGTTTTTAAAGCTCCTTAAGTGATTCCATGTGCAGCAAGTCTAGGAAGCGCTGTCCTGAGGGACAGATGTTGGTGCTGGTCTTTCCAAGCTATGCTGCGGTGAACCAGCTTAGTTGCTTAACTCCAATATGTGAGTTCAGTGAGGATGGGAGGCTCATGGCTTGAACATTGGCCTTGGTGCAGGGGCTGGTGCCTGGCAGCTGTCTGCTGTAGGTGTGAGCATGTGAACACACGTGGAGGTGGTACACAAGCACCCAAGACCTACAAGAGGTTAGTGGGGCAATTGGCCAAAGTTAGCCTCTGCTTTCTGAACTCAAGCACTTATCAGGGCAGCCCATAAGGACAGAAAGAAAGACGTTCTGGTCTAAGAAGTAGCTTTTTAAAGTCAGTGGTCTGTTGGGGTTTACTGCAGTTTACATCTTGAGTGTTTCCCAAAGGTGTATGTGTTAAATGCTTGGTCCCCAGTGCTACTGGGAGGTGGTGGGACCTTTAAGAGGTGGGGCCTAGTGGGAGGTCTTTGGGTCCTTGGGAGGAGATAGCGGGACCCCACTCCATTCTCTCCACCTCCCTCTCTCATTTGCTTATTGGCCATAGGGTGAGCAGTTTTGCTCCACACATGTTTCTGCCATGATGTGCAACCTTACCACGAGTCCAAAAGCAATGGGGCCAACTAAACATGGACTGGAACCTCCAAAAGTGTGAACTAAAATAAACCTTTTTTCTTTATAAGTTTTTTTTCAGGTATTTGTAATAGTAATGGCAATCTGATCAACACAAATTCCAGTCACTAATGGAAAATTTTGCCCAGGTGCCCCCTTATCCTGCTACACTCAGGATTGTCTCCCAGAATTGATGGTCATGCCCCAGGAAGTAAATTTATCAGCAGCCAAGGTGCTTCAAGAAGAGAAGCATGACCTGGTCTTCCTCTTACTGACAAGAATATTGCAAAGTACTGGGCACCTAAGCAACCAGGCCCCTGCTTACCCCAGCATGCTGGTACCCTTCATTCTGTTCCATGGGAGCACACAGGTCTTGGCTCTGCAACATAGGCACTGTCTCCTGGCTGTCTGGGTAAAACTGCCCAGAATAAGGCACCTTTGTCATCTTACTCTTCTATCTAATTATTAAACAAACCAAAGAGTGAATCTAAAATCAGTTTCCTTTTGAAACTGGACGGAGATGTTTGGACCACATTGCTTTTTATTCTTTCTGCACCAAAGAAAGCCTAGAGACCTTTTCTGAGGCCCAGACCCTGAGCAATGAGGGCATCCCCAGATTCTGACCCCTCTTTCCTACCTGATGAGCTAGGGAAATATGTAGAGTAGCTTCCAAGGGAAAGCCCAGTTTCAAAGGGATTCAGAATGAACTCTTCCAGAAACTGTGGGGTCTTGTTTTATTTTGTTTCATTTTTTTTCAAGCCTTAAAGACAAGCTGAGAGTGGGTTTTCTGGAGACTTGAAAGAGCAAGCAAAAAGTAGACAAAATAAAATTATTTAATCAATTCTTAGAATTGACATTCCTCACAACACAGTTCCAGAAATTAAAATATAGGCAAAAGAAAAACACAATTTAGTGCTAGAAATCCTACATTTTGTCTCCAAAGCATTCTGAGTGTTGGTAGAAAGGGTGGCCCACAGAGACCATGAGTCTCCTGAGGCCTAAGGCTGCTAAAGAATGCAAATAATATCAACCTAGTGATGATGATTGTGTGGAAAAAGTAAACAACTATTTATAGGTCCCCAAAGAAATGTAATTAGCACAATTAATTCTTCTGGGTTCAAACATTATTCTGTTTTTTAATGGGCCAAAGGAAGCTCTGCATCTTTCACCAACCTCTCTGATGATTTTCAAGCACCCTATAGCCTGACAGTCCCTGCACAGCCCCTCCTTTATAATATTCCCTCTTATTTTATCCTTCTAGCAAAGAAGGAAATAGTTTTAGGTCGAGTAGATTCTCTGGGATGCCATTCTAGTACAGAAGATTGAGCTAGATCAGAGCTGTGAGACATGAAAATTTCTGTTATTTTCTTAGAAACAGCCATTGGTGGGGGAATGTGGGTCAAGACCAGGTCCAGAAGAAAGAGCATGAAGTCCTCATTTATTAAAATTTATTAAATGCCTTACATATAGTTTTTTTTGTCTGTATCTTTGTAAATGAATTTATTAAGTATTATATAGATAAATAATGAGGCTAGGAAAGTTTCAATATCTTGCCACAATCACAGAAGTCAAACCAGGCCTTCTTCTTTCCTTTTTTTTTTTTTTTTTTTGTTAGAGGAAGAAGAGTTTATTTTGTGCTCATGCTTTCAGAGGTCTCTGTCTGTGGTTGGCCAAGATGAGGCAGAACATCATGGCGGAAGGGCATGGTGAGGAAAGCTGCACACCTCATGGTAGCCAGGAAAAGAGAAAGCGAGGATCCAAGGATAAGATATAGTCCAAGGCCACACCTCCAGTGACCCAGCTCCTCCTGCCATACCCTATAGTTCCTGCCTATAGTTACCACCCAGTAATCCATTTATTTTTTTTATTTTATTTTTTTTTCTTTTTAATTTTTTATTGTGGGTTGTTCAAAACGTTACAAATTTCTTGGCATATCATATTTGACACTTTGATTCAAGTGGGTTATGAACTCCCACCTTCACCCCATACACAGATTGCAGAATCACATCAGTTACACATCCATTGATTTACAAATTGCCATCCTAGTGTCTGTTGTG
>NW_026000076.1:5014101-5124332 GCF_001458135.2 Marmota marmota marmota | reverse complement strand
GTTACCCTCCGTGCGACAAACCTCTCGCGTTTGAGTCCCCGTAGCCGATCCTCATGCGATGGAAATCCTTCCTCCAGGTTCCGGAGCACCCCACTATTGCTGGAAATTCCTAACAAGATATCCTTTAGCCGTCCTGACTTGTCATACTCCCACACAGTGAAGCAGCACACGGGGGTAATGCACTCCCCTCGCCGCCATCTTCCCTTCCCCTCCTTTTTTTTTTGTACCAGAGATTGAACCCAGGGATGCTTAACCACTGAGCCACATCCCCAGCCAAGATAGGATCTTGTTAAGTTGTTTAGAGCCTCACTATGTTGCTAAGGCTGGCTTTGAACTGGTGATCCTCCTGTCTCAGTTTCCTGAGCCGCTGAGATTACAGGTGTGCAACACCAAACCTGGCTTCTTTCTTAACCACATTGCTACAGGTGTTGGGGAGCACTCAGCCCACATTTGGAATAAACACACACCTGTCACAATACCTAATGCTGAAGCTCCTGTGACTCCTGGGTCACTAGGCCAATGTTCTAAAAATCATATTGGTCAAGATTTCTTGGGCCCCTGGAGCCTGGAGCTTCCTCCAGGCTTGTTCTGAACACTAGGTTCACACCTCCACCAGTGTCAATTCATGAGTCCCAGATGCTGCCTGCCCCACGAGTCACCCTTCCCTTACCACATGGAAGAGCTTGAAGAAGTCCACATTGGCATACAGAGTGTCTTCTATCCACTGTAGGGTGCCCTGGGAGAGGGAATACAGGGCGTCACGCACAGCCCACGCCCCATGACGCTGGCCAAAGATGATGAAGCGCTCCAGGAGGGCTACATTGCAGGCGATGTCCTTCAGCACCAGGTCTGGGACTCCGTGAGCAAACTGCAGGGGAGAGAGGCAACACTGAACTCTCCTGGTGGTAGGAAATCACTGCCCCCCCCCCCCCCACTCAAAGATGCCCACATCCTAACCCAAAGGACCAGTGAATATATTATATTCTAATACAAAGGGAATTAAGATTGCTGATGGATTAAGTTTGCTAATTAGCTACCTAACTAGATCAGCAGGTTATTTGGATTTATCTGGTTGGGCCCAATATAATCCTTGAAATGTGGAAGAAGATAGAAGAAATAGCGTCAGAAGAATATGATGTGAGATAAGCTTGGTGGGCCACTGCTGGCCTTGCAGATTGAGGGGGACCACAAGCCAAGGAACATGGACAATGTCTAGATGCTGGAAAAGGTAAGAAAATAGATTTTCCTTTAGATCCCCAGTAAAGGTACCTGGTACCTTGACTCTCATATTTCTCTCCTCTAGAATCATAAGAAAATATATTGGTGTTGTTTTAAACCATTAAGTTTGCAGTACTTTGTTTCAGTGGCAATAGAAAACCCAGACACTCCCCAAGCCTCACTTAATCAGAGAAACTTTTAGAATGTGAGAGATCCCTTTCTCTACATGTGATGCCAAGGTGCCATGGAGACCTTCCCCGGAGGCTGAGGTGGAGGAGTTGTGACAAGACACTTGTGGTGGTTCTCATAAAAACACCAGTTGCCCAGTGAAATCTGAATTTTGGGTGAATAATGAGTAATTTTAGTATAAGTGTGTCCCAAATAGGGTCTAAATGGAATGTAATTATGCTTGAGTTTTTTGGTCACTTGTCTGATATTCAGATTTAACTAGTTATCCTTTTTTGGATCTGTGCCCCCCCAAGGCCTGCGTATCCTACTACTCTCACCAAGCTCTTAGGGAGCCCATAGACAGTGACTCCTGAAACATCATGCCCATGTTGGTCTCCAGAGGCTAAGGGGCCAAGGGAAGGGCATCAACCATGGTCAGAGGCCTTGGCCACCCAGCACAGTGCCTGGCCTCCTGGAGTCCTGGATCCACTGCAGTGAACAAGACCTTGAGGGTCATGAACGAATGAGATTGTCTGGGCACTGCGTTCTCCTCATGGCTTCCAGTTACATGGTTCTCTGGCAGAGCAGGTCCAGCTTTGCCACCTGCTGCATGGGGACCGGCAGACCTCCACCTGGACAAGCCTGGTCCCTACACAAAGTACAAGTCACTGCTGATGGTGGATCAGCTCTGTACTCCCTCACCTAGTACAAGGCTGCGTGTGCCCACAGAGCCTTCCAGCTTTGCTCACAGCCACTTTTCCAAGGCACAACCCATCCTCATCTCTAATTCCAGAGGCTAAAACATTCCAAGGTGGAGGATATCAATCAACTCATTTTGTCCAAGCCTCTCACATTCCCAAAGAGGAAGTGATGGAGGAAGGATCAAGTGACTTGAGAAACTCACATAGCCAGCCAGGGAGAAAACTGGGACACCATGAAGGTCCCACTCACTGGTCACTCTCTCTCAATGCCCACTCACTGGCTTCTCACTATGCAGCCACCAGAGAGTGAGTGGAATGAATAAGGCCAATTTCTTGGCCTCTTAGAGGCTCTTCAACTAGCTAGAAATGCAGGCATCTAAATATCAGAAATTCCAGATTAAACACAATGAAACCAGAACACAGAGGAGGGATAGTTAAGTAGAGCTAGGAAAAGCTGTCAGTGCTCACTGAATCTTCACTGTGTCAGGCACCATTCTGAATACTTCACATTTATTAGTTCTATGAGTTCCACACAACCACCAATACAGAGTAAGCACTTTATTATTTTCATTAACAAATGAGGAAACAGGCACAGAGTAGCTCATTAATTTGCCTGAGGTCGCACAGTTAAGTGTGTGATCCTGCTGAGATCTGAACCCAGAGCTTAACCCGTACCTCTTGGCCCTCTGGTGAATAGGGAAGAAGGAGAGGGCAGGGCAAAGAAGGGAGGCTTATGGATGTTTTCACTGGGGAGGTAGCATTTGAGCTGGGCCTTAAAGTATGTTCAAGAGTTTCCAAGGCTGGGGGAAGAACTGGTATGAGCCAGAGAACTGCACTACTCTTGTTGTCTAACAATTCCCTAAATGAAGAGAGGGGGTGATGAGACTCCCTTTGGAGCTGTGCTCAGATACCAGACAGAAAGGACCAGGAAGGATATCTGCTCCTGATGATAGACAGCAAAAACTCCCTGCTTGATGGGGACAATCTTGGGCAGCAGAGAACAGGATGCACTGATGAGGAATCACAGAGCTGGATGGAGACCCAGGTTTGAGATTGGGAACTAGAAGAAAGGCTGAGCAGCAAGGTGGGCCTGGCCACCCAGGGGGAGCCCGGTCCACAGGAATGGCCTCGGCAAAGGCAAGAGGTGCTGGGCTCAGGAGGGCATCAGCTACTCAGCCAGTGACACATGATAGAGGCACAACCTGGTGACCTCAGCCTCTTGTCCTCCCCATGAAAGCCCTCAGCCCTGAATCCAGCATCTAGAGCTCCAAGTCACCTCAGTAGGAACTCTAAAGAAATTTCCCCTAAATTCCTGCCCTTATCGCCATCTCCCTTTAATTACCAACTGGAAATTGTCACAGGCATTGCCGGGACTGGAGTTTTATGAGCTGGAGAGAAAGTAAAGGGGAAAATGAGCAATCGGTGCCGCTGACACCTCTCCTTGGGTGGGGGAGAGTGGGAAGCCTGGCAGCACCAGGCAGCCAGCCCTGCCTCCCAGGGCCTCTTCAGGAGTCAGCCCTATTTCCCTTCTCAAGTTTCAGTGAAAACCTTAGGGTCTGAGCAGGCGGGGCTCCCTAACTGTGGTGCAGGAACCAGCGAGAAAATTGTCTTCACTAAGCCAATACCCCACAGGCAGGCTGAGGTCCTCTCTCACCCCTCCATCCCCTCTCTCCCAGGGCTCCTCACACTGAATACCCACCCACCCTGGAGCCTGGGCTGGGGCCCCTGGAAGGCCCCAAGTGAGTAGTCGCTCTCATACCTGAGTTACCTAGAGGGCTTGCTAAAACAGACAGCAGGGCCTCATCCCCAGAGCTTTGGACTCAACCCATCTGGGGTTGGGGCTTGAAAAATTCACACTCCTAACAAGCACCCAAGTATGGCTGGTGCTACTGGTCTTTGAACTTTGAGAACCCCTGGATCATCTTAAGAAACTCAGGATTAGCAAAGAGAAGACCTGGATTTTGCTCTGACTGTGGCTCTGACAATTGTGTGCAAAATCACTCCATCACCAGACACTTGTCTCCCGTCAGCTATTTGACCCATCTCAGGATTATCATGAAGGACAAAAGAGCCAACAGATGTGAATGTCATATGACTGTGGTAAAAATGCTCTGTTTAAATAGAGGAAATTATTAAAGTGGATAAAACAAATTTGGAGAGGTATATAGATCAGAAATGTGCTAGGACTGTAGAAGAGGTTGCCTGGCACTGGGAAGAGAGCGGCCCAGGAAAGCAGAGATTGGCCCTTCTGTGGCCATCATCAGATTCTGTACCCTAGGGAGGGTGACTTCAGTCCACAAAGACTGCACTGCCCATCCTCAGCAGGAGCTGAAGGTATTTCAGTGGCTGCCTTCTCATCAGGAGGGCCGCTCAAATACACCTTTCAGGACGTGCTTCCCTGACCGTCCCCCTTAAACTGCCCCCTCCCACAGCCCTCCTGTCCCCTCCCAACAGCTCCTGACAAGTGTGAGACACATGCCAGAGTCTCTGCCTGCGTGACTACCTCCTATCACCCCACTGGAATGTGAGCTCCTGAGCCAGGGGCTTTGCTTACTGCCTTCACGCTGGATTCTAAGTACCTACAACTGTCTCTAAATATTTGGTTAGTGGATGATTAGACAGACCTCGGTTTCCTTAGCCACTACAGGGGAGGTGAAGCCACAGGATGGCTCAGTTTCCTCTCAGTTATGAAAACCTGCTGAGTTTTAAGCCTTGTGAGGTCATGTGTGCTTCAGATCTTGTGATGGGAATTCTGGTCATCTCCATGACCCCCAGGTATCTTTCCAAATATAGGGCATCAGTCATGGACTCTGAATGGGAAAGCAAAAAAGAAAAGAAAAAGCAAAGGTCTCCCTTGATTTTAGCAGGCACTGTGCTTACCCCTCCCCTCCAGAGACCACTGACCAAGGACACCCCTCTACCTCCTCCACATGGACTCGGGAGTTGACCAGCAGGTAGACAACTGAGCTGGACAGGCCAATGTTTTTAATAAGAAATAGGGTCAGCACCTCTTCATCTTTCAGGATATTCCAAATGCGTATTCCTTGTCCTGTGTATGAGTGAGAAAAAGAACAGGTGTTGAAGGGGAGATGGATCAAAAAAAGGAAACAGGTAGAGCTGGTGGGAAATGTTCTAACTTGACACTCAGGGGAAGCCTCCATTCTTGGGTTCCCTGGGAGCAGCTGGAGGTCCAGCCTCTTGCCTGTGGTCATCACCAACACAGTCACAGTATCTACTGTGGAGGCAGCTGGACACAGTTCAGTGGGAAGGCACAGAAGGTGGGGAAGGATAGCCCAGGGTGGGTGTCAGATGCTTTGTGGGGCTGGTGCAGGACAGTGGCTCTCAACAGGGGACGAGGGGTGGAGAAGATACAGCTGGGCAATTTTGTCCCTGGGGAATATTTGGCAATATCTGTAGATATTTTTGGTTGTCACAGCTGGGGCAGTGCTCATTCCACAATACATAGCACAATTCCTCTCCAAACAAAGAATTATCTGGCCCCCAATTTTAATGGTGCTGAGGTTGAGAAATCCTGGTCTAGGATTGGAGGACATAGGTCATTTGTCCACAATGCAGTTGTCATGGGGTAGAGGACCCTTCTTGGAGTTTCTGTACTCTCAGCTCAGGCTCCAAGCTCAGGACACTGGTGTGGACAAAGGGGGATGGGATATGAAGGGCAAGAAAGGCTTCAAGTGGAAAGAGGAGAGCCAACCTCTTGCCTGGGCTTGTCCTGGTCAGACTCAGTCACATTCTCTCCAGCTTCTCTCAAAACCTGCTGGAAGCAGGAATCCCCTTATAAGGAGACAGAAAGAACTCCTAACAGTCAAGATGATGGGGGGCCTCTCTGTGGCCACACTCTCCACATTTACCTCATGGGATCCTCGTGGGGTGACATGGGTTAAAGAATGTGAAGCGCTTAGCTTCAAGCCTGAACACAGTCTCAATAGATGCTTGTTCTGAGGGCACTGATACTATTCCTATCCCTCCCAGGGGCTTTACACTAGCACCTGCCTCCTCCTGGGGCTAATGCTCAGTTCATGAGATTCCTCAAGTGGTTCATGCTATAGTTCATGAGATGCACTGGCCAGAGAGGAGCTTATGGTCCAGACATCCATGAAGTCATCTCAACATGAAGGCAAAGTGCCTATCTGTACCTCCATGTTCTGCAGGAGCCTGGCTCACTGCTTAGCTCCTAGTTCTTCCCCAACTAGCTTTAATGATCTGATGGATCTGATGCCCCTGCTCCTTCCTGCAAACCACCCTCTCTCCAGCCCCATTCTTCCTCCCCAGGCAGCTGTGACGCCGCCTCCGAGTGCCTGACAGCTTTCTTTCCATTTTTTCTGTGTACAACACCTTGTACAGATCAATGTTGCTGACAATTTCCTCTTAAAGGGATATAGGCCAATCCCACAGGCCTGGCCCTGAGGTAGGGCAAGGGTAACTGGGCCTGAGGCTCCTCCACAAAGGCCTTTCTGGTCTTAATGAGTCCCCTGGGGTTATGCCAACGTTGACCCATTGTCAGTCCTTTTTGCACAGGAAAATGCAAGGCTTTGGGCGACCTGAACGTAGGACCCCATGGGAGTAGGAGGGCTCTGAAAAGACCTGTTGTATTTTCCTCTTATATATAAATCTTGTCATCTTCCAAACAGCTCCATCTGCTTTCCTGCTTCCTCTGGGGCACCAGCTCAATTGCTCTTCTCCCAATTATCCCTTTATACAGCCTTATATACTCCAGCAACACACACATACACAGAGCCTTTTTTTTTTTCCAGTTCTAGAGATTGAACTCAAGTTCTTGCACATGCTAGGTATGCACCCAGCTACATCTCCAAGCCTTTTTATTTTGAGACAGTCTTGCTAAGATGCCAGGTTGGTGGTCTCCTACTACAACCTCTCAAGGAGCCAGGATTATAGGAGCACATGACCTTTTAAGAGTTGAGGGCTCTGGGTCCTGCTTTTATTACACTCCTCATCTCACCTAGAAGTGGTGGGCACGCTAAGGTAAATCCTTGAGGTCACCTCTCTCTGATACCCGGCATCAGGTCCTGATACAGAATCAGGGCCTCCGTCAATGTCTGTTGAATGACTCAAAGCATTCAATAAATACCCTTGGACTTGACCTGAGAGTCAGAACCCATTTGACTGTTTATCTCTTAGTTACTCTTTAACATACTCAGTTGACATTCTTGTAGGGAGAAGGGGCAGAGACAGGGAACTGGAAGTCATTTTGCCCCCAAATCAACAATATACCTCAGGTGACTGGCCTGCTGTGACCCTGGGGAGAAGGGCAGGAGCTGCAGGTTCAACATCCACCTGAGGAGGGGGCAGGGCCAAAGTGTAAGAGGGGCCACACCAGGCAGCAAGTTCACTAGATTCCAGAGGGAGTAATGTGAACTGGGGGCCTGAGGAGAGAAAAGTACATTTCATTTAAAATGTGGTTCTTCTTGTTCTCTTCCCTGGGAAGATTAGAGGCTGGGGGCGGGGGTGGAGGGGCGCTGAGGGCTGGGTGGGAAGGAAGCCAGGAGAATGCATGAGGCTGTGGGAAGAGGGGGTTTAGAGGGGATGGGAGACCACAGAGCTTGCTGGGTGCAGGGGACGGCCCCTCCTCCTGTCTGGGTTTTCACCGTAACCCTCCCCTGCTGAGAATGCAGCACTACAGGTTTGCCATGAAAGGAAAATGCTGTCTGGCCATCACGGGCATACTTTCCCAGGTGACCCAGAGCTTACAGGCGAAAGCACACCCCAGTCTCACCACCCACTGTGCTTTCAAAGACTCAGCATTTCAGTGAAGCTTCCCAGGGAACTCCCTTACTTAGGGATGGACCCCTCTCCCTGTTCGTAGCCATCTTCATTCTGTAGATTCTGTTCCCAGGCTTTGGGGAAGCTCTGCTGGCCTTCGCTAACCTTTTGTCCCCAGGCCTGCTCTCCTTTAAGAAATCCTCCCCACAGCCTGGAGGCCCAAAGAAAGAGCATCCTGCATGCCAATTCACAATTAATCCTGCTCTTGGGTTAGGCAATATTGATTTTGATTCTCATATACACTTGTAAAGCCACAGAGAAATTGTGGTCTGGAATTACTTCCCTTACACTTCCTCTAGCCAGATTCAATTTGATGATCAGACACTTAAATGAAAAGTCTGCCTCATCATAGACTCCGCGGGATGAAAGCCGGTGCAGAGTTGCTCCAGGAGTTGGGCAGCCCACGTGCAGTTCATCTGCTTGTTTAACCTTGGAAAAAACACTTTCTGGTTGTGTGTCCTTTGTTTTCTTCCTATTAAAATGCTAATATGTTCCACTATTTTGGGTCCTTCAAATTTGAACTAACTAAAACAAACTCTTCTATCCAGAGCAGCAAAGAATGTAGTGCTTGTAATCTAGTTTGTAGAAAATGACTACATAAAGTATGTGCTTTACTATTTTTAAAAACAATTATATGCAATTAAAGGATCTTAACATACCAATCTGCACATACTCCTGCATTTTCTTGCTTCCACAGGAAAAAAGACAGAAGATGGCAAGATGGGAGGAGGGTCACATTCTCTCTGGGAGAAGCCCGCCACCCCCACCCCCCCACTGGTTCCCTCCACCAGGCTCCTACACTGGCTGGGTCATTGTCTGTTACACTTCTGCTCTGCTCCCTAAGTCCTCTAAGTCCACACAGCCTGGTTCATCTCCACCCCCAGATACTAGCCTGGTGCCTGGCTCACAGTAGATACAGGTATCTGCTAAATGTCAAGGTTGTTGTACCACAAGCTTGGGTTGAGGAGGGCCTGAATCAAACCACTCTCCTGCTTCCATTGTTTGGAATCTGGAGCAGAAGCTGTTGTGTCCAGCTGCCCCTGTCTCTTGGTAGTCCCTTGCTGGTCCCTTTCTGTATTGTTGTCATCCACCAAGGTCATCCTAAAAGTCACTTTCCCTATCCCCCATAACCTGAGCTCCCTGCAACTCCAAACTGCTGGAATTGCTGCATTGGAAGCCTCCCAAGCTCCTCCCCAGAACCATCTTTACCCACTAGCAGCCTTTCCTTGGAGGCCACTCTCTGCCCAAAAACCTGCAGGAACCTCTGGATTCTTGGGGCTCTATTTCCTCACAGCCACTCATTTACCTGCCTCTCAGGGAACGGATTCCAACTGCCACATCCAGTCCCTCCCAAACACTGCAGGCAGACATCCACTCATACTCTTAAAAAGACATGTGGGTATTGATACTGTTGTTGGGCTTTTGTTTGTTTCTTGTTTTCCCCTGGAGAGAAGAGACCCCCAAGGGAGCCCCTCCATCCCTCCTCCCTGTTGTTGCTTCCTACCAGGGCATCCAGCTCCTCCTCTCTTCCTGTACGACCTCTGTGTCTGCATGATGGCCACAGCCTGGCCTCCCCGCCCTTTGCCTTTCCCTCACCATGCACCTTTCTTCTGCTGCACTTGACCCACGGCCACCCTTGGGCTCGTATTCTCACCCCATCCTGCCTGGAAGCCTTCACAATCCTAAAGTTGAATATATCACTCTCTAATTATTAATCCTTTCATCTTGCTCATGTTCTCAGTCACTTAAACAGGGTCATGGAATGCACCAAGATGGATGAAGCAGGTGCCAGGCCAGTGAACATTGAGAACACTGAAGACCAGCTTACCTATAATTCTCCCAGGGTGAGTCCGCAGGGTGTCCATGAACTAGGACAAGGTGCGGAGCTCTGTCCAAACCTGGCCAAAGTGCTGGCTTTTTGGTGCATTCATGAGGAGTTCTTGAAAATCTCGATACACTCTTGCCAAGCTGTAAGAACAAAACCTCATTAATAAAGAAATAGCTGTCATTTTCATAATATTATTAATACCTTGTGCTATTTGTTAAAACAGGGTGCTTGATTTAGCTACTATGTTGTCTCTTTACAATTCTGCAGGACAAAAGGAAAAAAAGATTATTTTTTTTAACACTCTCTTGCAAATGTAGGACAACAGATTGGGGTAGTGAGTGATTTGTCCAGTCCTTCAGTTTGGGCAGGGCCAGGTAACTTGTTAACCCCATGCTGTCTACATCACTTGTCCTGAGAAACTTTAAACTTGGTAGAGCTTTTTAGAATATTGATGTTGGTGGATATTACTGGAGGTTCTTCCAGCCTTCTCCCACTTCTCTGAGACCTACCCCATATCCATTTATGGGGGTAGGCTCTGACAGCCATGCTTCATCCACAAGGAACACCCTGTGTATGTGTGTGCACACGCATACACACACATTCACACCCCTTTACTAAGGCTGATTGGACAGGGAGAATAAAACTGAGACAACCAAAGTTATTCCCAGGAACTTAAACAGGATTCAGGGTGCTCTTCTGATTGCTCAAGTCAAAATGCTGTGAACTGGGTGATTGGCACAGCCTGGCCTTCTAGGAGGAGGAGAGACTGGTCTATGTAAAGAGGTGAGTGTGTGGATGAACAGAGACAGGCCGAGAGGCTGGACCTCAAAGTTCAGTCTGGAAGAGCAGAAGAAGCAGCTCCTGACAGCTCTCCAGCTCTTGCCCCTCCTCTCCTGAGGCCTGTCTTTACCCTAGGCTTTGTGAGAAGGTCTAAATCATGTATCCAAATCATGTATTTCTTTCTGGACCTTAAGCTCATTGGAATGGGTTCTGTGCCTTGTTAGTAAGAGTACTTTGAATAAGCCATTATTTCATCTACAATGTGCATATGAAATGTGAACCCAGATTTCCTGGTTCAAAGGTCAAGGACAGCTGGGGTCTGGAGCCCCCTTCCCGACTCCTACCCCTCAGTCTTCCCCAGTAACACACACACACACACACACACAAGGCTAGGGCCAATTCCACTGAAACTCCTGTTGCCTCTACCTACTGGTATCCAAGGTTTCCTGATCCTACCACATAGCACCATAGGATCTCTCTGGATGGGTAGGCTCTTCTGTTCAGAGGCCTCAAGGAGTCTCAAGCTGAAAGTATAGACTTTAAAGCTTCACGATGATGTTTGCTGATTATGTTTTAATCAGCTTTTTTGCTGCTATGATTAAAATACCTGACAAGAACAATTTTAGAGGAAGAAAGGTTTATTTGAGGGCTCATGGTTTCTGAGGTCTCAGTCCATAGAACAGCCAGCTCCATTCCTCAAGGCTCAAGGTAAGGCAGAAGAACATCATGGTGGAAGAGTATGGCAGAGGTAAGTGGCTCTGATGATGAGCAGGAATCAGAGAGAGACTCCACTTGCCAAATATAAAATATACACATATACACCCCAAAGGCATGCCCCCAGTGACCACCTCCTCCAGCCACACCCTCCCTGCCTTCAGTTTCCACTCAGTTAATTCACCATTAGGAGATTAATTTACTGATTAGATTAAGGGTCTCCTAACCCAGTAATTTCTTCTCTAAACCTTCCTGAATTGTCTCATATATCCAAACCATCACACAAAATGAGAGCCCAGCTAAAACATTTCCTCTTCAAATTTCCTGGGAAGAGAAGAATGTTGACCCCTCCTTATCTTCTGATAATCCAGGGACATTTACCCTATGACATTTATCAGCAAACAGATAAATAACTGAGGCTCACAGACCATACAGTCTCTGTCGAAGCTACTAATAAACTCTGCCATTATGGAGCAAAAACAGCCATAACTTGTTCCCAGTGGGAAAGGCCACCTCAAAGCATTAGTCTGACCTATTAAAAGTTGTTTTTCAAAATGTAAATGTGGGTTTGTTCTGGCGGAATTTTGCTGAGCTTCCCTGTTATGGATTGGACTTGGAATCTCCTCCAAAGTCTCATTGGCACAGAAGTGGGACTTCTAGGCAATGATTGGATCATGAGGACTCTGACTTCATTCATGAATTCATTTGATGGATTAATCCATTGTTAACTGAATGGAAGTAGCTTACCGGGGACACGCCCTGGAAGGGTTTATCTTCTTCCCAGCACCCCGCCCCCCTTCTTCTTTGCTGCTACGACCTGATGAGCTTCTCTCTATCATGTCCTTCCACCATGATGTTCCCCTTCACCTCAGGTCCAAAGCAATGGAACCAGTGGCCCATGGACTGAAACTTTACAAGCCAAAATAAACTTTTCCTCCTCCAACTTGTTTGTGTGGGGGCTCTTTGGTTACAGTAATGAAAACTTGACTAACGTATCCTCTAATGAAAAAACTGAAGTCACCAAATACCTCACTTTCCATCTGAGCTGGTGTGTATAGGAATAGGGTCCAGCCCAATCCCCTGTAAGCCCTTGTAGGTGACCTTCAGATTTAACCTTTGCAGGTGCAGCTCAAGGTCAGAACAGCAGGTGGAGGATGGTTCTGTCCTTATGCCTGAGCCTCTGTGTATAGGTCATGCCCACATTATGTCCTCCCAGTACTCTAAGAGGGAATTCCAAAGGTAGACTCTTGTCCTAAGGAATTTGACTTGAAATTCAACCTCAGACCAGAAATTACTAACCTGGACTCCACAAGTTCCCTGAGCTCACACACACAATGTCGTGATTTGTGCTCCAATTGGCTCCAATTTTTGTGGGAGAGGGCTTATCTATTTTCATCAGCTTTTTGGAAAGGTCTTTAGCCCCCAGGTTAAGAATCACTACCCTCAAGCCATATCCCAAGATCTTGCCTCTCAAAGGCACCAATGGCAATTACAACAGAGGATTTGGAATTGGTCATTTCCCCCTAAGAAGTAAGCCTGATTTCTTTTATCCTCACAAGAATCCCTGACATTTTTCTTTAGCCCTTAGATGTCTAAGAAAGTTTTTAAAGAAACAGAGGGGTGTTGAGTTGACTAGGGTGAAAAGCAAGGGGAAGAGTGTTTTTCTCACTCAGAGATTCCACCCAAGAAGATGGACGAGCATGATACAGTGGACATGTCACAGTAAGGGATTGCCATCGGATTCCAGGTCACATTTGGGGAACATAAGGACCAAGAAATCATGTCCATGTGGACTTCATTTGAACCATTTTCCCCAAGTGCTCTGACAGTTAGTAGAATGTTTCAGGAAAGAATCCTCCTGGGCCCTGAAAGGTCAGGGGTTTAGCAATCCATGAGGCTTGCTTTCAGTGCTACAGGCTCTGCGTGTGCAGGCACGTGCATCTACTGCTGTGCATGCGGAGAATGAAAGGGTGTGCAACTTCCTCCCCATGCAGTGGGAATCTTGGTACTTACATGGAGTTATAGTTTGACACAATTCCAGGAGATTCTCCTGGGGTGGGGCTTTGAAAAAAAGGATTGTTCACATTGCAGAAAATCCCCTGGAGCCATAGCAACATTCCTCCTGAGGGCATCTCCTTGTTGGGAAAATGACCTTTGAAACAGGAAATGAAGACAAGAAGGATTTAGCTATGGAGACCAAGCAGGACACAGGCCCTAGGAGGAGGGTCTTTTTGGGGAAAGAGCAGGGCCCCTCTGGTGCTCTGCTTTATTCATGGCTTAAGAAGCAGGAGCATTTAAACTAGGTCAGGCCTATGTGGGGTGCTGCAGCCAGTCCGTTCTCTCAAGCTCTGGTAGAGTGAGGAGACAGACAAATGTTGTCACAGAGGCATGGACAGAATTGCGGGGGACAGATCACTCTGTGGTAAGAGGTGTGCAGAGGTGTTAGCTCAAGGAGGCTCCACCAGGTGCCTAAGGAGAGGAGGCCCCTGTCTTCCTTCTGCAACTGTGTGGAGCACCTACCCCCCACACATGCTGCAGTGTTGCAGAATAATGGCTCCTGGCCCGGTGAGGTGAGGAATTCGGAGTTTGCTGGACAGGAGGCTGACTGAGAGATGGAGGCTGGAGACTCATGAACCAGAGGTCAAAGAATACAAGACCAGAGGACCAAGCAGTTTCCAAAATTCTTGAGCCCTCCACATCCAGAAGGTGCAGGCTTTCCCAGAGGGTGATAGTACAGAAGGAGCCCCATCCACAAGGTTTATTAAAGGTCCTCAGACACCTCAGGGCTCCAAGAAATAATATTTGGTTAAGTATGATTTTATAGCATACCCTCTCATTTTTCTCTAGCATCATGTATAATGTATCTCTAAACAGTTTTCTTTTATTGAAAAATAGAATTAAATTGATCTAATCTAGAGAACTCATCTGTAGCCTCTTCTCTTTTAAATGGGTAAGAGTTTAGGTATACGTAAAAAAAATTGCCTTTCGGTATTATGTACACATATTTGCTTAGAATGTGTAGGATTAAAAATTAGAATTTGTGTAAAACTGATGGATCTATTTATTGGTACATCGATAAGCAGAGGGATCCCTGTGCCCCCACCCCCAAGACCTTCCTGAATGACAGGCCCTGCAGAGTCTCCCAGGATGCTCCAGGCTCACATTTGTGATGACTGTAGAGCAGGTTGGCATTCCTCAGCCAGATCAAGACCAGAAACAAAGATAAAGGCCGCACGAGTTCCACCACAAAGAGAAAGACCAGTGGCACTAATATGTACACTTCCTCTCAGCACTGTCTGGCTGTAGGACTTGGCTTGTGGTAGGGCTATGCGCTGCATGCTTCTGCCAAGTGACAGACCACATAGACCACAGTGGTCCCATAAGATTTTAATGGAGCTGCAAAATTCCCATTCCCACCTTTGTAACATTGTAGAGTGGCCCATTACTCACAAGTTTGTGGTGATGATGGTGTAAACCAACCTACAGTGCTGCCAACTGCAGAAAAGTATAGCACATGCAACTATGTGCAGTATGTAATACTTCATAATGATAGTAAATGACTCTTGTAGCTGATTTATGTATATATTATTATCTTTTTTATTATTGCAGAGTGTACTTCTTTTTTAATATATATTTTTTACTTGTTGATGGACACAATATCTTTATTTTATTTATTTATTTCTAAATGGTGCTGAGGATGAAGCCCAGGGCCTCACATGTACTGGGCACGTGCTCTACCTCTGAGCTACCACTCAAACCCTAGAGAGAGCTCATTCTACCCATACTAAACATTCTTTGTTAGATAGTGTGTGGGGTTGCAGTAGCAGCCGCCTCTTAGATCTCATGCTCACTGGTCTTGTGATTGCTTCTTTTTCTGTTGTGGTTCATTTAATCTTGTGTCTTGTTCATCATGGCCTTAGGAACAATAGACTACCTCTCTCTCTCTCTCTCTCTCATACACACACACACACACACACACACACACTCACACACACAACTATATAACCATACATATAGTAGTAGGCTATACCATTGAGCTTTGTGTAATGACATTCTGGTGTTCACACAATAATGAAATCTCCTAACAAGGCCGTTTCTAGTATGTGTCCCATTGTTAAGTAATGTATAACTGAATTGACCTGAAGAACTTCCTTCTTTTGTCCCTTGCTCCTATACTATCTCTACTTTGATTTATTATACAACAGCAAGCTTTTCTTTCTTTCTTTTTTCTTTGATATTGGGGATTGAACCAGGGTGGGTTTAACCACTGAGCCACATTCCCAGACCTTTTTATATTTTATTTAGACACAGGGTCTTACTGAGTTGCTCAGTCTAGATACATTGCTAAGGATAGCTTTAAACTCTTGATCCTCCTGCCTCAGCCTCCCAAGCCCATAGGATTATAAACACGCCCTACCATGCCTGGCCACCAACCAGCTTTTATGTCCAGCTGGGTTTTACTCTGCCTCTAATCTAGAAAACAGCATTAACACAAGACTGATCATGAACAGTCATGAAGATCATGGGCTTCAGTCTTCGCAAATGTTGCTGAACACATAGATGCAGATTTTGATTCAGATGGGGTTGTGGCTCAGTGGCAGAGCGCATGCCTCACACATGTGAGACAACTGGATTTGACCCTTAGCACCACATACAAATGATAAATAAAACAAAATAAAGATATTGTGTCCATATATAACTAAAAAGAAATTAAAAAAAAAAAAAGCATAAGGACTCCTGATGCTAAAAGGAGAGCCAGTTGGTTGTTGGGCCTTATACTGTGGCATTGCACACTAGGGTAAGGGTTGGAGGTGAGGAATCACAGAAGGAACTAGGGAAAGAAGAATGTGAATTAGGGAATATAATAGTTGTTTTACCCAAGCCTTACTCTAGGGACCTTAAACTCAAGATCCAAAGGAGGATATAAGCAGCTGCCCAGGATGGTCTTTTTTTTTTTTAAAGAGAGAGAGATAATTTTTTTAATATTTATTTTTCAGTTTTCAGTGGACACAACGTCTTTATTTTATTTTTATGTGGTACTGAGGATAGAACCCAGCGCCCCGCACATGCCAGGTGAGCGCGTTATCACTTGAGCCACATCCCCAGCCCCCCAGGATGGTCTTTAATTGTTGTTTTCCTTTCAAAGAAATGTGAATAAACTCTCAGCAACATGGTGGGCATCATAGCAGATACTCCTTTCCTGCTAGTAAGGGCAAACCATGTTCAGTTTTCAAATTTTTATATATTTTTATTTTATTGTAGTGCTGGGGATCAAACCTAGGGCCTTTTACATGCTCAGCAAATGCTCTACCCCAGCCCCCACATTCTGGTGCTTTAAAAATGGTCTGCTAGCAATCAAATTATAACAAATCAGAAAATATATTGGAGGAGGGAAAATGGATCATGCTATTGAAGAAAAAGCAAAGAATGCTTAGGGGCAGGTGGTAATTATGCAGTTGTAATTTTTCACAAAACGTTTTACTCAGAATCTATCTAGGGAGAATGTGCTAAAAGAAGTATAAAGAGGAGTATGGGAAGAAAAAAAGACAGTGAATTTTTCTTAAAACACTCATTTTTCAGGACTCCCCCTACATTTTTTTTTAGAAGGTGGCAAAACACTAATATTGGGAAATTCCCTCCCTGTGTTAAAGGCACTGACCCCAAACATACCTGGCAGCCATTGGAATGTAGGGAGTGACCCCCACCCCAAGGACATGCAAATCAAGGGAACTCTGGCTGGGCCTCTTCCCTAGCCAGGCCCATCTCTCTCTTACCATCCTGGTCTCTAGACCACTCAGCACTGTCCTCCAGCAGCTAGTACCCCCTGTCTTATCACTCTTACTTCAGGGTCAATACTCCTAGGAAGTGAAGCCCTCATGGGCTGGAAGCTTCCTGAGAGCAGGGGCCACATCTGTCCTCCACGTGGTTCCAACACTCTACATGAGGTAGAACTCATAATTGGTACTCAGCAAATACTTGTGGAAGGAGTGAGTCTTTGCCAAGACTGGTCTAGGAGGCTTCTCCAGGAAGTTGGAAGAGACACAGGGGTTCAGCTTATCAGCAGTCTGCAGGTTGAACAAACTGCAACTTCCAAAGGTGTGTACACTGGCTTCTTGCCTTCCATTCTGGATCCTCCAGTAGGTAAGGTGGGGAGCAGGTTTAGCAAGATAGTAATGTGAGTGACACGTGCGAAGTATGAAACTGGAAGTTGTTTCTGGTGTCTTCACCAAGGAAATGAGACAGCCAGTCCAGATTCTCCACTTATGACTCCTCCTAAGACAATAGTTTGCAATGTTGGCTTTCTCCCAAGTGAGTTGTGCTGCCGTCCATGGAGCGACATCTTCCTGGGGATGGTCTGGAATGTTTAAACACTACTGATGATTTGGGAGTGTGAAGATCTAGGTTACAGCCACTTTCAGGCATGCTCAATCTCTGGGCCTCAGTTTTCTCATCTCCGGATTAGGACTATTTTGTCTTACAGTGTACACTGAGGGTTAAGAGCAGATCACTCTGGTAACAAGTTTTATCCAGCCTCTTCTCTCAGCTATGAGATCTTGGGTAATCTGCTCAACTTCTCCATGCCATGGATCTCATTTAAAAAATGAGGGTGATAGGAGGACCTGCCACCCAGAGGAGTTGTGATAATAAAATGAGTTAATGGTGCCAAACCCACAGAACCCAGCACAAGGTAACCTTCAATAAACATAAAGCATTGATCACTGCCTCACAGAATTGTCACAAGTGTCACAGGGTGACAGCACATTGTAAGGATAGATGAGAAAGAAAAGACAATTAAAATGGTCAGAACCTCTTAGGCCTGCCCTCCATGTTCATTCCAATCTTCTCCCTTTCTCGATTTGGAACTGCACACTTGCCAGTTTGAAAACATGGAGCTTCCTGAGAAACAGACCACACACTGTCTCCTGATCCTTACACAGAACAGGGCTTGCACAGAGGGAGGGATGAGTCAGTCTGCCTCCCTGTCCCATGGCTGAGATTTGGAAACCCACACTGTATAGTTCATCTCTCTATGATATGTTAGTCCCACCCTCTCTCCTCCACTCACTCAGGCTCTCCCATCTCTGTGCGAGGCATTGTGATTCAAAGTCCATCACAGTGGGAGGCAGATCAGAATCCACCTTCCTTCCTTGGCCTTAAGACTAGTACTGCTCTACCTGGTTTCCTTTCCACATCTCTGAAGTAGGGCTTCTGTTTCTGTCTGTAAGTCAAATAATCACCTTCATTAACCTAGATCAGCAGCTCTCAGGGGCCTGCAGGCTGGAATCACATGGGGACCTCAGTCATGCCCCATGGGACATCAGGATTTGTTTTTTTTTTAACACCTCTAGGTCATTTCAATATCCAGCCAAGGCTGAGAACCTCTGGTCTAGGTAGTGGTTGGTGATTTTGAACAACATGGATGGAGTGGATGGTGGGACTGTGCTGAGTGTGGGCGTGTGACTTGGAGGGGCTGCCCCTCACTTCCCTTCTGCACAAAGCCATTTCTTGCCCAGGCGCAGGTCTGTTCTCACAGCAGCCTCTCTTCCCTCTTCCAGAACTGTGCTCCGACCCCACCCGAGAGCTGCATCCTTGGTCTTGAGGCTCAACTGTGCACAGGCATACCCTAGGGAGGAATTCCACAGTGTAATTAAAAACGTGTTTTCAGAGCTGTTTGGACTGCCCCTCCCCTTCCCTTTAAACATGTCTGTAACTTTAATTAAGCCCAGTCGAAAGCTCAGAAGGGGTCTGTGGAAATTTTTTGTTCTCTCTCTCTCTTTTTTTTTTTTTTTTTTTACTGAATTGGTATTTCCTTGTCCTCTCTTTGTGTGTGTGTGTGTGTGTGTGTGTGTGTGAGTGCATGCATACAGATGTGCGCACACAAGAATATATTTTCCTCCACCTCCCCTCCCCCTCTCGGAACCATTTGGTCTATTAGTAGGAGGACAGGTTTCTGGCAAAGGCAGAGTAGGGCTTGTTATTTTAACTTAGCCAGTTAGATTTACTTCCCTCCCTGTCTGTTTTCAATTTAAAAGGGGGTAGCCAGGGCTTGTATTAGCTGCAGCATTCTTCCTTCTGCACTGAGAACCCAGACAGGACTCAGCCTGGTCAAATACCACCCAGGACCTGGCTGCTGCACTGTGAGCTGACTGCCCAGCCTCCTGCATCTGCCACATTCTCTTCCTCTGACGCTGGACCCAGAGCTGAAGTCCACACCAGATGCCAAGATCTGGAGTCCATGAAATGATGAGCACCCTACTCCCATGAGCCCTCAGGTCTTCCCCTAATATCCTCCTGTCCTGACTTGGAAGGTAGGACCAGGGACAGACACCAAGGGGCCCTAGGCTATGAGCTCTCAGGGCCAAGAGACATAACTAGTCATCTTTATAAACCTTCCCTGATGCTCTGCCTGGTCCAAGCCAGTGTGGGCCAACGTGTGAGTGCGCACGTGGGTGCACTCTCCTCAAGCTGAAGTGTGAGCTTCTGGGGAAATCTGGTCTAGCCTCTCAAACCAACGTTTTCTCTGAGCTCCCAGAGCTCACCAGCACACCAGCTGGGGACTTCCTTCAACTCCATAGTTGCACTCAGGATTCTGCTTAGTATTTAAGCATGGGAACATTCTCCTGCCTGGCTCTAATTCCATGAGGGCAGGGGCCATGCCCAGTTTACCTTGGGTCAGGGCCAACATACACTCTCATCTTCCAGGGCCAGTATTAACTTATATTTATTGTTCTAGTGGGTGATAAATGATTTGGCCACTGATCTTTGTGATCTCCATGTCCCACCTGTTAGATAGTGCTGGATTCAAGGGGACAGTGTGGTGGGATGGCCGAGCCTGCTGTCCTGGTGTCATGGTTTGAATCCCAGGTCCATCCCACCAATCACAAACCCCTCCCTGAAGTCTCAATTGCCTCATTTGGACCCACAGAGAAATCGAGCTGGAACTGCAGTGAGGTTCAGTGAAGCAACACACTTAGTACTGTACCAGGTGCTTAGTAACACTTCTCACAGATGCTAACAGAATAAGAAAAAAAGGTGTGTGGGGGGAGAACTAGAACCTGAAAACAGTCTTCTTATACCCTGGGCATTGGGAGTGGAGGAATGGGGAAAATTGTTATCTGTTCTCATTTCTCACTCTTACTCTGCTCACAAAAGTAAACACTTAAAACCATGGAAGTTTAAGGAATTAAAAACTTTGGAGCCAAGTTATGGCCTGGTGTGTTGTACTCTTCTTAGACTCACTATTTTCTAGAGGCAGAAGTTTCCAGAAGAGCCAAAAGCTTTGGCAGGAGACACAGACCCCTCTCAGAGATAATGAATGTCTCCCTCTTACCCAGAAATCCTGGAAAATTCTGGAATATGGTAGCCAGCTTGAGGCACACCAGGGATCTCTGTTTCCAGGACATTAGGATGGCATCAGACGACTTTCAACCCAGACCTATGTCCAGCCCTGACTGATGACCCTGAAACAAGGTTCCTGGCCTGCACCGCTCCATCCCCTGGGAGCACACTGTGGAGATTTCAGAACAGGAAGAGACCGACCTACACCAGGGAAGGAGAGCAGAGATTCTGAGGGCACCTGGGCCAAACCCAGGGTCTGGAAGTAGGTTGTGCTTTGTAACCGCAGTGTGCTTGCCACAGCAATGGAATCATTGCAGGCCAGTGGCTACAGTCCTCTGGTTTGTTTCCTTTGAGAGCCACAAAGGGGACATTGAGAGTAAAGTGAACTGAGAATCTCAATTCATTATGACTAAGAGAGAAAATGTGAAAAATGGCAGAGAGGAGTTTCCCTGGCAGTCTATAGACATATGCATCAGGTGGGCAGGGACTAGATGCTTTTATTTGCCATTGTATACTCAGCACGGGGCACCATGCCTGGGGACAATTATTTGTTGATGGAAAGAATAAGTGAAAATTGATGAATAAATTGAAAAATGAGTCTTGTTCACATTTTGTCAATATTTTCACTCAAGAAGGGAAGATTCTAGAAGAAATCAAGTTTCTGATCAAGTGTCTGGGTTCCTGGGGGCCACAAATAACTTCAAGGATAATTTGAAGTGACACCTACTTTGACAAAGGAAAACAGCCTGAGGATAACTATGTGTCCCCACCCCCACCGCCCCTGGCCTGTGTCTTGTGCGAGACACACACACAGACCTCTGAACCATCTTGTGCATGGTTGGATTGTGTCTCTCCCTGCTCCCCTTCCTGCTAGTTGTTAAGCTATTGTCCCCTATCTCCACACTCACCAGTAGGGGAATCCTCAACATGGGGGGCCTCAGAAACTCTGCAGCAGCCTCTGCACAAATCTAATTTCAGCTCCACAGAATTTGGCCTTTGCTTCCATCTTACCGATCCCACTTTCTTCCCTCAGTCCTCAGCCCTCAGTCCCAGGAGGTAGCTGAGTCCTGCAATTCTACCTCCAGGATACCTCAGTTCTTTTACAACGCAGCTGCCGGCTTCTAGCTAAGCTAACACCTTTCCATATTCAGCTCTCTCTGACCAGACTCTGACAAGGTATTCACTTGGCCCATTTCTTCCCTAACATTCCCCCTGAACCCTTCCCCACCCCTATTCCCATCCTGAACTGAGGCTTGGGGCAGACACTGTTCCCTTCCTCCCTATGGCCAGTCTTCCTCCCATGGCTGACTGGCTCGGTCTTTCTAATCTCAGCTCTCTTCAGCCCTCCCTGCTCCCCTCCCTTGTCCCACTTATTAGCTCCTTGAGTCACTGGCAGGACTCTGCAAGGCTGTGGTAAAGTGCATTGTTTATAGTTACATACTCATTCCTCACCCCCTCCCAGATAAATTGCACTGAGGCCGGGTGCCATTTATACTTATGCTCTTGGAGTTCTCTGGTCTCCTGTGGCTCCTGGGATTTTGGCCAATGCTACTTCATATTGCTCTGGGTGTTAAAATATACTTCAGATTTCCCCAGCTACCATAAAAGCCAGTCCAGGGGCTTAGTGTCTCATGATTTTACGTCCCTAGAGCATCCCAACCCCAAGTCTGCTAACAGAAGAGGCTCAGAATATATACTCATTGAATCTAAGATGCCACTAGTTGTAAGATGAACTGTCATTTTTCTGTACCACGAAGAAAGAAAAACATGTTTGGTTAAAGTAACTTGATTGTGAGCTGCCTCCCAGTTTTGGAATTGTCAAAATGTGAAAACCCAGTGTGCCTCCTGGAATCAATGGAATAGCAATCCCTGGGCTGGGGAGCTAGTGGAGGGCATTCTTGTTTTCCTTTGATCTTGTTCTGCAGGGATTAGGGTTCTCCCCACTGCGTGGGGTGGATACTCCAGAAGATGGTGGACTGGGCTGACGAGTGTGAAAACCAGGGGAGTGGGGACAGGGATGGGCATTCAGTAGATTCATCTGTGTGTGTGTTGTGTGGTAGGGGCATATTTTAATGTGGCCAGGGACAGAGCAGCATGTCATCCTGTGAAGAGCACAGGTTACAGGCTCACAGAGGAGTCACACAGATAAACACTGCTTTGGGGCTAAATGGCAACGCAGAACTCCTCATGCTCTCCTCCCCCCACTGCACCCCAAGCTTCCAATCTGTTCACTTGCTGCACACCTCACTTCTAGGACACAGACGGTAACACGTTACCTTTTGCCTTTTCCGCAGGGTCCAGTTCTTCCAGAGCAATAGTTGTATCTGTCTGGCAAAGCCCATGCTGGTGACCACCCAAGGACAAGGGGATGGCGTGGAGCAGAGGCTAACAGGTCAGGGTCAGGTTTCGTGTTAGCAGTGGACATGCACCTTCAGGCTGGTGTGTCCTTCTGTTGGTGATTAAAGGCTAGTTTTCCCCTTCAAACATAATCCCTTTTAATTCCACCTAAGCCCTTTGTTGGGGAGAGGAGGCAGATACCATGCTTGGTTCCTTTTTAGGAAGAGAAAATGAACACTAAAGACACACGTGATTGGGCACTGAGTGGGGACATTTGATGGGAACCAAGAGCCTTGGAGATGTCCTTCATCAGGGGCCTCTGGGATTTTGGAGGGGACCACCTCTGGATATATTTGGCCTTTAAGTTTGGGACAAGATCTCCTTGTGTAACTATAGGTTGGGCATTTTTCAAGTTCTTTTCAAGTTCATCAATTCACTTGCCAGAGTTGAAGTGACTTCGTTCTTTCTTTTTTATGATAAATAAATAAAAATTATTTTTAAGGTGTAATTGGACACAATACCTTTATTTAATTTATTTATTTTTATATGGTGCTGAGGATTGAACCTCACACGTGCTAGGCGAGCGCCCTACTGCTGAGCCACAACCCCAGCCCTTTCTTTCTTTTTTAACCCTTATCTTTCTCATAGTGACTTTAGGCCAGCTGATTAATTAGTCATGGCTGCCCAGAGCCATGTTGAAAAAAGCCCTGGTCCCCTCCAGAGTCCACAGTTGATTAGCAATGTCTGCCACAGGTGTGGGTATGAGGAAGGGCCAGGTCTTGTCATTCTAGTGTGGCACAGGGGTGTTGGTGGATAGGTTCATCAGGTGGCTGGATACCTGATTCCAAGAGACACCCCAAACAGAAGCCTCCCAGGTACTTCCCCATGGACATTTTATGTCTACCTCCTCAAATCTCAGGCTTTTTTCTAGACCCTTGAAACCTCAAAGGGACAGAAGAAGAAACAGAATAGGAATGGATGCTGAGTTCATGAAATTTGTGGTCGGGTCGTAAACATGAAACATGAACTTCGATAAATTAAGGCGCATGTGACAGAAATCATAAAGGCCTATGGGCTATTGGGTGGAGCTTCCAAGGAGAGACAGATGGTTTCTCCTTAAGTTATTTAAAAGGATCCTTGGTGGTGGTAGCATTTAAAATAGGCTTTGGTGAACTACAAAATAACATTTTATAGTAATATAGGATTTCCAAACTGCTTTTGTGTATTTTATTTTATCCTCCCTACAATTTTGTGAAGCAGATATCTGCTCTATTTCACTGATGAGAAATCTGAAGCCTGGTGAGATGAAGTACTGGGTGCGGGGTCACATATGATAACCTGAGTTCTTGAACAAATCAGTCATTTAAAATCTCTCAAAGCCTGGGAGACAGAAATAGCTTATTCCTCCAGGAAAACCAAAAGAAGTGAAGCATGGCTGGAGTGAAGGGGATGGAGGGAAGATGCTAGAAGAGGCTAGAAAGGGGGGAAAGGCTGAAAAGCATCATGATGTTGATGATGATGATCATGATTTACTCAACCAAGATTTAATGAGCATATCTGGAGTGATCTCTGAGTGGCCCACAAGTGGAGGTCAGGGCACCCCAAACAGAAGCAAGCTCTGTGCAGAACCAAGACCTTGCTGCATGTTAAAGAGTATGGGCTTTTTGCAGGAAGAGATGAAAGATTTTGACCCAAGACTAGTCAGTTTTCTCTGGCATCAGTGTAGGGGTACATGGGGTGGGGAGCACGGAACCTGAGCAAAGGCAGTGATAGCCATGATGGAGAGAAGGGGAGGGATTGGGGTGACGGGCAGGAAAGAGACACTGCATGCTGGCTGACATGTTAGAAGTGGGTGGTGAAGAAGGAGAAGCCAACTAGAAGGACTGGGGCTTGGGCACTGGCTGGGGGGACAATGAAAGGAGATGGTGGTGCTCTAGAGGGAGGAGTGACAGAGGAGGGCCAGCAGGGGCTGGGGGAGTAAGTGGGGGAGAAGAGGGGTTTGCATCTGACATTTGAAGTCCCTACAATGACATCTGAGTGGAGACATTCAGCAAGCAGCTGAGTTCTGGAGTTAGAACAAGCTTCTAGGATGGAGACAGACTTGGGAATCATCAGCATATAGGTGGAAGATGAAGCCCTGGGACTGATTGGCAGATCACCCAGGAAGGATGCTCAGAGAGTGTGTGAGGTCACACCCAGCAGGCAGCTACGGATGGTGAAGGAATATGCTTCCTCCAAATTCCCAAAGGGAAGAAAAAAGTTGTGGCCATCAGATATTTGCTATGTAATGATGTTCTATCATAATTTATAAGTGGCTCACCTTTGATTTAGAAAAGAAAAAATTCAATGAGCAGTTTGTTATTATTCAATTTGCAATTCTCTAATAGCATTATTCCAGCTAATTGGTGTTCATGCCTGAATAAAGTTTTGTTGATGTTGATGCTTCCTCTTTCTTCATTATAAAATATACAGAACACAAAATTCACCATTTCAACTGTTTTAAGTATAGAGTTCAGTAGAGTTAAGAGAATTCATATTGTATAATCAGCACAACCATGCATCCCCAGAGCTTTTTAAAATTTAGCTTACAATACTAAAACTCCACACCCCTTAAACACTAATTCCCCATTGCCACCTCCCTTCAGCCTCTGGAAATCATCATTCTACTTCCTGTTCCTGTGAATTTGACTATTTTAGGTACCTCATATAAGTAGGAGCTTAAAATATTTGTCCTTTTATGTCTGACTTATTTCAGTAAGAGGTTCATTCATGTTTTAGCATGTTGTCTTAGTTCATTCAGGCTACTATAACAAAATACCACAAGCTGGATATCTTATAACCAACAGAAATCTATATCTCACAATTCTAGAAGCTGGGAAGTCCAGGATCAAGATGCTGGCAGATTCAATGTTTAGAAAAGGTCCACCTTCTGGTTCATAGACAGTGTCTTCTAGTTGTTCACTCACATGAGGGAATGAGTAAAGGCTCTCTCTTGGGCCTCTTTTATAAGGGCATTAATTTCACTAATGAGAGCTCTGCCCTAATGATCTGATCACTTCCCAAATGTTCCACCTCCTAATACCATAGCTTTGGGGGGTAGGATTTCAACCTATGAATTTTTTAAAAGGTACTACATTCAAACACCCTTTCAAATTTCTTTCCTTTTTAAGGTCAGATTCTACTCTGTTGTATGTGTGTATCATTTTGTTTATTCATTCATCCATCCATCGTCATTTGGGTTGTTTCCACCTTTCAACTCTTGTGAAAAATGCTGCTATGAACATGGGTGTGCACATATTTGTTTTAGTCTCTGCTTTCAGTTCTTTTAGGCATGCACCCAGAAGTGGAATTATTAGATCAAATGGTATTTAACATCTTGGGGAATTACCATACTGTGTGCCATAGCACCTGCACCATTTATTTTCTGTGCTCTGTGCACAGGTATTGTAGATTCTCCCTGTCTTGGCCAACACTTGTTCTGCTTTGTTTTTGTTTTGTTTTGTAACAGCTATCCTCATGAGTGTGAAATGGCATCTCAGTGTTGTTTTGATTTATATTTTTGTATTTGAAGACACTCTTCCAATAGTGTAGCTGTATTTAGGTGTCATAAATCCCCTCCCCCTGGTAACCAGTTTAAACATATTATGTCAAAATAAAATCTGTATTCTCAGTATTCTCAAATATTTCTGAGAGTTTGTCTAGTTGGTCCAGGATGCTACTGATGATGCCTGTACAATTCATTCTCATAATTATTGCTATGAACACTAGTTGACCTGAAATCTACATAAATGTAGAGAAAGCAGTGGTTTCAAGGTCTGGCTCTGCATGTGGATTAAATGATACAAAGTGAAGCCATGGACCACATCAACCCATATTTGTCTTCGTAAGTATAAATAAATCAAGACAAATGGTAAAGTTTTAAAAGTCTTGTTCCTACTTCTGAGGTTGAGATGTAGTATTCCAAAAGAAGAGGCAATCTGTTATTTATATTAGTTACTTTGCCACCCAAAGTTCCATAACGGAGAGAGGTAAATTATAATTTCAAAAAGTTTCTATTTGGAATCTGGGCACAGGGGTACATGCCTGTAATCCTGGCAACTCAGGAGGTTGAGGCAGGAGGACTGCACCTTTGAGGCCAACCTTGGCAACTCAGAGAGAACCTGTCTCAAAATAAAATAAATATGGTTGGGGATGTAATTTATTCTGAAGTGCCTTGGATTCAATCCCCACTACCTCTCCTACAAAAAGTTTCTACTGGTTAAAAAAAAAAAGCTCTGGAAATTGCATAAGTAAAATGAATTAGAAATTATTGTAATTTTGGAGTGGAGATAAATTTGATGATGAAATGTATCCTTACCAGATATCAATTTTCCAAGCACTTTGAACTTGGGTTTCCCAGCCTCCAGAAGTGAGAACTAAATTTGTTGTTTATAAGGTATTCAGTTTATAGTATTGTGTTATATAGCAGCCTCAATGAATTAAGACAACATGCTACAGCATGGATGAATTGTAATATCAATAGAGCACCATCAGTCCATTTGAAACAAGTTGAGGGAAATAGAATGTCTTCAAATATATTATTGAACATATTATTTTTAAAAATAGTGATGATAGGTCGGATGGGAGGGCATTATGAACATACATCATGAGCACATAAAGCAGTTTTGGGACACCATATTGTAAGATAGAGGCAAAATATCTTGATGCTTAAGTTAGCGTTTATTTCTACCAAAACTAAATCACTGAGCAATTAAAACATGCAATTCTTTCAATCAGCATCAGTAACTTAAATGTTTCCTCAGCTTATTCAATAATATTTAATGAGATAACAGTTCAATATAAACATAAGCACTAGTTTACTAAAGTTATGCATTGCAAAAAAAAAAAAAAATCCAAGACTGTATAGAAGCTGACAGCAGATGGGCTGCCCAGTTTACAAAGGTTTATTTTTTGGGGGGAGTGACCATAATGTCAAAGGAAAGGTCTACAATAAAGCTTGTTAAGGCCATAGATCCCTGTATCTGGACATGGTTGATTGGTCATATGTGGTCACATGATATTAGCAAGCCAATGAGAGTATGTTCACAGAATTTTTGACTGTAGACCTGAAAGAAATATCTTGAAAGAGTGTAGATGTTATGAGAAATCAGAGGCCACCCTTGGTGAGGTTCAGTCTGTGCACTGTGCAAAGGTACCTATGTGAAGACTGGTGTAGGGTTCGGAATCTCACTTGCTTTTGCTGACCAAGCATCGGATCCGGGTGCAGGACTGCATCTAAAAGAAGTACAACCCCTTCCCAAAGGAGTCTTCTGTTTACCAAACCATGGGCACCGTAAGGCTGCCTCCACTCAGGGAAGCACCTTTTCCAATTCGTGCCTAGCCCAGGCTAGCACAGGCCCATAGACTGCTCCCCACACCAGAGGCACGTGATGTTCAGTAACAGAGAGTGAAGGGCACACCGTGAGGCTGAGACAGAGAGCCCATGTTCCAGCTGTGCGGAATCCCTGTCCAGCTGTCCTGGGACACAGATGTGGCCTGTTTTTCAGGCTGTTTAATCATAAGACACTCCGGGCCTCTCAATAATAGCTCCTTTTGCCAAAACTAGTGTTTTAGGCAGTTTTTTTTCACTGCTGTGACTAAAAGACCTGACAAGAACAATTTTAGAGGAGGAAAAGTTTATTTGGGGGCTCATGGTTTCAGAGGTCTCAGTCCATAGATAGCGGGATCTGTTCTTCAGGGCTCAGGGTGAGGCATCATGGCAGAAGAGTGTGATGGTGGAAAGTGGCTCACCTGATGATCAGGCAGCAGAGGGAGAGAGCTCTCTCAACAAGGACAAAATATACACCCCAAAGGCCTACCCTCAATGTCCACCTCCTCCAGCCACAACCTACCCACCTTCCGTTACCACCAAGTTAATCTCATTAGGGGAGTAATTCACTGATTGAATCGAGGCTCTCATAACCCAAACATTTCTCCTTTAAAACTTTTTGCATTGTTTTACACATGAGCTTTTGGGGGACACCTCACATCCAAACCATAAAACTAGTTGAAGTTTGGTTTCTCTGACTTGTAACCTAAAAACTTGTAACCTGACTAATGTGAATTATTTTAATCAAGTACCAATTGCCATAAGGTTAAAAAAAATATCTGTAGCCTATTGGAATGTGTCTGAATAAAATTAAAATTCTTGAGTAAGTCCAAGATCACAATACTAACATGAGTATGAGTAAAAAAACTCAATAAAGTTGTGCTTCGTCTTCTTCTTCTTCTTTTTTTTTTTTTAAATAGTGTTGCGCATCAAACCCAGGGATTCCTGTACGCAAGGCAAGCATTTTACCACTGAGCTACATGCCCAGCACCCCCCCTCCCCCTTTTAACTTTATTTTGAATTTTTATTTTGAAACAAGGTCTCACTATGTTGCTGAGGCTGGGCTCCAACTTTCAATCCTCCTGTCTCAGCCTCCAAGTAGCTGGGATTATTGGCGTGCACCATCATGCCAAACTTGTCATGAATATCTATTAAGAAAGTAAAAGAACTGATAGGTTCTGAATTACAGTTAGATAGGAACAAGAAATTCTGGTGCACTGTAAGGTGACTATAGATAACAATGATGTACATTTCAAAAACCTAGAAAGGATTTTAAATGGTTTCACCATCAAGAGATAAAAAAGTTCGAGGAGATAAAAATGTTTAATCTGATTTAAACATTACACAATATATACATGTATTGAAATTTTACATGGAAACCCGTAACTATGTACAATTTTTATGTATCAGTTAAAAATAAATTTATTTTAAATTTTACAAGAAGAAAATAAAACAACTTCCAAGTTCTCAATTTTGTCAACCCCTGCATCTATCAAGAAAAGGTGGATAATTTTTCAAACTTTGTTAAGCCATGTGAAGGTACAAGTAGAAAGAAGTGTAACAGGTTGAAAACTCATTAGCCATTGTTCATTATGAGCTGGGAATGAAGTATTTTTGTAGTTTATTAAAATTATGTCACTTGATTCTTTAAATGCTTTTGTGGCCAGTGAATCAAGTAAGATCTTTGTTCCCAGTTTTGAACTAACGTTTTGCTTAAAATGTATTTGTCACAAAAGGTTACAGAATTCCTTTTTAACAGACTCAAAGTGAAACTGTAAACACATTTTTCCTTTGATTTTAAAAGTAGAAGGAACACCACATAGTGTATCACCAGAGAGAACGGATGAATATTGCAAAACAATTTGGCACAGAGTAGAAGAATTTTTTTTTTCCCAGACAAATAATCTCTGAAAGTCCCGTAGTAAAAAGTATCATTGGAGCTGGGTGTTCTGGCACACACCTGTAATCCCAGGAGGTTGAGGCAGGAGAATCACAAATTTGAGGCCATCTTAGACAACTTTGTGAGACCCTGTCTCAAACTAAAAAAGGGCCAGGGATGTAACTCAGTAGTAGAGCACTTGCTTAGAATGTGCAAAGCCCTAGGTTCAGTCCCCAGTAATACACACACACACACACACACACACACACAGTATCTTTGGAGAAGGGGAAATTATATATCATAAAATTTTGGGTAATGCATCTTTCCCTACCTCCTCAGGACACTATAAAATTAATATCTATTGCTATGGATTTCAACTGTACTATTGGATTTAAATTTGTATTTTTTTTTCCTGAGGATGATTGTACCAAAATAAAAATAATTATTGAATTATTAAATATAGTGTAGCAAAACATGTAGAAATTCCTTATAGATGTGATACAAATGTGATCACAGAACTTTGCATATACCTAAGATATGTGCAGCTCAATTCCGTCTTTTAATCAATCTTGTCTGCTCTCTTAGTTGACATTGTCTTATTGGGCTTGGAAAACTCTTTCAAGCTGTATTTATTTGACTGATCATCAAGTCACAATTTGTGTCCATTTTCTGCTTTGCCTCACTAAGAACATATACACAGTGTCAAAAGAAGCACAGGTCCTGTCACTAACTGTTGTGATGCAAAACTTAATGACCAAACTGAGAGAACTCAGGGATTCAGTAGTAGTATGGAAACATGGGCCCTATCAGCTGAGAAACAAATTCTTTTTTACCAAGGGAATCTCTCCTATAAGAATCTTGCACATCAGCTGGCATTAATTTAATCTTGCCCGTAAGAATTTTGGACTTCAGGTTGTTATTGCTTGGTTAACATGCAGATGTTGAATTTTAGTTTATGAAAATTGTATTATTTGAAAAATATTCACCTGAACATTTCCAAGAGTCTCTGTATTGCTTAGTGAGAAGAGAAATGTACTGCTTTTATATCTAGTTAGTCTTTGCTCATCTACCCCCTAAGTATTCCAGATCCACTCTGGGGGACTATGCAGGGGAAGAGGTCTCAGATGGGAATCTAAGGAATGCAAAGTTTAAAAACCAGGTATACGTGAGTTCACTATGATGCCCCCCTTTTAACAGTAAAACCTGAAGATTTAACAATTACCCCACACAGAAAAATGGATAAATGAGCTGTGTGGTATATTCTTTCAGTCAACTCTCTTATAGCAATGAGGGTGAGCAAACTAGTCCGACAAAAACATGGAGAATTTCCCCATACACAATGCTGGGCAAAAGAAGTCCTGCCCAAAAGCTTTCATAGCCCACACAAAGTTCAAGCATAGGCAAAACTCACCTGTGATGTTCAAAGTCAGCATGGTGCTTACTCTTGGAGAGAGAGGATGGTGGTTGGAAGGGGCACAAGGAACATTTCTGGGGGTGCTGGAAATACTCAGCCTTTGTTCTGGGTGCCTATTCCTTGGGTGTGCTCAGTTTGTTGGAATTGTCAACTGGTGAACTTAAAATTTGTGTGCTTCTCTGTATGTATATTATACCTCAATAAAAATATGTATATTTTTAAACTTCAGGTGAGAAAAGAGAACCCAGTGAAGAGGCTGAGCAGGTTGAGCTGGAGATGGGGTGAGAATATTTGAAAGAAGGATGCTCTGGGAACCACAGAAAAGGGATGTTTCAAGGGGGAAAAATTAATCAGCAGTATCCAATAGGTCAAGAAAAGTCCAGCAGGATGAAGACTGAAAGCTACCTCGCAAATGGTAGGCGTTCGCTCTACCCTGAGCCACAACCCCAGGTGCACCCCACACACACACCCCCAAGATAATTGTTTTAATGAAAGGCAGAAGCCAGATCGCAGAGGGCAGAAGAATGAGATGCAGAGATTCTAGCTACTCTTTCAAGTAGCTTGACTGTGAAGGGAGAGAGAATGATGGAGACCGTAGCTAGAGGGCACGGCAGGTCAAGAAGGTCTGGGTTTCCCTTGAGACAGGAGAGATTGGCCATATTAATATATGGGAAAGAGGCAGATGAAAGGAAGATGCTAAAGTTACTGGGGGGATGATTGATGGGGTCCCAAGGAAGAAGAGGAGGTGGAATTAGCCTTGGGCAGGAAGGAATACCTTACATTCCAGGGACACTGGGGAAGGATGCTAGAAAGGTGCAGCTAGTGACTCACTCAGCAGCCAGAGGGAGGGGTTGAGGAAGCTCATTCTAGTGGCTCCTGTCTGACGTAGGAGGTCGATAAGGGCATTCCATGAGACAAGGTAAACATGCTGTGAATTATAAGTTGTTAACAAATGTGGAGATTTACTATCTCATCTTTCCTTTGTCTTCCTTTGACTTTTTATTTTATTTTATTTTGTTAATACAAAGGTAATTCTTGCTTAGGCCTTTCTGATGGGAGACTCATTTATATAGTGTGTAGAGATCTTAGAGGGCAAATTAAGTAGCCTGCCCACTTTCCCTCCCCTCCAGACACTCACGCTATGATATTCATGTAGTTTGTTGGCAAATTACAGGCTCTGAGACTTGCATTCAATTCTTGTTGATCATTTAACCAACAACTAACTATAGCAGGAGTGTTTTCTGGGAATTGTCTCCCGGTTGCAGTTTTTTCTGGTCCAGAAGAGCTGGATACTTTCAGAGGTCTCCTGGTTCCTGGCAAGGTGAGGTCTACCTCTAGGTTGTAACCTCCCACTCTACTGTCACTTGCCCCTGTGGGGTTCCCCATACCTCTCTCTTCTGGACCTCCAGCCTCAACCATCTCTCTGGGGGCAGGGAGGGTTGGTTCATCAGGCCAGTTCAGGGCTCGTCCTGTCACCCCCACCTCCGCTACAGCAGATCAACTTGAGGGGGGAAATGATACACATGACAGTGTAAGATCTGGAAAGGTATTCATGCAAATTATCTTGGCTTGGCACCTTTGGGAAGTCTTCCTGCACTACAGGAGGTGGGGAGGTGAGGACACACGCCTCAGCAGGAAGAACTGGGCTTTGGCAGAATAAAGCTAAACCAAGTCATTATAGAAAACAAGGGGCAGGTTGCTATTCCAAACTCATTCTCTGCGCTAATTTCCAAATTGTTTGCCTGCCTTGAACAAGAGCCCAAAGATTTAAAATTTTCTGGGTATTAAGTGCAAACTACAGAGCTTGCCAGATAAGAGTCTTAGGGGCTTGTTGAGGAGTGTTTCAGAGCAGACCATTAGTCTGGGCTGTTATCACCCAAGCTTCCATCCGGGTTTTGTGCAACTGACTGAGGAACCTCACTCCTGGGGCCGGACTGGCCACTCTGAATCTCAGATCCAGAGTTTGAGTGAGGTTGGATTAGGCATTCCAAAAGGCTCTGGCCAGAGGCAAGGCACACTACCAGGTGACAAACTTAAAGGTCAGAGGGAAAGAGACATTCTAGTACCAAAAATAATTAGGGGGAATTGAGGCCCTGGATCAATCAGAACAAGTTCTTTGAAGTGATCCATCTAACATCATAAATAAGGTAGTCATTTAAGTAACTGTACAGAAGGGGTGCACTTCCTTATGCAAAGGAAGACTCAGCCCCTGCCCTGAGGAATTTCCATTCAGGAGGTTGAAAAGGGACATATCTTCAGACCTGGGACTTACAGGTACATGAATGACCTAACTTGCCTAACTTGCCTCTTGGTGCAGTCCTCCGTCAAACAAGTGGGGAAAGCAGAAGGAAAATGGAAGCAGCTGAGGCAGCATTTTGTGAGAAGGTGGAAGTGTTGTGGGGAAATGACTCTCACGGTTCTTTTCTACTCAACTGGTCAAAGAGAGTTTGTGGTTTGTTGCTGGATTTCATCACTAAATGTGTCACAGAGAGAGAGAACCCTCTCCTACGTGAGAGAACTCTCTTTATGAAGCTTCAAAGCACCTCCCTCCTCAGTGACTCAAGGGCCCTGGTTCTGGGGCTCTTCCTCTCCTCACTCTGGGGCCAGGAAAGGGGAACAGAAAGCATGTCCGCCTCCATTCCCGCATGGACTCATTCCACACTCTACTCTGGTGGGAGCAGACCATGCTGCAAGGTCATGTCAGCAAACACAAAGCCAGGCTTGGCAGCCCTGGGGTCCAAGCTGTCACCTCAGGAGGCCCCTGAGGTGTCTCTTTACTCCTTTATGAAATTAAATTATGTTAAAAAGATGCCACTTCTTGATAGCACTTAATTAATAAAGATTTGAGTGTGTGTATTATGGTGCCGGGGAATGTCATGGTCCTGGGAACTAGACAAACGTGGGTTCACATCTCTGAGTTGCCACTTACCTCTGTGACTTCTGGTGAAACCATAAACCTTTCTAAGTTTTGAAACTCTGGATGTTTCTATTCAAATGAGGAGAGAAATGTCTGCATTAAATCAGAAGTTTCTCAAGAAAATACACAAAGGGACTTTCTCTTAATGAGCAATGCTTCTTTATTTTTATCCCAGTTGCTATTAAAATTGCTAGAGTGTGTTTGGAAAGAGATAGGACATGGTCTACAGAAGTCTCTCAACACAAAAGTCCACCCTGCTTTTTTTAGAGGTCACATCAGGTCAGCTTGGTTTCTCAACAATGCTGGGAGAGTCCCCTGAAGCAAAAGCTGCTTCTATCAGAGACAAAACAAACCTTGCCACAAAATAGTTATCACCAGCTTTCAACCCTTGGCAGTGCAGAGGCAGCTGGGGAGTGGCCAGCAGGGCTTGGGCTGAGGAGTTCATCCCAGCAGGGCTCTTACAAAGCCTTTCCAGAGCTTAGCTTTTCCTCTGAAAGATGCTGGGTTGGGTCTTTTGAGATATTGATAGTAACTTCTCACTTTTCAAAGTGGAGATTCGAGCCCTGTGTGGCTGCATCTGTGGTTTGGATGCTCTGTGTAACGTGGGATGGAAAAGCAGATTTCCTAGGGAAGGAACAAAACAACCTTTGGCTCCTGTTGCCTTCCTGATGGGGTGGATGCTGCCGACCACAGCGGGGGCAGGAGCGAGTGGGGAGCTTCGGGGAGAATGTTGACAGACCTCTCGATTACTGTGACTGTTGTTGAAGACAAGAAGAACAATCAGAGATCAGTCACAGGTCGCCTTGACAACTACCAGACAAGTCTGTTTTCAAACAGGGAGAGCTAATATGGTAACTGTTGAAGCGTTTGCCTTCAACTGTTACCATATTAGCCATATCTGTGGGACACCTGTGCCTTACTACATTTATTTGATTTAAAATCAACTCATCTTTTATACACAGTTTTCTATTTTTCCAGCATCCCTTGGAGCACAGAGATAGTAAAGTGGGGCTGGGTTGTAGCTCAGTGGTGAAGCACTTACCTAGCATGCATGAGGCACTGGGTTTGATCTAGTAAAGTCTATTTTTCATGTGCCTCTAAGATCCTCTTGTGTCCCACAATACTTTGGAAGACACTTCTTTAGATGATCAAGTATATCATGAAAGGTATGACAAGCAGATTATTATTATTCATGATTATTTTTCTTTTCCCACACTACTGACCAACATTTCTCCATTTCTGGTTGGAAATAAACCCAGCCAGATAGCCTTCCCTTTCTTTAGTATTGAAAAATACTTTCAGGGGTACTCTCTTACTTGATCCTCACAACTACCTGTGACCTGGGCTGGACAAACATTATGAGTCCCCACTCAGAGGGGAGTATGGCTCAGGGTTTAAGTTCCTTCCCCAGAGACACAGGGCTAGTCGCTCACAGGCAGGAATAAGAACTGAAGCTCCCTAGCTCCTCCTGTCAGTGTGTCATCTCCCTCTTAGCAGATTTGTGGCTGACAGGGACAAGATGTGAGAGGCACACCCACGTATATGTGTGTGTGTTTAGGCTACTCTCATCACCAGGCACCCAGTAGTGCCAGGGCAGTGGGGTAGGTTGCTGACAAATCAAAGAAAGTGCCCAGAGACAGCAGGGAGACAAGCGGTTTATTGAGGAAAGCTTACAAGAGACCAGAGACTGCTCCAAGAAGAGTTCAGTGGGGACAGGCAGACAGTGGCACCTCCACCCCTCATGGGGCTCTGCCAAGCCACGCCTCCTCACGGTGTTCTGTCCGGTGGTGGCTGGCTGGATGTGTGACGTGTATTCTTTCCACAGTGCCCTCATGGCTGTCCCCACTCTAAAAGGTGTTTTATATCTCGAGTTGTAGAAGAGTGGCATCGCCAGCGTTAGCTTGCTAAGTGAGCTTGTCTGACCAGCGTCCCAAGGAGAAATGTCCGGGTGTACAGGCAAGAAAGTAGCTTTCTACAGATAACACTAACTTGCCCTAGTTCCCAGTGTGTCCTGCCAGATAGTATGTATCTGGACTTCCCAGCGCCCCCTTGCTTGTTCCTTTACCTTGGCTGAAAATAGAAAGGGGGCCTCCAGGGAAATGTGTTCAACTTTCTTCCTTCACTTGGATACAAATTTAAATCAAGGTCAGCTTATCACAGAGCCTGGACTTCTGTTCCAATTAGGGAGAGCATGCCCTCCATTCTATTTCAGATGTTAAAATATAAAAAAGATAAGCTGGGTGCAGTGGCACATGCCTATAATCCCAGCAGTTTGGGAGGCTGAGGCAGGACGATTGTGAGTTCAAAGCCAACCTCAGCAACTTAGCGAGGCACTTCGCAACTCAGTGAGACCCTGTCTCTAAATAAAATATAAAAAAGGGCTGAGAATATGGCTCAATGGTTAAGCACCCCTGGGTTCAATCCTCAGTATATATATATAATATTAAATGTTAAAAATAAGAACTTTAGAGTCACATACTTCTGGGGTTGAAACTCTGTTCTGCTGCTTATTAGGTGTGGATCCTGGGGAAATTTTCTAAAATTCCATTTTATCCATTTCGTCATCTGCAAGAAGGGAATAACACTATCACACAGAGTTGTAGATAATCTCTGCTGAGAACTCTTACACATCATTGGGGCTGTGATTAAATGAGATGATATGAAAAGAAGAGCTTATCACTGTGCTGAGTTTAAAGGAAATGTCAAAGCATAGCTTCAATATTATTAGGACTTTGATAAAAAAAATGTCTTTCTCCTTATATCTTAAAATCAATGATGATACGATCAAGCTTTTAAAATGAAGGTCCATCTTCATACATATAAAAATATACCTGTGAGACCAGTTATATCCAAGCATTTTATTACTTCCATGACAAAATACATTCTCTCTCTCATTTATATTCCCAATAATCTCCAAATACTTCACAGCAACAAAAATAATTCTTTTTTCCCCCCACTGGGGATTGAACCCCAGGGGTGCTTAATTGCTGAGCCATATCCCTAGCCTCCCCTCCTTTTTTTTTAAATCTGAGACAAGGACTCACTAAGTTACTTGGGACCTGAGTTGCTGAGGCTGGCCTCCAACTTTTGATGGACCTATCTCAGCCTCCTGAGAGCCACTGAGATTACAGGTGTGCACCTATGCACCCGGCTTCATGTTTTTATAGGCTTAAAATGTTCACTAACTCAGGTACACTAGTTCACCTGTCCTTCACACCTGCCCTGTGTTGCAGGTACTAGTCTCACTTCACAGCTGGGGAAACACTCTCAAAAAGGTTGGATGACCTGCCAAGGTGGCACAGTGTGTTAGGGGAAAAGTTGGAACAAAACAGCCCTGCTCATTCTTTCCCACCACACCAGTTTCTGACAAAGCAGGAAATGCATGGTTGAATCTCCCTTCGACTTTTATTTTCCTCTTCCTGGCATGCAATGTCATAAGCTTCTGCAGAGAGCTCTCCAAGGCCTCAGTGAGGGGGGAAACATCCCAATTTCCATTGCCTCCAGTGCAGGAAGCATGGTGAACTCTCCCTCCTGCTCGGTCATGGTTATGTCCCCTTTATTTAAGCAGGGAAATCAGGCAGCTGGAATGAAGCATTTTCTATAGGGGAAAACTGAGTCACTTGTTTTTTGCAGATTTCCATTCTAACCTGGCTCTGTGCTGACAGATGGCAAATAGCTCCCAGGGCTTTGGTGACTCACCTCCATATTGGCAGCTTGTCTGCAATTCCAGTACAGTTCCAGGAGTCCTACTCTCCTATTTCCTCCCGGTTTTAGAAATCATCACAATAGACTTTAGTGAGGACTATGAGCATCCAAAGAGAGGAAAGGATTGGGTGGGTCTTACAAACTGTCAGCTCTTTCAATCCTGAAGATGGGACTTTTGAACTGGAGTCTGCAGCCAATATATCTGGCACTGTCTTTGTTAAAGGTCAAATAGCACCTTCAAAATGTCTCAGATTTTATTCACACTTTTGATTTGAAAAAAAGGGAGAAAAAAAGTGGAGAAGAAGGGAGAAAAGAGGGAAAATGCTAGAAAAAAATAAAGACAGACAGAAGTCAAAGGTTAGAAGCCTGACCTCCCAGAGTACCTTCCCTCAAGCAGGGAGGTCCTAGTGATGCAGGAGCAGACGGTCTCCCCCTTTCCTCCCAACAAAGACTTCCCAGCAGTCGCCTTTTACTTGAGCACTTATACAGCCTGTGTTCCAGCTGCTCCCCACTATGGAGAACTGTTACCACATTGGATTACTTAGTACCAATCTCTCTTGATTAGATTACAAATTATGCTGGATATTGTTTTAGTGAAGTCTGTATCCTATTTTCATTCAAATCAAAGAGTAGGATTTGTGAAAACATTCCCAACAGCTTTGGAAGGAGAGCTGAATGCACTGGGTTTGAAAACATTGGCTCCAAGACTGAATTTCAACGAGGAATAAATGTCCAAGAGGCATATAAAGGTTCTTTAGTGTATACATACATTTGCTAAGAAATAAAAACAAGCTGGGCACAGTGGAGTGCGCCTATGATTGCAGCTATTTGGGAGGCTGAGGTAGGAAGATCACAAGTTTGAGGGCAGCCTGGGCAACTTAGTAAAACCCTGTTTCAGAATAAAATTAAAAGAGCTAGGGGGTGCTGGGGTTGTGGCTCAGTGATAGAGCGCTTGCCTAGCATGTGTGAGGCACTGGGTTCAGTCCTCAGCACCACATAAATAAATGAATAAAAGGTATTGTGTCTATCTATCTACAACTAAAAACAAAAATTTTAAAAAAAGATTCACCTTTAAGAAAAAAATAAAAGCACCGGGGATGTAGCTCCGTGATAAGAGTGTTCCTAGGTTCAATCCCCAGCACCATGACAAACAAATAAACACCAGTTTAAATAAAGAAGCTTGAGACATGCCAAGTATAATAAAACGCCCGTGTTGGCAAAGTCATTAAGCCCTTGAGTAGATTTTCTTCAACTTCTGGAAGTGGAAAACCCCAGAACATTCTCGCTGTGGGCATTAACCTGGAATGGACATTTCCAGGCTCGGTGGTCCAGCTACTCCATGAGAGCCTCTGGGAATGAGGCCCAGGACTCTATAGGTTTAGCAAGCTTTGCAAGTGAGGTGCCTGGTGTGAAGCAGCCCACAGGAGATTGCAAAGATGAGTCAATCTTCCACTGGAGCCCCATCATTTGCCTCCAGGCTCTCTCGTCTGTATGCAGTTAACTTTCACAGCATCAGGATTGCTCCAAACCCATTGCTGCCTTAGGAAAAGTGTAACTGTTTTATAAAAAGAAAACAAAACACTGACTTCCACTCTATCACCACACATAACACACCAAACCAAACATGCAAATCTTGGGGTGTTTTCGCTTACTGAATGAAAGTAAGTGGGGGTCTTATTAAAGTTCTTGTTTAGCTGGACAGTTATTTATCTATTTTTAATCAGGGAAAGACTCCACAAACATAAAGACTGTTTATAAGAACAAAGGCATACTTTTCCTGAAATCTTACAATAAGAATCTCCTTACCAAAAAAAAAAATTTATATATATATGTTATATATATACATGTATTGTGTGTATGTATGTACAGACATGTATATCTATTTGAAAAGTAATGTTATATACACATACATGCATATGTGTATAAATAGGTTTTTACAAGAGAGGTCAGCCTGTCCAGGTTAAATCAATAGTTGGTGGACTCAAATGATAGAACTGAATAAGTGCAGTGTGGATTTATTAGCATCTTATTTACTCAGAAACACTGGATTGGCTTTCAATGCAATGACCACCAATGGCCCTCCACCTCAGCCAGTGGCCACTCCAGTGAACCTCTATCTCAAACCAGTTCATCAATTATGAAAACAATTTTTGAGGGTTGTCTACATGCCAGGCAATCTTGTTGTTTACTATGGATAGAATTAGACACAGTATTAAAAGTACTTCTCATCTCTTATCTGTGTTAGAATTACCTGTTAGGTTTTTAAGGAATATAGAGTTTGGGTCTCACTGCACACCTACTGAATTGGAATAAGGGTGAATTTGTAAAATCTCTCAGGTGATCAGAATGAGAGTCAAGATGAAAACCCACTGTGTTCAATCCTATAGAGCCCTCCACCTCAATGTTTAAGACTCGGATAGATAATATTAATTCAAACACATCCGCATGAGGACATGCAGTAAGAGAACATTCTAGACCAAACACAATAGCCATAGATAACATCAAGTAGGACGTGAGAAACAAATGCATAGATGAAAAAATAAACATAAATTGGCAGACGTGAGAAAAAGCATGGACAGATTCTATTGCATCTGGTTGATGGGAGAATAAGCTCCACTGCTCGTTTTTTTAAGATTTTTAATAAAGGCTTATCCTCAGGAAACCTAGTTCTAATTTGAAAGGTAATGCTTTAACTCTTTCATTATTCTGATATAAGTATTTTAAACCCTATAAAGTTATACAGAGAAATTATCTAGAATGCATGCAATTTATATTAATACTATATAACATTTCATTTTTATCCCAGAGTTATGAATAACAAAGTGCTATGTAAGACTGCATATGTTGTTTAGGAAAAATGGAAGCGTAAGTAATATGCTCTGGACATGTATGAACATATATTTACAGTCATGCTGAAATGAATTCTATGTGTTCGTGTATCAAGTGAAAAGAAGTCAAAGGTTTGCAGTCTGGTAAGGAGAGGTTCTCTGAAGGGCACTCTGTGGAATGCATTTCTCTTGGCAGTAGCTCTGTTGGACTTAATTCAATTCTAGGAAGATTTCTTTAACCCTGGCCTCTAACTGGGTCAGTGCCATCTGATTTCAAACATTACTATAGGACGTGCAGGGACAATGATTATTGAAAGGGTTGTGACGACCCTTTCTCTGGAAGTTGATTTTCCTTTGGTCATGCTCAGAAATCTCAATTCACCAGGGTGGAAAAGTCTCAGGACCACCTCTATTTCAGGAGAGGGATAGACTGAGTTTTGCTGGTGGTTCTCAGATGATAAACATGCCAAAAACTTCCCCAAGGGGTTTTGGGTAATGTTGTTGCTTTTTAATAGACTGCTTAGGAAAAGTGCTTAATTAGCTCACTATATTCTTTGTGTAAGTTCAGGAAGATTCCTTTGAGTAACTTGAAGACATGGTTTGGAAGAGAATTTTCAGAGTTGGAAGGATAAACATATTTTAAGGGGGCTGTGTCTTAGTGGTAAGCACCTGCCTAGCACATGTGAGGCACTGGGTTCAATTCTCAGCACCATATATAAATAAATAAAATAAAGGTTAATTGAAAACTAAAAAATATTTTTTATAAAACATTTTAAAATCGGAAGGTCTAAATGACAGTGTGGTTACCCTTCACTGGAGTTCACAACAGGTGGCCCAGTGACAATGATTCAAGGCAGCTCTTAAGGGCTACCTGTTAACTTAGGATCATTTTGGAATTTGCCAGCAGCTTTCTACATTCTTTTGTTGTTTGTAGTTTGGGTTTTTACGTTTACAATTATATTTCATAGTGATTATTTTCTCTCTTCCTTTCCAAGATCTTTACCTCTGCATCCTTTCTGGCTTATTTTTTAATTTTTTTTGGTGTGGGGGATCAAACCCATGGCCTGCACATCTTTCTCTTGTTTCACTGTGTCGGGGGATATTTCTAGTGCAGCCTTAGATAGTAAACAGCAGCAGCAGCTGCATTCTTGCCGTGTTTCTCGACATCAGGGCTCCCCCGTGTTGTTTACTCGTTGAGAATGATGCAGTTGCCATCCTTCTCTGTTCCCAGGTGAAGTGACACTAACAGGTTTTATGTGACAGGACCACCCAGATGTTCCTGGAATAAACTGCAGAGTTGACAAATGTAAGCAGCATGAGCCTGGCTGGGCCTAAAGTAACTGCAGTACATTTTTTCAAGTAAATAAACTAATAAACTAAATTTTAGACTGAAAGATCATCACACTTCATCCATCTCTGTATTTGTAAATTTTGAGATTTTTTTCAAACGTCCTCACATCTTTGTAACTGAGTCGTTAAGCAACTAAGCCAGATGACTGGAGGAGACCTCAACCCTCAGAGTCTTTCAGTACCCACTACACACAGTCTACCAGCCATGAACACTTCTGAGGGTCAGGGGCCCAGGGAACTCGACCCAGTTGCCCCTTCCTGGGGGTCAGCTCTCTGCCCATTTACATTACATCCTTCCAGATGAGTGATTTGCACAGGAGCAAATCAGCTCCTTTTCTGTTTTCTAGACTCCAGAAACGGAGACATGTCTACAGGCTGAGGATTATAAATAGGGTGAGATGCCAAGACCCCCAAAGGCATGATTTCCCAACTCACTCCAGAGTATCCAGGTGTGTGGGGAAGGGAGAAGGGACGCTAGGCAAGAAGAGAGGAATGGCAGCAAGAAAGGACATTCCCACTGAGGTCTGCCAGTGAGGGAAACGAAGATATCAGTTAACCAGAAAACTCCATAATATTCTCTAGCCTGGTTATCTTAACATGTTTAAAGGCAGGTGAAAGTATTTTTTATTTAGAAACTGACTATACACACACATATATGATATATATATAAATATGATATTATACACTGTAGCATACATAAAGTATCTATACTACTATATAGTAAATTATACATAATTTATAATTTATAATTATATGTATCGATGGGGTATAAAGTGATATTATGATTTACAAATAATCAAATCAAGCTAATTAACAGCTGTCACTTTGTGTGAAGGTATTTTAAAATGTATAAATATTCACGCCTTTTATTTAGTAGTGAGATAGTGGCTAAGAGCCTTGCTTTGATAATCCTGACAACTCTACCTGTGAGCTCCAGGTCTGTCAGTTATGCGTTGTGTGATCATAATTAAGCCTTCGTTTTCACATTTATAAAGCAGTGATAATACACCACTCTCCTTCTTAAAGTTCTTGTGTGAATAAAATGAGAGAATGTACATGGTATACATAGCAACATGGAAGCTCAATAAATGTCAGCTACTTTTCTCTTTAGGTTTCTATAAGTAATATGATTCTTTTATATTTCACACAATGAGAAAAAAAAAAACCCAAGCCCTGGGGGCAAAGAGAAGAGCTATTCATATCCCTGTAGTTTTTAATGACGTTAAGAACTATAATACAACTTCCTATAAAATACATTTTATCTCAAAGCCAAGGGAAATATGATTCAATGTTGAAAAGTGTATGGCTCTTGGACTTGAATAAAGTCTAAGTGATCACGAATTCAGAGGATACATGAGTCCTTAAAATAGATTGCAAAAATTACACATTAAAAATACATACATACATATATATTATCAGCTATAAAATGGTCATGCAAAGGAATATTCAGTGCTAGTGAATATAATATGCATATATACTAATGTAGACATTTAGGCTATTTTGGTTCATATTATATTCTATTTTAAACACATTAGTCAAAACCCAGAAGAGGGAATTCCTGTATGTAAAACAGACACTTTTTGGAATAGCAAGTGGAGTATTTAGCTCCCAGTGTGACACATTCATCAAGCTCAGGGGTCAGCACACTTTTTTTGGTAACAGAATAAATAGTAAATCCTTTAGGCTTTGCAGGCTTGTGGGTCTCAGTCCCAACTAGTCAACCATGGTGTTATATCAGGAAAGCAATTACAGACAATTTACAAAATAAATGAGCATGACTGTGTTACAATAAAATCTTATTTACATTGGCTTGGGAGGCTGAGGCAGGAGGATTGTGTGTTCAAAGCCACCTTCAGCAAAAATGGGGCTCTAAATCTTTTTTTTTTTTTTTTTAGGTTTAGCTGTTGAATTTTACCCATTCTTTTTAAAACTTGGATCTATTGATATATTATCTTCCTTAAAATATCGTGACAAACACAATAGATATTCCAAGTGTTAAGACACTTTTGCACACACAAGAGAATTGATCTCACTGTGTAGTCATACCCTATCCCTTTTATATATTGCTAGTTTATTTTCTATATATTTGATATTTTTGTGAAGTTTTAGGATGGAGGTAAGGACAGACTTAGAATTGGGAAGCATTCCCTCTTTCTATTTTGAAAGAATTTGTACAACTTGGGGTAATTTCTTCCTTAAATGTGTGAAAGAATTCAGTGAGAAGTCTTTACATTTTCTCCATGGAAAGTTTTTAAATAACTGATTGACTTGCCTAGCATGTGTGAGGCCCTGAGTTCAATCCCCAGCACCACCCAAAACTAGTTAAATAAATGATTATTCTACTAATCGGTGGTGACTCTGGGTTTTCTTTAGTTTAAATTTTTGTCTTTAACTTCATACTTATTCAAGTTGATATTAAACTGTTCATATATTTTTTAATGTTTGTGGGTTTTCTAGCAGTATGTTTTCATTCCTGATGCTATTTCCTCCCTTTTTTATTAATTAGTCTTACTAGTGGTTTGTCAATTTTATTAATCTTTTCAAAGAACCAGCTTTTAGTTTTGTTTCTCTTTTAACGTTGTCTTGCAGTGATTGCTGCTCTTGGCTTCCATCTACATTTTCTTTTCTTTAAAAAAAATTTTTTTAGGAGACAATGTCTTTATTTATTTTTATGTGGTACTTAGGATCAAACCCAGTGCCTCACATATGCTAGGCAAGTGCTCTACCACTGAGCTACAACAGCAGTCCCAATGTAATTGATTTTTAACTTTACATTTCTAACATGTGTAGGTAAGGCTATAAATTTCTCCCTAAACATTGGTTTAACTGTAGCCTTTTTGATTTGTCTCTTCATTATCAGTTTAAAATATTTTCTAATGTTTATTTTTCCTTTGATCCTTGGGTTATTTAGAAGTGTGTTCTGCTTAATTTCTAGGCATTTAAGACAAATTTGAGGATTTTCTAGTTATCTTTTATTATTAACTTCTGCTATATTTTTCCTGAGGTTAGAGTGTTTATTTTGAATTATTTAAATCCTCTGAAATATTTTGAGGCTTTCTTTATGGCCTTTTGGTAAATTTTCAATATGGGTTTAAGTGAAATAGGAATTCTGCCACTGTTTAAAGTGTTTTCTGTATCTCAATTAGGTCAAGTTTGTTAACTGTAGTCTTCATACTTTTTTTTTTTTTTTACAACCTTTCTATTTAAAGGTATACCCAGCAACCCCCACAATTGTGGATTTGTCCATTTTTTTTTTTTAGTTGTCTCTCTAGCCTTATGTATTTTGAAACAGTGTTTAGAATTGTGAAATTCTTCCTAGAGAACTGGCTTCCTTATCGTTATGAAATATCCCTTTCTCTTTGGTAGTCCTTCTTCACGTAAAATCTGTTTTATCAGATGTCAGTGTAGTTATATCAGTTTTTTCATTAGTAGTTCCAGATGGGAATCCGGAGCCCTTGATTCATTGTCCTTGTCAGTTATGTTGAATAACACAATCTAGTGACTTGTTTGGCAACTGACCAGGTGAACTCTTATGATTTCTTTTTCCATTCTTGTACAAAGTTACCAACAATTCAGTGGTTCCACTTGCAAAAAGGCCAAAAACCAGGCAAAATTAAACACTATATTGATGGCAAATTAAAACAAAAAAAAAAAAATATTCAAAATAGTATCTGGGTGATGTGGTACATGCCTATAATCCCAGCTACCTGGGAGGCTGAGGCAGGAGGATCTCAAGTTCCAGGCCAGTCAGAGCAACTTAGAACTGCCTCAACATCAAATAGAAAAAGCTTGTAGCTCAGTGGTAGAATGTTTGCCTGGTATGTGCAAAATGCTGGGTCAATTCTAGCACTCCCCTACCCCAAACATTCAAAATGTTTACCTTGGTGGGGGAAGACACAGGCCTGTGATCAGGGAGGGATGTGTTAGTTGCTCATTAACAATCTATTAGAAATAAATGGGTAGAGGGGAGTTCATTTTATGCTTTTTTTCCTCTTTTTTAGGTGCTAGGGATTGAATCCAGGGTGTATGCTATCTCTACCTTTTCAAAAACAGAATTCTGAGAGGGTTTCACTAAGTTGTCCAGGCACTTCTTGAACTTGCAATACTCCTGCCTCAGCCTTTGGAGTAGCTGGGATTATAGACATGTGCCACCATGCCTGGCTAAGAGTTTATTTAGTAATTATTCTTTAATTGATACACACATATTTACACTCTTCTGAACTTATAACTTAACTCTTACTAATCTGAATTATTGGTGTCTGCACTTGCAGATGGGAATCCGGAGCCCTTGATTCATTGTCCTTGTCAGTTATGTTGAATAACACAATCTAGTGACTTGTTTGGCAACTGACCAGGTGAACTCATTATGATTTTGAGGAAAATAGATGGAAACAGAAAAGTTCTGGTTTTGCCAGAAGTAGATCTCAAAAGACAAAATTTTTCATGTAAAATGAAAGGAAAACCTGAATTTTTGTAGCCAGCAACTACAATGTGCCAGGCTCTATGCCTCCAACTATAAATGAGATCTTCTCATTCTGACAGTCTGTCCTGGTTTTTAGATTTCAGAGCTGTATTCACTGATCAATCATCAATGCCTAGACAGTGAAAGGCTCACATTATATAGTTTCACAGTATTGCATTATCTCTTCTTTCCAGTTCTTAATGCTGTAAAGGAGACTTAAAATACCCTGTAACAAGTGGGCAGTACATATCCAGAAACCCCGTGTGGCTGTGTGATGTACCACTACTATCTGTTACATTGTTTACATAAAAAGTCAGAGACAAGTTCAAATCTATTGCCTGAAATGTATGATAATTTTTCTATATGCAGGGCAATTAAACTGGCTGACTGTAAAGACATTTCAAAACAGTGTAACATACATGCTTTACTCAATAATGTATCAATATTACTTGAAATTTGTTATCGTTGAAAATAAAATTGTAATTTATTTTTTGTAAATTTATTTCTATAAATGCTATAAATACATCTGTGTTTAATCATTTCTGGTAAATATGTATAACCATTCATTTTTAAACTTTCCCTAGTAAACTAAAAATTCAATAAATGCTCATTTTCAAAAAAGATAGTCCATTTGTTTCTTGCCTCCCTCTGGCAAATGATAGGGACCTAGGATTCCAAAGGTGGGCTCAGCATGAACTTCCCTGGGGGTAAGGGTTCTCTTGCTGTGGTCTGGGCTGGTGTAGAGGTTAGGGTTTCAAGTGACATGTCAGGGATCACTGTGGTCAGAACCAGTACAGCAATTACTGAGGACTTGATTTGTTGTATTTGGGACCAGGTGGAATGAAGCAGCAGTTGACCTTGTCAAGAGGTTGAGGGAAAAATTAAGTATTTAGCATTATGGAAGTTGGATTTCTATGAGAAAAGGGAATTACAAATATGGAAAGGGAAATAGTGTAAATCCCAAAGTATTGAAGTAGAATTAAAGATGTCGGTGTGAACTTAAGGTCTTCAAGGTTTACAAAGTATGTTTACATATGAATGCACAAATGATGTATTTATGTCTACATGTGTATCTGTACAAGTTTGTCTACCAAGAGGGCTTAAAACCAGTGACTTCCCAATTAGCTCTGAATCCTTCTCAAGTCTTGCCTTCCATATACCATTCTCCATTTAAAGGAAACAATGTACCTTCGAAAATCTCTAATCTAAATCTGGGACAGGGAAAAGTACAAGATGACCTTGTAACACTTTGATATACCAAAACAATAAGGAAAAATCCCAAAAGAAATGTAGACATGTCAAAGGGACATAGAAGACAGCTTAAAGAAATTCCCACAGACAAAATCTGGAAAATTTTCAGCATGAAAATAAATGACAGTAATATATTATAAACTACTAAGTAAAGTGAGAGCCCAGGAACCTAAACTGATAAAAATGAATAAACACATGGAGAAGGAAGGTTCTTCCTTAAAGTAGGATATCAAAGCAGAAGCAGCAGACTCACCACCTGGCAATCAAAATAGTAACTGATTCAGGCAAGAATTGTCAATAGACTTAAAATAGCTGTTGGCAATTCAGTGGGAAACAGAACATTTACACGGTCTCCAAGAATCTCAACTACTAACTTCATGATGAAAATACTTTGTAGATACTATCCTAACCTAGTGGCCAAAGACTACATCACCAGAAATGGGATAAATGGACATTGTGCATCTTCTAGTATGATACAATAAAGAGAATAAAGCACCATTTCTGATATTTATGACAAAAATGTATATCTTGTCTCTAATCATGAGGAAATATTACAGAAACCCAAACTGAGAAACATTATACAAATTGGCCTACCCTCCTCAAGTGTCAAGGTCATGAATGAAAAGACCAAAAAAAACTGTTCCAGATGGAAGGAGACCAAAGAGATAGACAATTAAATCCACCATGTGATCCTGGATTGGGATGCTTGAAGACAGCATCATCATTGGGGCAATTAGCAAAATGTGGATTAGATGTCATTATCATGTTAATCTCCAGAGTTCCATGGGTACACTATGGTTATGAAGGAATGTTACTGTTTAAGTACACACTCAAGTAGTTAGAGGTAATGGGGCATTATGTCTTTAATTTTCAAATGGTACAAATGTATTTTGGTTGGGATTTATTGAATCCAAAAATGAAAGGTAAATGACCATCTTTACAATATTGAGGCTTTTATCCCTGATGTGGTCTAAAATTTTATACATGAAGATCTTTTATATCTTTTTATTCTTAAGTACTTCAATTTTTCATTTTATTATAAATTTTTCTATAGACCTTAATTTCTGTTAGTTGCCCATATCCAGGAATACAACAGACTTCTACATACTGATTGTGAATGTAACTTTGCTAAACTACAGATATTAACTGAACTGTCTACACATATAATCATACCAATATGGTACATTTAAAGTAGTTTAAAATATTCATAAACTCTAATTAAATTCTCAGCATGTAAACAGGCCCATGGAGGGAAAGTATTATCAACCCTCCACAAACAATTCTCATAAACTTGAACAATATACATTGCACAAAGCTTTCTGGTGGCCTGGCAGCTCTAATAGGAATCTTCATGATGCCCGTTCCCCTTGCTCACATCTGTTTCCAAGTGTCCTAAGACAACTTTCCAATGAACAATTTCTACCACATTATTGGGTAGCAGGGCACTAAGTACTCTGGGTACTCTAGAAACAGCAACCTCTTCTCAGGAGACACTTGCTTCAGTGCCCCCAGGAAGCTGGAACATTCGGTCTGAAGGCTCTAAGCTGAACAAGATCCCAGGAGGCCCTAAACGCAGAAAGGACATGACAGTGCCACCCTCACTTATGAGGTCTGTATGCTCTGAGTGGGTGGTATCCACATATTAAAACCGAAGGAGTTTAAAGTCTGTAAGTTTTATTACAGGATAATGAAAAGGTTCTGGAAATGGACACTTGAGCATAGTCACAGAACAATGTGAATATATTAGTACCACTGAACTGTACACTTAAAAATGGTTCAAATGGCAAATTTATGTGTATTTTACAATAAAAAAATCTAAAGATGCTTTTTCTATTGTTCAGTGCTTCCTGCTATTATTAAGTAATCACAGGCATTAAGAGCACTAACCAGCTGGTGCATGCGCCAGTAATCCCATTGGGAGGCTGAGGCAGAAGGATCTCAAGTTCAAAGCCAGCCTGAGCAAAAGCAAGTTACTAAGCAACTCAGTGAGACCGTGTCTCTAAATAAAATACAAAATAGTGCTGGGGATGTGGCTCAGTGGCTGAGTGCCTCTGAGTTCAATCCCTGGTACCCTTCCCCCACCAAAAAAGAGGCACGAGCCATAAAAATTTGATGGCCCTGGATTTGAGATTTGGTTGTGCTTGCTGCATCTCTGGAACCTAAAAGCATGTCACTTAGTTAAGCCTCAGTTTCCTCACCTGTAACACAGGAATCATAAAATGCTTACTTACCCATTATAGGTTGCTGTGAAATTTCAACTCGATACCAAGTTTTAATACACAGAAGGGGCTCAATAAATATTAGCTCTGATTTTATTTTCAGGTTTTCATACCAATATGATTTTTGTACTTTGTATAAGGAAGATTAAAAAAATACGCTTAAGCATAAAAAGGCTGTTTATTCATTTCTCTTTAGTCCTTAATATTAAAGAGAACTATAAGACAACATGCCATAAAACACATTTCTTATTATAGTCAAGTGATAATATGAGCCCAAGTGTTGACCACTGAGTCAATGGTTAATAATCTTAAAGTATCATACTCTAAGAGGCAACAGTTTCATAGGAGCCACAATAACTTCAAATATTTGAAATAATTTAAATATATATAATGTGTGTGTATAAACATATACATATAATTTTTTTTATCAAGTATAACATGGTCATACAAAAACATTGACTAGCAATATAGTTCACACATATAAAAAGAGGCCATTTTATTTTTTTCCCTTTTATATCCTATTTTAGACAAAATGATGAAAATCCAGAAAATAACAGGAATGCACTAGTTATAAAAACTGGGTATTTTATAAATGAAACAGATTTAATCATCTACACCTTCTATCCAATTTCAAACAATGAGGCTTACTGTATTCTCAGAATGAACTTAAATAAATTTTTCCTTAATTCTAATGAAATATACATTTTTAATGGTTGATAGTCCAGGTAGAAAAAGTATATAAACGATTTATAAGTTGAAACATTTCATACAAAGGGAATGGTTTCAACAAAACCCACACAATATCAAGAGAAAATGCACTGAATTAAAAAATTTCTGAAGCAGTATTTAGAGCATTGTAGAAAATACCAAAAAGTTTGGAACTATCATAAAATAAAAATTTATACAGATGATGCTAAGAGGTTAAAAACTATCAAACTTATTAGAACTATCTGAAGTCATATAAAATATAAATATATAATTTAAATTATATTATACATTATGTTTTTATACAATAGAATATTATAATTCATATTATTTATCATGATATAATCTAATTATATATTATATAGCATATGTATGTTAATTCATGTATTATTTATAATAATATGATCATTATTTATTATATAATAAATATAATTTACATAATACTAATAATGTAATATTTATATAATTTATAGTAATATGTAATATATAAAATATATTATAATTATTCTTTATATATATTATATCATAAACATATGCTATATAATACCATATGTAATATACAACATATTATATGTTATATATAACATTATAATATAATTTAAATTACATAGTTTAGTTATATCTTATTTGGCTTTAGATGGTTTTAATAAATTTGATAGTTTTTTACTCCTTGGCTTCATCTGTACAAATTTTTATTTTATGACAGTTCCAAACTTTTTGGTATTTAAGTGCATTTTCTTTGTATAATTTAACTGACCACCACATGTAAAAACTGACAATTAGAACTATAGATTTGCAAACTTTTTGGACATTATGTAAATATTAAAAAGTTAGGTGAATTGCCAATTGAAAAATAAAAACTTACATACTTACTATAAACACACAAGTGGTCAAAGATGTACTATAAAACTGTATGGGAAAACATATTCATACGCAATAAAGATCTTTCAGGAATTTGCATTCAGAAACATTTTATAAATAAGCACTTAGTTTTGCTCCAAAATAAAGCTGATTTTCCCCTAGTGCACCTATTTGTTGAGAACTATTTCATTATACTAGGGATGCATTTAAGTGGATAATTTTATGGGGAAAATCATTTGAAATTTTAAAAATGCAATACTTATTTTATGCAAAACTTCAAAAATACAAAATTTAAGGACAATTCCAGTGAGGCACTACCATTCTATATGACTAAAACACGACCTATTCTATATGACTAGCAAACACCATACGAGAATAAAAGGCAAAATACACACTTTGGCAATCCTATACAAAAGGGGTCCTGTCAAAACATTCTTTCATAAAATAAACACAATATCACAAAACAAAAACAACAAAATAACAAAAATAAAAACTGAATTTTACAACCCTACACAAATTGTGGGATTTCATCTTCAAGGTCTTCAAACTGTTGCATTCGTTTTAGCCTGGGTCTCTGGCATGTTGGATTCACGTCAGGCAGGCCGTGCTCCTCAGAGTTCTCTTTAGGCTTACCACCTGGCTGCAAAGGACAAGCTGATGTGCTGTCTGAGTCTGGAACTGATTTCTCCACATGACTCAGGGGAGTACAAGCTGTGCTAGGAGGCACTGCTGCTAATGGTGAAGCTGGTCTCTCCTCAGTCCCCTTGACGTTGCTGGTGGGGGTACGTGGTTTATAAAATGTTGTCCAGTGTAGGGGCTGTAGTGTTCTGGGTGCTCTGGCAAGAGCAAGAGGGCAGGAATCGGAGGACCGTCTCTCTGACACCTCTCTTGCTGATATGGCTGGCGTGCTGGGCTGTGTGGCACTGCTGGGATGGTCACCACTGACCCTGATGCTCACTGTCACTTTTTCCTGGAGTGCACTAGGCACAATCATTGCAGTCTTGGCAGTTAAGTTGTTTTGTTCACATTGCTGTCCTCGAGTTTTCTGTAGAATCTGCTGATCAAAACCATTAAATTTGGAACAAACAGTAGTAGGGGTATCTTTTCTATAAAGTCCTTCAAAGGTAGGATTCTTGCAAAACTTGTCTGAATTGACATTTCCCACATTTCTGCTGTTTCTCTCAGTAGGAGGGCTTGCAAGAAGTAATCTATCTACAGGCAAACTTACAGGTCTAATCTTGGTCCTTGGCATATGCCTCTGTATATTGTTTGTTACCCTATCAAATTTCAGAGCAAGTGGCTTAGTGGTTCTACAAATATTGTCCATCTTTTGGGATGATGATTCAAGTTCTTTGTTATCTGAAAAAGAAAATTTTTTTCACTTCATGGAGCTCTGTTAATAAGGGAGTGTGGTTAGTTATTAGCGGGCACACTCTCAAAACAACACATGATATTCTCAGTCATCTATGCAGAGGAATTAAAAATTCATACAGCATTAAAGGCACATTTTGAATTAGAGCATTACTTTTAAAATTTTATCTAAATCAATATAATAAATAGCCACAAATCACATCATAAGTTGGTTAAATAAAACAAAACAAAAAAACACTTCCTGAAGTAATATTTTTTTAATATACTATCGATGAGTGAATATTTGCTGGGTTAGGATTGTCCTGATTTCAACAAGCAGACATTGGTAACCTCAGAACAGTTACAGTATTCTATACACCAACCAAAGCCATACCCTGAATCCCAAGGACTTTTCCTATCACTTCATCTGCTTTCCAGCTACATTCTGTCCATACTGAGGGCACACACCAGAGAGGACATGGATGCTCTCCCAGCTGATCCACTAATACATGGCAACATCCATTGGTCTCAAATTAAGGTTGAAGAGTTGTCAAAACTGTCATTCTGCTATTGGTTCTGGTGACTCCAGATTTACTTCCTTATCTTTCTCCTCTAGTCTGGTCCTAAGGTCCCTGTTTTTTCATTTAGGACTCTCAGCTCCTCACACTGTCTTTGCTGCTTTTACCCCAGAAGCTCCTGTTGCTGGAAAGGTGCAGCCCTCTGCCCATGATTCTCCTCTCCCTGCTGAGAAACATCAGATAACTGTGCACCTTGACTGGTCAGATGGCTTTGCCACTGGCCCTGTTCATAGCCCACTGTCCTTGTCCCTGCCACCTGGTCCTTCTCCCATATCCTAGGGCAGTGGTTTGCAGACAGGTCCACACCAGCATCACTTGCAGATCATCATCTCATCTGACCTCCTTCTTCATCTGAGGCTGCTGGCCTCTCTTCCCTGGTTCCCAGGCACTGCTCATGTGATTTGCTCTCCTGGGCCCTTCTCCACGTTGATAGAAGGGAGCTGAGCCATTGGGTTGGATGATAAGCATTAGTGCATTTTTACAGTCCTTCAATGATGAAGACTGCAGGATCTGCAGACAGCTGCCTGGGTTCTGGCTCCACTCCTGCTCCAGTTCTGACCTGGGCAAGTCCATTGCACTAGCCCTACCTGCTTTCCTCTGTCAAGAAAGACCCCTATATGGAGCTATGCTATCATGTGGTCTTAATAATCTAATAAGGAAAAGGCTTAGAATTACCTGGTATGTAATAAAAACTTGAACACTTTAAAAAATTATTTATTTTATTACTATACCTAACCAGGAATCCAATTTCATGGCACAGTGAAACAAGGTTAGATTTAGGAATGAGACAGGGGGGCTGGGGATGTGGCTCAAGCAGTAGCGCGCTCGCCTGGCATGCGTGTGGCCGGGGTTCGATCCTCAGCACCACATACAAACAAAGATGTTGTGTCCGCCAAATACTAAAAAATAAATATTAAAATTCTCTCTCTCTCTCTCTCCCTCTCTCTCCCTCCTTAAAAAAAAAATGAGACAGGACTAGGTTCAAATCCTGAATGAACAATAATTTAGGGACATGACCCTTGGCATTATTAACCTTCCTCTGACTGTTAGCCATGGCTTAAATGAGGCCAATGTTCATAGCACAGAACTGAAAATAAGATCAAATCAGATAAATGCAATCAGTGAGTCCAGTGCTTTTCTTAGCAGACAGGTAATTGACTCCTTTTGTTTTCAGACTTTCTCAGGCTATACTCATTGATGTTTAATTTTATACATCAAATTTAACACATATGCCTATATTTTGAAAAATTAGAATTTAGCAGTAACAAATCGAAGCATTTCAACCACCTTAACAGAAACCATTCACTGAAATAATATCAGAGAAAAACAATGAATACAAGGATTGCAACCAAGGAAATGGAAGAAATGTGTGCTTAATGTGTTAAAGGTAGGATACAGGTAGAAAGTACATAAAAAAAAAAAATTAGGAGTCTATTTTTTTGAGTTTCAGGAGTCCAGTTTTTTCCTGCCTTGACATTGATGACAAGAAGTAAAAATGAAAACAAATTTCAGAAAGAGAACAAAAACATTTATGAATTCCAAGATATCTCTTAACAAGAGAGATACAAACAATGATATTCATTTAAATGACATTCATTAAACTTTCCCAATGGCTAGCAAAGTTAACTAATACAACTTTGAAGTTTGAACTTCCTTCAACTTCTTTCACCTTGGTTTTTAATCATGGCTTATTTGCAAAGTTTGAAAATATGCAAACATATATTTTACATGACCACTCACCGATGAGACATGCATCACATTTTTCCAATGTATTTTGCTTGCGTTCTGATTCCTCAAATGATGTAGCTGATTCAAAATTTTCACTTTCACTATCTGCAGTGTGGCTATCCTAATGATGCAAGAGAATTTTTAAACTAAAAAAGCAAAACACACCTCAAAATAAACAGTTCAAAGACTGTTAATTTATTAACATAAACATCATAAAGTTTTAAAGCAATTCTATAATGGTTAAAACTTACCTCCTTTGAAGAAAAATACAGTGACTTTGTGGAATGTTCTGAGTCTCTTTCTTCTGCTGATATCACAGGTTTTGAAGGACAGCTTTGATCAACCTGAGGTGAAACAACACCTGTACTACACGTAACATCTTGTGGCTCTAGGGACCCATCGAAGATCTTCTGTGAGTAAGTAATGAGGAACTCTACCAACCGTGCCTGATTTGCATATTCAGTAAGAGAGGAGATGGTGACAGGAGCAGTTGTGGGCCTTGGCCTAATGAGACTTGGTCCAAATATCACCCCCAAGTTTTTGGAGGTCATCTTGTTTTCTTCAGCATGGTCTACAACCCTGAAAAAAACATATAAAGCTGTATGAGATTTGCCTATTAGAGTTCCTTAATGGTACTCTACTATGAATGGAAGGGTAGAGGAAGCATGGGTTACAGAAGACTACAAAAATTTGTCAAGGGTCAAATTTGGTGGGTCTAGGTAAAGACACATTTGTTTGATTATAATACTTACCACACACCAAACTGAGTTTCAGAATACTATATTAGGATAAAATTCATGTAAATAGAAGGAACTATTGAAGTTTTACCAGCAGAAGGAAAAAAAAATATTCCTAAAATTTGCTACATCTTTGTATATGGTATATACTCTCAGTTCCTTATACTGGAAACTGAAACATCATCATCAATTTCTCTCTCATTGTCCACAGTTTTCTTTTTTAAAAAGTATTTTTAAATGGACACAATATCTTTATTTTATTTATTTTGATGCAGTGTTGAGTATCAAACCCAGCACTTCACATGTGCTTTGCAAGCATTCTACCACTGAGTCACACTCCTATCCCCCCACAGCTAGTTTTCTTTTTAATATTTTTCTAGTTATACATGAACACAATCTTTATTTTGTTTATTTATTTTTATGTGGTGCTGAGGATTGAACCCAGTGCCTCACATGTGCGAGGCAAGCGCTCTGTCACTGAGCCACAACACCAGCCCACACAGCTAATTTTCTAGTCTAGATGATTCTCTCTCCTGAACATCTCTCTGTTCTACTGCCACTCTCGATGTTCTGGCTTTACTTCAAGCACTCACTACTTTTTATTTCTATGACTATTCTAGGAGATCGAACTGCAGAAGGCCTCCACTCCGACCCATTTTTCACACTGCTGTCAGAAAGATCTAGTAGACTACAAGTTCTTTAATGTGTACAGAAACAATATGGTCAACTCATCTGCCAGGTATGTAAGGCCCTATAAAGGGCCTGTAGACAGGATAGCTCAGTTCCTGCTATTGCTTGCTGTATTGTAGCCTAACAAAATTATATTTTCCAAATGCAAAATGCTTTCATGTGTCTCCATGTCTGTTACCCTCTGCCTAGTATGCTCTTCTGCACATTCTCTATCAAATCACCACTCAGTTCTTAAAATCTGACTCAAGAGCTTGCCTCCTCTGCTTTACCCCTAAATCCCCATGCAAACTACTTCTGCATGCCTGCAAGCTGTGCACAGCTACTAGAAAAAAGGATGATGCTGTACTGTGGTTATGTATAGGTCTGTCCCCCCACAATGATGAGCCTACAAACAGCATAAACCCTGTTTCCATCCTGGTTTCCCCAGCCAGAGCCTGGCATACAGGCAATGTTGGCTGCATAAACATATATTCAGTGTCTCTCCCAATACAGAATAAATATAAATATACTTAATACTATTGCACTGTACAATTAAAAATGGTTAAGATGATATAAAAATTTTTACCGCTTAAGGTGTACTATGAGGTAATGAAGACTGTTGAAATTTGATGCTGGCAATTGTCTTAGAAGGTCCTTGCTTTTTAGAAGAATTCGGTTTATTTCTATACACATATTTGAGTATTTTTTGTCCTCAGGGTTATCCTTTTTGGTTTCTTGTTCTTCATTAACATGTTGGATCTCTTTTGCAAGGTCCATAAACTCCTTGTATAATCGGAATAAGATAAATGGTTCTGGGAGCTAAAGAAATAAAATTACATTAAAAATATCTTCCACTTTTTTTGTTTGTTTGTTTGTTAAAGTCAACTGTTAGTGCAAGTTACTCAAAGGATTAAACCTGTCCCTTTAGATTAACTAAATTTAAAGTCAATCTTTACTCATTTATTTATTTATTTTACAGTACTGGGGATTGAACCTAGGACCTCAAGCATGCTAGGCAAACACAATACTGAGCTTCATCCCCAGCCCATAAAACGTATGTTTGCTAGAGATATGATCTATAAACCAAGTCAAAATCTTCACCATAAATTATATTTATGTTAAAAACAACTTAAAAGATAATCAGTTAAACTCTAAACTTTAAATGAAGTTTAAAACTTTAAGCTTCATGATGGAATTTTAAAACTCTTATCTATATCCTAAACACATTATATTCACATCTGCACCGAAAATAGCATGATCTTCAGCTGTTCTATTGAAACAAAACTAGGACATGAAGTAAACAGAATGAATTAGAAAAGGCATGAATGTTACTGGTAAGGGGTAAAAATATCATAGTGCTACAGGGTCCATGTTTTAATTGGGCCAGAAAGAAGATCAGCAGCGGTTAATATGACCTTCAAAAACATAACTATCATCATCTTATTCATCGAATTTTGACACTGCCTGATTTGCCACAACTAAATTAAAAGAAAAAGTTCCTGTAACAAATGTCCACTGCCATAATGAATTTCAATGTTTCTACTGATCTGCAATAGAAAATCCAATGTACCTTTGTGTACCTGACGTCCTGTATCAGGTGTTGCCTTGTGATCAGTTTCTATCTTTACCACTCTGGGATCTGAAGCAAGTCACTTAACCTTTTGGAGCTTTAGGTAAATGAATAAAATGGAAGCTATTCTCTAATACTATTGCAAGAATTGAGCACAGTTTCCCACATGAAAGTCTTGGACACACAAAATTCCTAAAACAGAATGCAAGTTCACAGTGTTGGATCCCATTCATCTCCTCTCCCTGACTGGCTAAAAGAGATAAAGGATGACATATTACAAGACCTATATTCATTCAAAAGTATCAACTGCTATTTCTCAGTTGAGGGATCTATAAAACATGACTAAAGAGTTATCAATACTTTCCAGGGCTAACATTGTAGATCCACCAATTTATACTTAATTTTTTTTCCCTCATGCAATCTCACTAAAATACAGTACATCCATAAGGACTAGGTAAACAGAGAAAACAAAAAGCAATAATTCACAAGAGCAGATGAACAAGTCCTGATGCAGCAGTTCCAAGAAAGCTGTCACTCAACATGATTTTGAGAATCCTAAAGGGACTTGAACAATCAGTACCAGGTCCTATGATCCTGGGGTAGGGTGCAGGTGGGCCACCTGAGAAAGCTTAGCAGTCTATAAAATCCTGTCTCCACTCCATTTTCTTGAGCAACTTCTTCCCTAAAAATCTGGATACATTTTCTCTGGGCAACGTGACACAGAGTCTTTCTGAATGGGGGAAATGCCGAACATAAGGGACAGAGAGCTGAATGTCTGAAAATGGGTATTTGTTGGCTGTATGCACACTGAATGCACTGATCCTGCAGTCATCTTTCCCACCCTGGCTCCCACAGTATTGGTACCATATCTTTCCAGGGGGGAACAAACCAGTCCAAGAGCAGGGAACTAGAGACATGTAATCAGGCATATCCCCAATGGTCCACCTAGACCACTTTATAGGAAAGTTCAAAGTTTTTTAAAAATCTTGATGTGTTCAAGAGCTTCCGAAGAGATTTTAAGTCCAAACTCTAAAATAACTAAACACCATGAAAGACAAAAATCAAAATGGGTAGAAAAATAACAGACTGAAGGTGTAAAACTATGCTATCAATATGTTGGCCACTAGGGGCTAGGGTTGTGGCTCAGCGGTGGAGCACTGGCCTCGCATGTGCGAGACCCTGGGTTCGATCCTCAGCACCACATAAAAATAAATACGTGAAATAAAGGTATTGTGTCCAATTACAACTAAAAAATAAATATTTTAAAAAATATATGTTAGCCACTAGTTTATATGCTGAAAGAATACTGGAAGTGCAAATGATCAAAATTGAGATGTGCTCTAAATGAACAAATAGATACCAGATTTCAAAGATTAAGAGCTCAACTGTAAATAAATAAATAAAATATCTCATAATTTAAAAATAATAATTAGATATTCAAAATGTTAAATAAAATATTAACATTAACTTTACCTATTTTTTAAAATTTATGTGGCTATACAAAATTTAATGTTATATATGAAGGTCACACTGTATTTCTACAGAGGGTTAGAGGCTAAGTAGAGAAACAAAGCCTTATAAAGAAAATCTATAAATATCCACAGGAAAATAGCATGATATAGTCATTTTAAAAAATGTTATCAAAGAAATAGAAAAATCAGAATTCTTAAAAATTAAAACATGATCTCAGGAATGAAGTAATTTACATTAGTCAAGAAGATAAAGCTGAGGAAATGTCTTAGAAAGTTAATTTAAAAAAAAGAAGAATAGAGGAAAGTAAGGGAACTAGAGAACGAGTATGGGTTATTGAGTATCCAAACAAGAGCTTCAACTAGAGAGTACAAAGACAGAAGGGGAAAAAATGGGCAATAAAAATCAAGAAAAGTTCCAAGAACTAAAGCATTGACTACTGACAGAGATCATGGAGTAGCCATAATAGTGGATGAAAAGTTATCCACATCAATATACATATTGTAAAATCTTAGAATAATGGGGAGGGGGAAAGATTCTACTAGCTTACAGAGGCACAAAACAATAGGCACATACAAAGTTAGGAATGAAATAAGGCGGATTCACAGTGTGAAGAGAACAAAAAACACCCATGCCTTCACAATTCAGAGGAAAAAGAATTTCCAGCCTATAATACTAAAACTTCCACACTATCTACACTACTCCATTTCTGTCAAGAGAATAGAAAGACATTTATGGATGAACAAGGTTTCAAATATTCAATCCTACTTCACCTTGCTTAAGGACAGACATAAACAAAAACAGAATACCCCCAAACAAAGAAAACAGGAGAGGTGTTCCATCACAAAAGAGAGGAGAGGAGAGTGATCTCAGGATGACAGTTAATAACCAAATTAAAAGGGATCTGTAAGAGAGCAAAAGAACTCCAGAGAAGGACAGATTAAGGATTATCAGCACTATTCTCTCTGTCATTATCTCTTCATTTTCACCCAAGGATAGAAGGCCAACTGGGTCTGACCCAAATCTCTTTGTACTTGGCTCACAACAATGTGCTGATTAAGTTCCTGTAACTCCTCTGAAAGCGGCTGCCTAAAGCCAACAAGGCCACTTACTTCACCCTACAGATGTGTGTGTGTGTGTGTGTGTGTTTGACTTACTCCTGCCAACTGCAGGTATAATAGTGAGAACAGAAAATGACAAAATAGGACAGCCCACTCCCTGACCATATTCCTGCTGGACTTCTAGCATCCACCTTATAGGAAGCCTTATGCCTGATGCCTGATGAACTTCATGGCCATTCCCACTGACCTCTCAAAATAGCTATTTTGAAACATCACTGAAGGCAAAGCTAGACTATGATCTAGATATTGACCTACTTATTGAATATTCCTAACAGTGTGAACACTGGCCTTTACAGCTACATTTATGCTTTTTAAGTTGGCATTCTAAAACTTAAAGGAACAAAAACTTAATAAGTGTTATTTATTCCATTATGTTTAGGAAAATGTTTATCCCTTTAACATGGTTAGGAGGAAGTCCAAGGTGGAGTTGGAAGGCTGCAACATGGAAGAGGTACCTGGAAGACTTGTACAAGGGATAGTAATATTGTATTGTCTTAGGCGGGGTGATGGGAAATGAATTTGGCTTTATTATTATTATTATTCTTTAAAATGTATGTACATTTTATGATCTGCGTATTAATAATGAGAAAAATATCAACATGGAATGGAATAGGGGGAAGAAGGGAGGAAGAAAGGGGACTAAAGTGGAGTGAGTCAGATCCATGCCTGTATGAAATTGTCAGGATGAACCTAGCTACTATGTATAAATATAATGCTCTTATAAAAAAAAAGAAATATATCAACATAGTCTATGCCATTGAAAATATATGCAACATAAAACATTTTTGCTCTTTTTATTTGATGGTAGGTTTAGAATAAAAACTTCACCTGTCGAAGGTATAATTTTAAGACTTCACAGATGTCATGTGAATTAAATTCTGAAATGTCTACCAAATGCATTCCATTCTCCAAAGCTTGACACAGTTTTTCAGTTTTTGTTTTGTTTCCACTAACACGATAAATTCCCTTGAATAGAAACAAAAAAATTATGCAAAATTATACTTTAGTACAAAGACATCCACATCAATATACATATTGTAAAATCTTAGAATTATGGGGGGGAAAAGATTCTATTAGTTTACAGAGGGATAAAATAATAGGCACATACAAAGTTAGGAATGAAATAAGGAGGATTCATGTTATGAAGAAAACAACAACAACAACAAAAAAACCCATGTCTTCACAATTCAGAGGAAAAAGAATTTCCAGCCTATAATACTAAAACTAAAAATAATAAAATGTAGACATCTAAACATATTTGATGTACCTACTTCAATTTTTATTAGTATTTTAGGAAAAAAATAAGTTAAAGTCAAATCAATTAACATTTTCCAAATAAATGTGAATAAATTCAGTTATTACAAACTGAGAGTACTGATTTTCTTCAAGTCTCCTTTAAAAGAAATCACATAGGCATTTATGTTTTTAGAATTTTAAGAGTTAACAACATACCTGTAAACACAAGGCTCTATTTTCAATCTCTGAGGCACATATTTTGAGTATAAAAGGAATGCCATCTGGCTCCTTTTTTGCAACTTGTGTGAATTCTGCTCCAAATAAGTGTATTTTTCCCACAAGTTTCTGATGACCACAAATGATAACTAAGTTTTCCAAACATTTTCGATGACAAACAAGGAGACACTACAAGAAAATGATAGTTTAAAAGTGATTAATTCACCTTACATTATTCACAACTAAGCAAATGACAGGCAGACTAATGACAAAAAAAAAATTAGTTAAAAAGTATCACTTGTGGTGCATGCAAACAATTAACAGCAAAATAAAGTATAAAACCATAGAAGATAAATTGTGGGACTTTATTAAAAATATACTGGCAGAGCCAGGTATGATGTCATATACCTATAATTCTAGCTATTTGAGCGACTGAAACAGGAAGATCACAAGTTGGAGGCCAGTCCAACTTAGCAAGACCCCATTTCAAAATACAATTTTAAAAGGGCTGGAAATGTCACTCAGGGGTAAAGTGCTTGCCTGGCATGCGCAAGACCCCGAATTCAATTCCCAGTACTATAAACAACAAATTTATATATTTAGGTGTGTGCACACATACACATCTCTTAATAAGTAAAACCATAACAAAAAAAGTCTGTAGCAAAGAAATAAGGGGGCCAATGTGATTCCAAAAAGATCTTACCTCTTCACATTCAACACCTTGGAATACTACAATGCCTTCACAATCTCTGCATTTTGTGGGGGATCTCAATTTTCGAAACTTGTGAGAAACAGCTGCTTTTGACATCAATGTATTCTTAAATGCTCCAAGGGAATTGGGTCCTTACAACAGAAATGTTAGTATATAAGAAGGGTAAAATGACAAAAGAAAAACAATAACAGACCACATGATATTGGACTTGGAATAATTTTTAGACTTTCAGATTATTCATATTACAAAAGCTATTATATTTTGAGTTTCTAACATGAAAAAAAGCATCCAACGTATAGATCTCTTATAAAACACACACTTTTATTCAAAATTTTATCCATGAGTCAAAATCACCATCAAACCCATAAAATAATTCTAAAATACTATGGCATATTGTTTTCAGAATCAGCAAATTTAAGCCAGGCACAATGGTGTATGCCTATGATCCTAGCAACTCAGGAGGCTTAGACAAGAGAATCACAAGTTTGAGGACCACCTCAGCAACTTAGTGAGACATGTTTTAAAATAAAAAAATGAAAAGGCTGAGTATGGCAGCTCAGTGATAAGAGTGCCCTGGGTTTAAGTCCTGGTACCAAAAAAAAAAAAAGAAAGAAAAAAAGAACCAGCATATATTTATATTTTTATTAATATGTCCTTCACCGAGTTGGGAACTATGTTCATAGGTGGCATATAAGTGCTATAAATGCTTCAAAGAAAAACAGCTACACGAAGCTAGTATGTTAGAATTATTTACATTAAGGATAAAGCTCTTCTTAACTCATAATAAAATTATAGGTAATACTAGCTAGTTATATTTTAATATTATATTGGTATCCCATTAATTTGGGAAACTATGCCAAGACAGATATCTACAGGTATCAAATGTATAAAATTAATTTATGAGAGTCTAATTTGAGTCTTTAAGGTAACTGACTTTATATCCTTCAATACCCACAACATTCCTTATTCTCAGGAAGAACACTTAATCTGTTCTTCCTGCTTGGTTTCTTACACTCTTTTCTTTAGAAGAAGATTTTTCAGATTTTCTCAGGATGCTCGCTTTCAACAATAAGTCACTATATTGGGTTTATGAAAAAAAGACCATACCTAGCCTGCTATTTTAATAACATACCAATGCATTTTAGATCTACTAATTTTGTTGCTTATTCTTTTTCTTTTTTTTTTTTAATTTTGTGGTGCTAGGAATTGACCTATGACCTTGTGCATGCTAAGCAAATACTCTACCATTTAGTTATTATCCCTAACCCTGCTGGTTATTCTTCTATTTGTATTTTAAATAACTGATTAGTACTTTATCAACTAATATTTGAACATAATTACTAGGATATATTTAAGTTACTGTGTGATGCTTTTGTTTAGTACACAGCAAAGTAATGATTCTTTAAAGACACTATCTTTCTAACATCATGAGGTGCTACTAATTCAACCAGTTTAATGGGTTTTCATTCAGGTGAATACAATACAATACCAGCTTCTGAAGGGGACGGTGGCTCTCTTTCATCTAAATCATCTGCAGAAGACATGGTTCCACTGGATGGAGTTCGTGGAAGTTTTCGATGAAAGTCTCCTAAAAGAAAATTATTGATACCATTATTTAACTATTCATTATAGAATATCAAAAATAGGAAATTACAATATTTTTTGAATCATACAAGTCATACTATTTTATTAGCTTCACTGCAAAAATTCGCTTCCATTCTTATACATACTCTAGATAACAGGGAATTCTGATGTTCTTTCATTCTTGGGGGAAAAAAGGGATTTAACTAACTCTATCTGAGTTTTTCAAATAAATTTAAAACTTAGGATCATATATTCCTAAGAGAACTTACTGCCAACTTCTGATTGAAAGTATTAGAGGTTGTAAGCTTCACAAAGATAGGTAGTATCTGATATTCATGTTCTATATCTAATATCTGACAGTGGCTAGCAAAATAGTAAAGTTGTCATTAAATGTTTCCTAAGTTACAAATAAATGTATATAATGTAAGGCCTTCTAAAGTATACAAAAATCATTTGAACCCAATAATCCAATAGTAAAATTAAATTATGTTATTAGTAATTCAGGAGACAGGAGCCAGGAACAACAACCCAGGGATCTCTAGCCAGGAACTGAACCATAAGTTCAAACTATGTCAAAGGACACTGCTGTGTATATATCAAAGCTGGTTTGGAAGCAGACTGACTAGCAGAGACTTACTCTGTTGAAATTATAAACAGGTCTACAACTGAAAAGAATTCACTTTAACTCAAGGTCTTAATTGTCTTAGCTTCAGTTACTAATACTTTCCATAAATGATGCTAAGCAATATCCTTTTCTCAAAAGGTTTTCTGTTCAATATGTTTACAGGTGAGTGTCTAGTTTTTGCTTGGAATGTGTTCCCAATGACTGAAAAATCACAAATTCACATGTTCCATTTTAGAACTATTCTAATTATAAAATAGTTCCCTTAAATTATTGAACAGAAATCTGCCTCTGTATGAATACCAGTCTTTGGTCATATTTCTTTCTCACAGGGGCAAACAAGAACTATAACTCAAACCCCCCTTCATTTCATTCCATGTCATGTCCTTAAGTTTCCTTTTTCAGGTGAGGCATCCCTCAGACTACCCACTTATCATGTGACAGAAATTCCAAATTTTTGCCTTCATCACATAACATTTACAAGATTCCAAATGGGTTAGGGCTTGCTCTAGATTGGGTCTTAATTTCTGGCATTACCTAGATTTACAAATATTCAGTTAAATATTTAGCTTCTAGAATGTCCCTTGAATAGAGCGAGCGGGAAGTAAGAAAGTGGCAGCTGATGATCAATCTACAAACCCCAGTCCTGCATGGCAAAAATTATAACTTTAAACACAAGTCGTTCATATGAATGTATAAAACTGCAATACGTAAAATTCTTGAAAAAATGGCCTCGGAATTTGACGAGGTCAAACCCTGTAACATCCCCCTAGAGTCTAGGAGGAAGGTAGATAGCCAGAAAGGACTATAGCAGTCTTTGGTAGAAGAATGTGGAAATAAGAATCTCCTGAATTTAAATGCTACTTTCTCCTACTAGCTATAAAACCTATGGTGAATTATTCTCTTTAATATTACTAAGTGGGAATCCAAAACATTTCCTCTCTGAGAATTTTAAGACTATTTATATCATAGTACCTTAAAGCACATTTGTAAAAATTTAGCAGTAATTTTCATAGGCATAATGGAATTGTTTATTATAGCAATTACTGCAAAATAATTCAAAATACAGATAATGATATTCAAGTTCATAGACTAGGATACAGGAGTAAAAATAAAGGCAACTACTTGCATTAACATAACATGCATGAATTAAGTCATAAAACAGTATGACTGAATTTGAACAACATCCAGAAAAGGGAAAAACTCCAGTACATATAGGTACTAAAAACACTTAAAATATCTACAGAATGATTTAAAAAATAGGATAATAGTTTATTCTCATGGGAGATAAGGCAGTGTTATCAAGAAGGGGTACTCAGAGGGCTTCTAACGTATTAATATTTTTAGTGAGGGTTTGTTTCATTCTTTTTCTTGTACATATATGCGTACATTCTCATCTCTATATCTAAGACAGTTCATTATACAAATAAGATAGTTATAAATATACCCCGAATGATTATTTTAATATTTTCACTGCTAGACTTAAATATTTATGTACCTGGACTTATAGACTCTGAATCCAAAGATCTAGATTCACTGCTCCCTCCAGTACTCTCAGAGTCACTAACCATCCCACATGTCCATGATCTTATGAAAGAAGAACCTTTAAGAAAAGAATATTTAAAGTCAAAACTTAGCTAACAGGTGGATTTCATAAGGTAAAACACTGACATTATATAAAATGAGACGATTCAAATTTCTTTAATAATGAACTATTAGGGACTTTAAGGCAGACATGGTGATTATAATTGAGAGTAGGTCTCATAGTTACATTATAAAGCCTGATTTTCTAATTCCAGAGCTCTAGTTCATTTAATGATTAAATGAGCAATCTGCTCCTTCATAAACCTGTATTCTCTTCAAAGTGAAAGGTACCTGTTAGGTCTGCATTGTTAGAGCATCTGTCCTCTTCAATTTTGTTACAACTGTCAGGAAGGCGCACAACATCCTCTAAAGAGTCAGCAGGGCCATATCTAGATGTCTGGGAACTATCTGTTAATGGTTTATTTACATTCCTAAGAAAAAGCAAATAAAGCTCAGCACTAACAATAAATCTACTTTATACCATAGTCAGAAAAATCTGTAGACTTAATAAATATAGAGTAATTAACTAAATATTATGAACAAACTATTACATAGATAGTAGTAATATCTCTTCTTTAAGGAGATATGGATAAAAACTTTTATTTGCACAGTTGAAACATGAACAGGAATAGCAACGGTATAGTCAGTAATTCATGTTATGGTTAAACTTTTCTAGTATCACTTCAGTGGAAAATATAGGTTAAATTTTGTGGACATTCAAAATGTGTATGATTGTCATTTAACATTCCCAAAGGATTTTTAAGTCTCACAGAACTGAGGTCTGTGTCAAAATGGAAAGCTATTCACTGAATGGACTAAGAAATGACAAAATAATATAAAAAAATTCAGAAACTTTTCAAGTTAATTCTATCAAGGTTAGAAAAGATACCTCTTTATAACAGTCAGAAACTTAGTAAATGTTTTATCTCTAGAAATATATTAATTCTACATATTAATTCCTACCCATCAACTTTTTCTTCTTCAGTTGAATTTGTAGCCTTCACAAATTCACTATACTCTTGGCCTGGATCATAAAGTTTGGCGTTATCACAGAGAGACTGTAAACTGTTTGCAAGGGAGGCAGCCTGCAAGTGCTGCATCTGGAAGAGGTTAACTGTTACCTATAGTTACAGAGACAAAAGGCAGAAACAACTCATGATATACAGAATGCATTATAAATAAATGTACATTGATTTCAATGAATGTACCAATAAAAAGGGCATACAAGTGAAACAACTCTGAATACCACTGTACGCATGGTATATTGCCTAATTTAATGAAAGATAAAGATTATAAATAAAAAAGTAGTTTTAATCTAATATCTAGGAGTGATCATTTCCTGCAAAATGGTTATTAAACTGTAAAGTTTAAAAAATACAACCCATGCCCCTGATGGTTCACAATTTGCGAATCCATAGTTCAATACCTTGATGGTCTGACCATACTGCCTAAGCTTACTTGCATGACCATGATTAAGATATTTATAACCAGTGATTTTTAAAAAAATAACATTCAAATGAATCGCCTGGAAATCTTGTTCAAATGCAAAGTCTGGATTAAAATCCAAGATTATACATTCCTTATAGGCTCCCAAAGTAATGACAATGTGACTGGTTCAAAGATCTTATTTATAGAGGAAAGGCATTCTAGAATTTTGTTTCTGCATCAGTTAAAAAGGATAGAAAAAGAATTATATTATACCCAATATGATTATGTACAAATTATGTACAAATTAAATAACTTAAGGTAGACAAACAGCTAATACACTGGTATGTAAATACTTAATCTTAAATATCATCAACTATAGTTGGAGGTGAAAGGGATGTGTCAAAGGTAAATGGTTAGCCTAAATGACTTACAAGGTAATTTCAAATCCTTGGATTTTATAATCCTTTTCAATTATTTTTATACTTCTATAAGCTATAACATTAATTAAAATTTGGTAAATTAATGAAACACAATTTTAAATACTCAAAACATTTTAAAGATTTCTGATTCAGATGCAATAATCTCTTTATCCTTGGTCTACACTTAATTTACTCAAAAACCCTGGGCAGAATGCACAAATCAGCTATCTAAAAACTCTAAAAAGAAAATAGAAGCAGGTAGAATGTAGCAAATAAACCATAATTCAAGGTACATTTTCCTGCCTCCACCCCAATCACATTTCCAGCCTATGCTTGGCCCCTCCTCAAAAAACAACTTGAGTCCCAGAAATGTAAACATGATACAGAAAGAACTCCAAGAGAGATCCTCTCTGGTCCAAAGAATATAAAAGGACATGGAGCAACAGAATGTAACTAAGAGCAGGTGATAACCCTGGTTTCTTGGTGGGTTTGTTTCCGCTCCTGCCCCAGTGCCCAAATAAGCACAAATCCCTAAGATGCAATCCTGTGGCAGTAGGTGATGGCAGTAGAAGTGGAACATATATCTAAACTTTAGAGGGAATCCTTTATGAGCAGATGAACTGTGCTCCAAGGAGTAAGTGGATTTGAAGTTCCTCTTGTTTTTCTTTTTTCTCCCCTTATTTAATGACAGAATTGATGCCCCTGGCTCCCTGGAGGACAGCAGATTAGGCAGGTACATTTTAGTTTCCCAGTCAGAAGACCAGGAATAGAGGCACACAGAAGCTGGAGAGAGAATCTAACTAGATCAAATTCTGTTAAACTTAAAAAAAAAAAAAATCAATGTTCAATACAGGTTATAAACAGGATTAAAAGTCACAGAAAGTAACATTGAAAACATGTAAGATATCATCTAATGCTACTTTTCATACAAAGAATCAGGAAGATCTCAACAACTCACAAGAGAAAGACAGTCAACAGATATCAACACTGAGGTTAACTCAGACAGTGGAATTATCAGATGAAGACTCTAAAGCAGCTATGATAACATGGTCAAGAAGTAAGGAAAATCAGTCTTGAAACAGGAACAGACAGAAGTCTTAGCAGAGAAACAGAAGATCTAAAAAAACAAAACAAAACAAAACAAAAACCCAAAAGGGAATTTTCCTACTAAAAAATTTACTAAAGGATTTTATAATAAAATGGAGTCAGTGAACTTGAAGACAGATCCTAGGTCAAAGATGCCCCTCAACTTATGATAGAGTTATTTCCTGATAAATCCACCCAAAGTTGAAAATGTGTTTACAACCCACTATAAAGTTGAAAAATCTTAGGCTGAACCATAATAAGTTGGGGACTGTTTGTAAAAACAATTAAAGGGAAAAAGATTAGGAGAAAAATAGGATCATCCAGATCTGTGAGTCACCTGAGTGTTAGAAGAAAAGAAAATACTACAAACAAAAATATTTGAAAAAAACGATAGCTAAAACCTTGTCAAAATTTGCAAGGATCAAACATGTAGATTCAAGAAATTCAGTGAGTCCAAATGGAAAAAACTCAGCAAAATTCATGTGCAGATAAGTCTTAGGCAAACTGCTGAAAAGCAAACACAAAGAAAATCAAATCTTAGAAGCAGTCAAAGAAAAGCAACACAAACCATACAAGGAACAATGACGCAAAAAAATGACTATGAATTTCTTCTGAGAAACCATGGAGGCCAGAGGCAGGGGAACAACATTTTTAAAGTGGTGGGGGAAGAAAAACAACAACTGAATTGTGTATTTAGAACTCAATAAACAGTGAAAATGTTCTTCAGAATTAAGAACAAAATGAAGATATTCTTAGATAAAGGGTAGTTTAAAAAAAAAATGTGACCAGCAGACTTGCTATAAAAGAAATAGTAAGAGACATTCTGTTTACAGAAGAAAAATGTTAGGGAAGATGGAACTGCAGGAATGAAGGAAAATAAACAGAAATGGAAAGTATCTGGGCAAATATGATAAACTACTTTCCTTTTCTTCTTTATAATACATACGACTTTTAAACAAAAAATTTAAGATGGCCTGGTGAGATCTGTAATAGATAAACACATATCAACCACAATCCTCAATGGTTAAAGGGACTTGTATAGTGGCAAGTTTTATATATTCTACTTGAAGTGGCAGAATATTTATTCTCCATGAACTCTGAAAAATTGAATACAGTTATCCCTCACTATCCATTTGGGATGGTTTTAGGATACCCCTCATATACCCAAATCTCACATGCTCAAGCCCCTATATAAAATGTCATAGTATTTGCATATAATCTATGCAAACACTCCCAAATAATTTAAGATTTGTAGATTACTTATATTATGGATTATGATGCAAATGCTATACTATATTTTTTAGAGAATGATAGTCTGTTTATGTTCTATAGCACAGATGTGATTTTTTTTGCTGAATCCATGGATGTGGAATCCATGTATACAGAAGATCAACTGTTTATATACACACACACACCAAAAAAAAAAAAAAAACAAAAACAAACAAACAAAAAAAACCCCCCTGCAATTTCTAGTATAATTAACTAAAATATATAAGTGCACAATGAAATATAATAAAAATCCAACATATAAATTAAATAGAAAAATATAGACGAGCATTTTAAATTAAAATGTAATTCTGATAAAAGATTAAATAAAGATATTCCATGTTCAAAAGAAAACTGAAAGAACTCTATCAATATTACATAAATTAGTCTAAAAAGCAAGGAAATTTACCAGGATAAGTAAGCATATCATAAAGATAAAAGGAACAATTTGTCAAGATCATATAACAATTATTAATGTGAAATTAACTAACAGAGCTCAGAATATATAAAAACTGAAAGAACTAAAAATACACAATATGTTCAAGTCTTCAAGCTCTTTTCTCAAAAACTAATGGACATATTTAGAAGTAATCAAGAATATTCAAGAAATAAATTACACTACAAACCAATAGGAACTGACACTCATGAAACACTCCAGTCAACAATAGAATGCACATTCTTTTCAAGTACACACATGGAATACTCATTATTAACCTTTTCAGAAAAACACCTTTTTGTTTCACTGATTTTTCTTTTCCTTTTTTCAGTTTCATTGATTTTTCTGCTTTTTATTCTTTCTTTGTTCTTTACTCAATCTCTGAGTCATAACAAACCAAAACAAATTTCAAAGAACTGAAATCATGCAAAGTATTTCTTCCACCATAATGAAATTAAACTAGAAATCAGTCTCAGGAAAATATCTAGAGAAATCCTCAAGTACTTGGAAAATTAAACAACAAACTTTACATTATCACTATGTTGAAAATGAAGTCTTAAGGAAATTAGAAAATATTCTGAACTAAATAAACATGAAATTACATTTTAAATTTCATGAGATTCAGCTAAACAATGATATAGGGAAACTTAAGCATTAAATATTTTTACTAGAAAAGCAGGAAAGTCTCAAGCTCCTACTTTTAAGAAACTTAAAAAAAAAAAAAGGCAAAACAATCCGAAAGCAAACAGAAATAAAGAATAAAAAGAAATTAATAAATCTGGAAAAAGAAAAATCAATGAAAACAAAAATGTTTTTTATAAAGTAATTTTTTGAAAATATAAATAAAATTTATAAACTTGGAACCAGATTGACCAGAGAGAAAACCTGCCCATGCAAAGGCGGGGAGATAAGGAGAAGAGCAGATACAAATGATCTACATCAGAAACAAGAGGAGAGATCACTACAACCTACAGAGACATTAAGAGGAAAGGGAATACTACAAACAACCCTATGCACATAAATTCAGCAATTTAAGATGATAAGGCCTAATTCCACATAAGTCACAAACTACCAAAATTCACCTAAGAAAAATAATTAACTTGAATAGGATTTTATCAACAGAGTTGAATATATAATAAAAAATCTTGCTAAAAAGAAAATACCAAGGCCAGATACTTTCATCAGGGAATGCTACCAAATATCTAAATAGGAAATAACATATTTAATATAAACTCTTCTAGAAAACAGAATAGGAGGGAACTCTTCTCTACTCATTTTATGAAATAGGAATTACCCTAAACCAAAACCAAACAGAAAATTAAAACAATGCACCTCAGAGAGAGGATTAAGCTCCAGGATATGTAAGAACTCAAAAAACACAACACCAAAAAAACAAATAACCCAATCAATAAATGGGCTAAGGAACTGAATAGACACCTCACAGAAGAAGAAATACAACTGATCAACAAATATATGAAAAAAATGTTCAATATCTTTAGCAATTAGAGAAATGCAAATCAAAACTACTCTTAGGATTTCATCTCACTTCAGTCAGAATGGCAATTATCAAGAACACAAGCAACGATGCGGGCTGGGGTTGTGGTTCAGGGGTACTATGCTTGCCTTGCACGCATGGGGCACGCATGAGGATATGGGTTCAATCTTCAGCACCACATAAATAAATAAAAAGAATAAAATAAAGGTATTGTATCCATATAAAACTAAAAAACAAAAGGATACAAGCAACAATAAATGTTGGTTGAGAATGAGGTGAAAAGGTACACTTATACATTGCTGGTGGGACTGCAAATTGGCAACCATTATGGAAAGCACCACCATTTGACACCATTATCCCACTCCCACACTACAGTGACTCAGCCACATCCATGTTTATACCAGATCAACTCACAACAGCTAAACTATGGAACCAACCTAGTTGTCCTTTACAGATGAATGGATAAAGAAAATGTGGTATATAATACACATTGGAAAATTACTCAGCCTTAAAGAAGAATGAAATGATGGCATTTGCTGGTAAATGGATGGAACTAGAGAATATCATGCTAAGTGAAATAAACCAATCCCAAAAAACTAAAGGCCAAATGTTTTTCCTGATATGTAATGCTAATTCACAATAAAAGGAGGGAGCTAGGCAAGAATAGCGTTACTTTAGATTAGGTAGAAGGGAGGGGAGGGGATATGGGGTTAGGAAGAACAGTAGGAATAGAACTGGACATTCTTTGCCTATGTGCGTTTATGACTACACGACTGGTGTGATTCTACATCATATACAACCATTTATATATGATGTGTCAAACTGCATGCTACTGTCATGTATAACTAATTAGAACAAATTTTTTAAAAAAAGAAAAAAAGATATACCAATATCTTTTAATATAACAAAATATTAGCAAACTGAATCTAGCTATATATAAGAGGAACAATACATCACAAACAAGAGGCGCTAATCCCAGGAATGCAAGGCCAGATCAACACTCAAGTAACAATTTAATTCACCACACTAATGGGCTAAAAGAAGATAGACCACATGATTACATTAAATTATATAGAAAAATATTTTATACATTCCAACATTATTCATGATAAAACTCTCAGCAAACTAGCAAAAGGAAAAATTCCTTCATCAGACTTAAGGGTATCTTCAAATATCTTACAGTATCACCATATTTAATGGTGAAAGACCTAAATATTTTTCCCCCTGCTGGAGAATAAGATAAGGATGTCATCTCTTACCTCTCTTACTTGACAGTGGGACCCCATTCAACAGGGAGCCCCATCTAGTGCAACAAGAAAATAAATAAATAAACAAAAGAAATGCACACTGTAAAGGAAAATATAAAGCTGTTCTCAATTGCAGATAATGTGATTTTCTACATAGAAAACTCTAAGAATCTACAAAAGCTCCTAAAACAAGTGAGTTTATGAAGGTTGCAAGAAATGACCAATATAAAGAAATTAATAATATTTCTAAATATTGTTACACAACTGGAACTCTCAAGTGTATGTGTACAAAAATCATTCACAATAACACATATACAAGATTTAAATTCAACAAAATCTGTAAAAGATTTATATATTGAATACTACAAAATGCTGATTTTTAAAAAAGCAATAACCTAAATAAATGGAAAAACATGTTCATGTATTTAAAAAGATGAGACAAATACAATCAATTCTCCATAATATCATCAAAGAATTAATAAAATTTCAATAAAAATGTTAGCAATTTTTTTTTGTAGATAAACACAATCTGATTCTAACATTTTAATGGAAAGTGAAAGGATTTTAAACACGAACAATTCTGAAAAAGAATAAAAAGTGTAAGACTCAAAATACCTGGTTTTAAGACTTGGCTTTAAGCAACTGAATCAAGATATTAGGGTTTCTGTAAACGGATAAACAAATACATTAATGGAATAAAGAGGAGAGTCCAGAAACTGACACACACAATGTGGTCAAGTGATTTTTTTTTTTTTTTGAAGATGTAAAGGCAATTTAAAGGAAATGGCACAGTGTTTTCAACTAACGGTATAAGAACAAATAGACATCTATATTAACCATGCTTTTTATTTTCTATATTATATATTTTGATGTCTTAAAAAAAAAAAAAGAATGCTGGCCAGGGAGAGACTGCTCCTTCTTGAGCCAGACAATTCTTAAAATAGCCAAGGACTCAACGGGGATCACATACTTCACATGCAAACCAAGGAGTCCCAGGTTTGTAGCCCCAATCGACTCCCGATCTAACTCTTACCTCAAGCCAACTATTTTCTCTGACCCTGTATCATGCCAAGGTCAGGTACCAAGCAACTAGAGACCATCCCTGTGTCCAAAGCCCACCAGAATTATTCAAACTAGCCAATTCTAAATTGTTACTTTGCCCACTTTGCCTCTCCTGAGGAAACCCCAATAAAGACTCTAACTTAGCATTCCTTTCACTCCTGCATCTGCCTGACAAACCTGCTGTGATAAGTCCCCTTCTCTTCAGAAAATGTAAGCAATAAATTCTTCTATGAATGGCATTGACCACTCTGTGTTGGTACTCAATCACTTCCATAAGTTGAAATTCCACAAGTACAATTTTAATATAACATCTAAATGCTAAAAGTCAAACCTCAATCTATTCCTCTTATAAAAATCAAAAGGAAATCAGTAGAGAAAAGGGACCAGAGGAAGGGAAGAAAGAAGGGAAAAGGCAATTGGTAGGGAATGATATTGCCAAACTATTTTGTTATATTGTATGCATGTATGAATATGCAACCACAAATCCTACCATATGTACAGTTATAAAGCTCCAATTTAAAAAATGGAAAAAAGTAAATCAAAATGGATTATCTATCTATCTATCTATCTATCTATCTATCTATTTATTTAGTGGTGCTAGACTGAACCTAGGGCCTTAGGCATACAAGGCAAGCATTCTACCAACTGAGCCATATCCCCGGCCCTGGATCATATATCTAAATGTACAATAACACAATTTTGTCAGGCACCATGGTGCATGCCTATAATCCCAGCAATTTAGGAGGCTCAGACAGAAGGAGCCTTGCAAGTTCCAGGCTAGCCTCCTATCTTAGTGAGATCCTGTTTCACAATAAAAGGACTGGGGATATAGCTCAGTGGGAAAGAGCCCCTGGGTTTAATCCACAGGTTAAAAAATAATTAATAATAAAATCCATAAAACTTTTAGGAGTAAACTTTGTGATCTTGGGTTAGATGAAGTTTCCTTATCCTTAGATATAACATCAAAAACATGACCCATAAAAGAAGAAAATAATAAGCTAGACTCCATCAAAATTAAAACTTTTTCCTCCCTGAAAGACATTGCTAAAAGTATAAAAAGAAGCTGTGAATGGGAGAAACTACATGCAAGCTCAACAATAAAAAAACAAACATCTCAATAAAAAATTAAAGATATGCAAAATACAGATTACAAATGAGCCCTTTAAAAAAATTAATATCATTAGTCATTCTGGAAACACAAATTGAAGCCAAAATTAGATAACACTACTCTTCTATTAAAACAGCTAAAATTTAAAAACAAGAAATGACAAATATCAAGGACACAGAATAACTGGAATTCTCATGCACCACTGATTAGAGCCACTCTGGAAAATAGTTTGGCAGCTCTTATTAAGTAAAACATTCATTTAGCATACCAACCAGTAAACCCACTTCTCTGTTATTTAAAATAATGCAAACATATTTAACAAAAGCCTGTAAATAAATATTCTTGTAGCTCTATTCATAATTACCCCAAATGAGAAACAACACAAATGTCCAACTGATAAATGAATAAACACTGTGGTACAGTCATATAATGGACTACTATTCAACAATACAAAGAAACAACACAAATGTCCAACTGGTAAATGAATAAACACTGTGGTATAGTCATATGATGGACTACTATTCAACAATACAAACTACTGATATATTAATAACATTGGTGAATTTCAAAGGCATTAGGCTGTGTAAAAGAAGCTTATTTCCAAAGGTTACCTACTATATGATTACATTTATATGACAGTCCGGAAATTTATTTATTTATTTATTTATTTATTTGGCACTGGGGATTGAACTGACCAGGGTCTTGTACATGCTAGGCAGATATTCTACTGCCAAGCTACATACTTTCTGAGCCCATTTATTTTGACATAGGTTCTCACTAAGTTGCCCAGGCTGGCCTTGAGTTTGGACATCCTCCTGCCTCAGCCTTCTGAGTAGCCAGTATGGCAGGTGTGTACCACTGCACCTGCCACAACAGTATATACATATGTATACGTGTGTGTGTTTTTTTTTTTAAACTGGGGATTGAACCCAGGGGCACTTTACCACTGAGCTACATCACCAGCCTTTTTGAGACAGGGCCTCACTAAGTTGTTTAAGACCTTCCTAAGTTTCCCAGGCTGGCCTTGAACTTGCTATCCTTCTGCCTCAGCCTCCTGAGTCACTGGGATTATAGGCATGCACTATAGCGCCCAGCAAAAGAATATCTTTAAAGTGATGAAATTGTTCTGAATCTTGACTCTGGTGACAGGTACAAAAATTTATTTGTGTGTTAAAACTTATAAACTGTATGCCAAGAAGGTTTTGAATATGTAAATATTTTACAAAAAAACATTTTAAAGAGATAATGAAAACAAATGCAGGCTGAATGCTTTGTCTTCAAATATATCACCGCGTACAATTTTAATATTTAGTTTTACTCAAATTTTGAAGAATAGATCTCTCTTCTGTCACTCAGCTCACAGAAGTTGCAAAGTTAAATCACATTTGTCAACCAAGGCAAAAAGACAATGGTTTAGAGGCAATTTCAAACTCTCACAGTTCAGTTTTAACCAAGTAAATCATGAATCTAGGGGACATGGAAGGGAGACAGATCAAAAATAAATCAAACTATGTCACTAATGAAAATGAAAAGCCAATCTTTAAACATGTTCTAAAGCTCTCAGAATTTAAATCTCATAAGAATCAACTTATCAGGCTTCTGCAGATAAGATGACTTTTCCCCTCCCGCACTGCCTTTAAAAATACTGAAGAAATCACTTACAGCTTTAAGGGTAAGATCACACTGGAAAACAAGTGTCCTGAGTTGTGTTAAAATCTCTCTTTTGGTGTTTTCTAGATCGTTTCGTCTTTCTTCAACATTTGTTACACAAACTTTGTAGAGTTCATTTGCTTCTTCTACCTTCAGGAATACCACAGGAGAAAAATAAAAAAGAACATAACACTAATTACCAGAATTTACATTTTAAAATAAATACTTATTGTAGAAATAGTCTATCTATGTTTTAAATGGAAAACTTCTAAATGTAACAAATAATAATCATTCTGGTGTGTGACTCAAGTATACTTGGCTTTAATGAATATTCAAGCACAATTTACAATTAGTATATTGTCTATAAAGTTAGTATTCACTTCTATTTAAATTAGCATTTTCTATTTTATTTACTGTTTCTCTTACAAAATTTGTTTATCAAACTATATTTTTAATAAATAACACAAAATTTTAGTTTATACTTGCTAGTAGGTGCTGGAATTAGCACTTGCCTAAAAGGTGAACTTTCTGAAAAAAATCAAGTAAAAAATATTAAACTACTGCTTTAAAATACTTCTTTCACAAACGAGACCCCAAATTCTTAAGTCTCTTAGCATAGTCATTCTCAAGTATGGATCTCCACCAGCATTGCTGGGGAACTTCGTTAGCAGAATATTGTTTGGGTCTCACCCTTGACCTACTTACTCTATACTCAACTCTGAAGTGGACCCAGCAGGCTGCTTGAATAAGCCTCCTAGATAATCCCAAAATATATTACAAGTTTAAGAACAAACCCTTTGCAGATTATTGCTAATTGAATTTTCAAATAACAAAAAAATATTACTTTTTGAAGTGCTTCCTCTTCCAACCTTCGCTTTTTTTCTAGTTGCTTATTGAGATTTTTTGCTAATCCACCACTTGAGCACTGATGCTCCTCTTCTGCACGAAACATGGAAGATTTTGCTTTTTCATATTCATCTTGACGTTGTATGCATAACAATTTTGCCTTTTTGAGAGCAGTTTCTGTTTCAAGCTACACAGAAAACAGTAATATTAAACCAAGAATTTGAAAGAAACCCTACTATACAAGTTTCTTTAGCATATTCAGGAAGACAGTTAAGCAGTATTTTAGAAAACTAGAGTAAGGTAGATGTTATATAATATAGATGATTTTTAGATGTTCACAAACAGGTACATGAAATTCCAGTATAATACTAACCATTTTATTTTGTTCCTGTTTCCAAAGTTCCTTTATTTCTTTCCTTTGTTTTTCCATTTCATTTTTCCTCCCCATTAGAGGCTGTCAAGGATATTTTTAAAAAAGAAAAAGAAAAAAGTTGTTTTCTAAAGATATGCTGCTATTAAAAAAAAAACGTGCATATATAAATTATTTTACCTGTACAAATTTGTTGGCTTGGAGAGCTGCAATTGTTTGTTGTAAAAGGTGACTGTTCTTTATGTCATTGAGGAGAGCACTAGTAAATAGAGACTGTAGTGGCATAAACTCCTAGAATTTAAAATTAAGAAGTAAATTATACAATAGAAATAGCACTAGAATTCCAGATGCACATAGTGTTCTTCAAAAAGAGAAATTTAAGTTTAGATTTTTTTTTCTCCCAGAAAAATGACTATATAGGAACACAATTATGAGAAAAATACTAAAGAAAGTTAATTATAAATTAGAAAATTAGCAGCCATCACACTAATCAATATTGGTATAAAATTGTGAATTTCCTAGTTTTTTTCATAATTAACAGCCATATAAATTTAAAAGGATTTTATTTGTCAATAAAAAGATTGGCAATTAAGTTTTTTTCCTCTTGTAACTGAAATTTTATGATTTTACAAGGCACTATCTGGAAGCTCATCTGACTAATCTCCTGTGATAGAACCCCTAAAATTCACACAACACTTACCTGTAGTCCAATGTTAGCTCTAGTTGCTTCTGCCAACTTTACAATATTTCTGGTGGACTCCAATTCTGAAAAGATTAAAAAAGGTATCAGAAAGCAAAATTAACTAATTTTTTTCCTCCATTCTCTATTTATATTTCTACAATTGGGAAGTGATTACAAGCTAGGAATAATGGTGTGTGTCTGTAATCCCAGCAGCTCAGGAGGCTGAGGCAGGAGGATTGCCAAGTTCAAAATCAGCTTCAGCAATTTAGCAAGGTCTTAAGCAACTTATCGAGATTCTGTTTCAAAGTAAAAAATAAAAAGAGGTTGGGAATGTGCTTCAGTGGTTGAGTACCTCTGGGTTTAATCCCTGGTGCCCCCCAACAAATAAGAAAAGAAAAAAGTGATTACACATACTAGTGTGCATCCTGATAAAATGCAGTAATTCTTAATTTTAAGTGCTCATCAGAATCAATTGGGAAACTTTTTCAAAATACATTTGACTGTACTTTACCTCTCTGAGAAATGGAACCTAGGCCTTTATACTGTTCTTTTTTCAGATTATCCGAGTGATTCTAATTAGCATTCCCTATTAAAAATAAATAACACAGTGGAAAGAGCACAGGCTTTGCTAGATTCTATTTTCTTCCAGTTATGCTCTATGACCTTAAGTAAATCTGATATATGACTTTTAGGAAAATCACTTATTTGTTTTATCTGCAAATGGGGCTAAGAATTCTTGTCTTGCCTACTTCCCAGGGTTTTGTAGGACTAAATGAGATAATGCATATTAAAATTTTTTTCAACTATAAAATTCTAGGTAATATTAGCTGTTAAGATGTTTCTTCGAGCTGGGGCTGTACCTCAGTGGTAGTAGCATATACTGTGCTTGCCCAGCCTGCATGATATGCTGGGTTAATCCCCAGCATGGGCTGGGGGTGGGGATGTTTCTTCTAAGCTTTCATTGCCTTCTGCTGAAACATCTATTGTTGCGTTTATCTCCTTTAACCATGTTATCTGATTGTATTTCTTTTCATCCATTACAATATGACTTCTAGGTCTAATGGTTGACCCACTGTAAATGTTCAACAAGTATATCTAGTGTAAGAAAAGTCTATTTCAAGAAGAGAAAATGAATAATGAAACAACTAATTTGTTATCATAAATACTTAGTCTATAGAAAATGAATCATAAACAATTTAGTTCTTACACTCCATAGTAATCAGATGCTCCAAAAGACAACTCACCCAGATTAAGCTTTTTTTCAACCCATGTCACTATGTTCTTTGTATATTTTGACCATGTTTTAGCATATGACAAGGCCAATTCAATAGAGTCAGTGTTTTTTAACAGCACATTGTCTAATTCTATAGGAGAAAAATTTCCTGAAAAGAAAAATATCAGAGTAAGTATTTGTTAAATATAGTCTATAATAATTCTAAACAAAGCAGCATTCAGACAAATTTATAATTACAGGGCACGATTTAAACATAAAATGATTTCAAATTATAATATATTTTATCTTAATATATATTTCTATTATTCAAGTTACAAGCCTTATATTCTTGATAAGTCTACAACATCAAATTATTTATCTACTCAACTGGGGTTTTCCTCTTAAGTTTTATACATAACATTTTATATGTCATTATGCACTAAAAAATGAGTATACTAGGTACAATAGGTTACTAATCAAGAAGAGATAAAGTAATCCAAACCACTTATTGAAAGAAACTGCAAAAAGTTTAACAAAAGTTATAAGTACATTGAGTATTACCTTTTTCACTGGATGACTCGACTGAGTCCACAGAAATATTTTCAAAAGACTTTACAACATGGAAGAAAACAAATTTAAGATTAGTGCAGAAGACAACAAATCTCTGCTTCAGAAAACTTTCACCCCAATTTGTTACTTTGACATAATTCCTGCCAAAGAATTTCAAGTATTTAAAACCTTTCAAAGGATCTGAGAAGTCTGTTTAAATACCAGAACACTTTCTAAGAATTACATGGCTTTTTACCACAAAAGGTCTTAAGCTCCAAGCAAGAATGAACAATCTCATTGTTTACTAACAGCATAAGTTAACATGCATGAATCTATGCAAAACTTTAAATTCTGCATATTCCTAAAATATCAGGAAGTCAAAGAAGTGATCTAAATAGATTGCTATCTAAATAGAAGATATAGATCTGCCTTGTCCAGCTCATCTTTTACCATTTTATTATATGATAAGCACATCCTTGAAAGTTTGTTGGACAGCTTAGCACAGAACTTTCTGTAAAGATGCAAATATGTAATATCCTATATGGTAGCTATTAACTACATTGTAGCTACTTACTTGAACATTTTTAAATTTTTTATTTATTTATTTGTTCATTCTAATTTGTTATATGTGACAGCAGAATGCATCTCAGTTCATATCACACATATAGAGCACAACTTTTCATATCTCTGGTTGTACACAAAGTAGAGTCACACCATTAGTTTCTTCATACATTACTTGAGCATTTTAAAAGTATTTATTATGACTAAGAAGCAAATTTTTACTTTTATTCAATTATTAATTAATTTTAAAGAACTAGATGTGACTACTGGCTACCATATTAGCAGGCTAGAAAACCACATCTATCAAAATTGTTAAATCTTACACATATTTGATCTACTTGGTTGGGCAATACAAGGTATATAGGGATTCAATGCAAAAGGGATCAAAAAGACCTGGGTCTCAAGCCCAGCTCCATTATTCACTTTATGACATGGGATTACACATTTAAATTCACCTAACTTTAGTTTGCCCTTCTGTAAAATGGAGATAAGAATACTATATTCATAAGGCTATTTTAAGAATCAAGATGATATAATGTTATTAGCACAGTACAGGGTATATAGTAAGCACTATTAAAATGAATTGCAGCTATTATTTTTAAATTATATTTTTCAAAAACCTTCATCAAACAAAGTAATTTTATTATTAGGATTATATCATCTTGAGCTTTTTAATCTTAATCTCTAGGGAAAATTAAAACTTCAGGAAAAGAAAAACAAGGCACAAAATTTTTTAAGAAGGGTAAAATTATTTTTCTATTAAAAGTCAGAATAGTATGTGCCCACATTAGAGAAGCAGGAATAGGAAATATGATTCATATCTAAAATTTAAATTGTTCAGCGCCCTGCTACACATGTTAAAGTTTTATTATCTTCTGAAGAATCAGTAACAATTTTAAAAGGTAAAATTGAGGAAGAAACATGAATAACAGTAAAATATTTGACAATTTTAAGACTCTTCCTTATTCTTCATTTATCAATGGATGATTTTAGAAACAGTCCTAATCATTTTTGCAATATTATAATACATGTACACCAAGTGCTTTAAGCATTCATGCTTATATTTTGTATCATTTAAAGAATGATCTTAGGTTTTCTTTTGGGGGCGTTGAGAGTACCAGAGATTGAACCTGGGGTACTTAACCACTGAAACAAATCCCTGGCCCTTTTTATTTTTATTTTATTTTGGTTTTTTGGTTCTAAGGATTGAACTCAGGGGCACTTAACCACTGAGGCACAACCACAGCACTTTTCTGTATTTTATTTATAGACAAAGCCTCACTGAGTTGCTTAGGGCCTCGCTAAATTGCTGAGGCTAGCTTTGAACTCCCGGTCCTCCTGCCTCAGCCTAACAAGCCACTGGGATTATAGGCATGTGCTAACCACTCCTGGCAGCCCTTTTCATTGTTTATTTTATTTTGAGACAAAGTCTTGCTAAATGGCTGAGGCTAGCTTTGAACTTGTGCTCCTCCTACCTCAGCCTCCTGAATTGCTGGGGTTACAGGCACACACTACCATACCAGCTTAACTTTTTATATTATTTTTATATAATACAAGTACCTGGCACATTTGTGGAAATCCTTTTTGGATCTGCTCAATCCTTTTTTTGTTGTTGTGGTACCAGGGATTAAACCGAGGGGCACTTAACCACTGCACCACATCTCCAGCCCTTTTTTAAAATTTTGAGACAGGGTGTCACTAAGTTGCTTAGGGCACTGCTAATGGATCAGATCATTTTTAACAGAAATTATCAACACATGTCCCTGAGGGAGTATGTTTAAATATCTTTCATTAAGTGAAAAAATAATCAGTCAACTGAAAATATTCCTACTATTATAGATCTTTTTTTAAATACTTTTATTTTTTACTTATGAATATGCGATTACTGAAAATTGAACCCAGTGCCTCACATATGCTAGGCAAGCACTCTATCATTCAGCCACAATCCCAGCCTCCACTATTATAGATCTTTATTATTCCAAAGAAAATTTTCTTCCAATTAGAAATCATAACCCCAATCCTATGACAAAAGTATAGGGATGCTGGTAGGGAGAATTAAGACCTACAGGGTTAACAAGTGTTTCCTGGCAAAAAAAAAAAAAACACTCAAATTGTATGATATGTGAGATTACCACCTTCCTTACTTTTTCCATTTTTCCCCCACAAGTTTCACCAGTCTCAAAATCTATGCCAAAGTCAGTAGGGAAAAAAGGTTAAAAATCCCTTCTAAAATTTTAGACCTTATACCATATGGATTCATTGTATATTATAAATTATCAGGCATGCCCTTTTAATAGTTCAGTCCACTTAAAAAGTATTACCAAATACTGCTCCAGAAAACTGATCATATTTCAAATGAGTTGGTCTGGTTTTCTTGCCATATTATGGTAATTTATAAACTTAACTATAAAGGAGTAATTCTGAGATTAAGATTAGAAAATAAATGAAATGCTTAGTTAAAAATATAAAAGGCTTCACTCAAACCAAACAACTTACCTTATTTTCCCGAGAAACAGGCAGTCGTAACAACGCATCATTGCTTACATCTCCCATAAGGAAGTTTGTAAGGCTATCCAGGGAGGTTAAAAAAAAAAAAAAAAAAAAAAGACATATCATTATGCTTCTTTTCACAGGCTTTACAATCATATCATCTAGGACAATCTGTTTTAAGGAAGAACATGATTAAAAACTCCTAGAAATCTATTCACATGAATCAGTTACTTACAAATGAATGTAGCTTCTAAATAGTTATAAAGACACCTCCAAATACTTTAATAGAACAACAAAGAATGTGTCTTTTTCAAAGTTGTGATAATATGTTATAATAGTTAATACTTTAGTTTCTATGGATTGTACAGGCAATATATATACTGAAACACACTTAGGCCCAGTACCTTTAAAAGACAGTCCTTTACTTACACATTCCCAAAGGTAAATGCCAAAGTTTCAATGGAAGAAAACACTTCTCGGAATAGATCTTTTTTGTTTTCTTCATTAACTTCTGTAAAATTCACAGCTGTAAGGAAAGGTTTGTTACAATAAATGAGGAAGACAATATTTGAATATAGATTCATACAAAATCATTTACTCCTTTAAAAATTTACCAGTACTTCATTAAAAGATTCAGAAAGTGAAAGGGCTATACAAAACAAGAGGATATTCAGGTATTCATTCAAGAAATCATAAAAAATCAGTTGCATGAAAGTAGTTGGCATTCCAAACTCCCTAATCTATGCTTTACATAATTTGACACATATAAAAAGTTACTTAGTGGGAAATCAATCTGTCTTGGAGTCAGAGTCTGTTACACCAGACCTCTTTATCAAGAGTGTTCTGTGCTATTTTTCTTTACTGCTTTCTGGTATTTTTAAAAACAGTTAAAGACACTATGGCTCACTGAAATCATTTGGAAGCACATATTTACTATGAACCACCAATAACTGAAATTTTATATACATTTATATATTTGTATATATAAAACCTATAACAAGATATCACATTTTTTAAAAATCTAGTGCTTTAGAAAACTTAAATTTCTATTTATTTATAGTTGCTCAAAATAGGTTCTTGGGCCCTGAGATCTAGGTTAATTGACATAGAGCTGTCTTTTGTTTATAATAGAGACATTTTGCACTTTGTTAATGCAAATTATGAAACAACTAAAACAGTTTCTTCTAACTTCTATACGCACCCTTGATAAAAGCCCAAACACAATTTACTAAGACAAAATCTGAAGGTTGAATTGGCTTTTTTCCTTTAAATAAATAAACCATGTGACTCAGGCTGGTAATAAGGCAAATAGTTCCATGTATCTTACCCTCTCTAGTATCCATACCAATAAAGTGCAGGTAGAGAAACCATGTGGAAAAGAAGCCATCCTCTACTTTACCAATCGTTTTTAATCTTGGATGGGGATTCTTAAAAACAAAGTCAGCCCCATCACCAAAGACTCAGATTTGAAAAGTCTGTAGTAGCTGGGTGCAGTGGTACATGCCTGTAATCCCAGTGGCTTGAGAAGCTAAGGTGGGAAGATCCTGAGTTTAAAGCCAGCCTCAGAAACTGAGAGAAGTACTAAGGAACTTAATCAGACCCTGTCTTTAAATAAAATATAAAAAACGGCTGGGAATCTGGCTCAGTGGTTAAGCGTCCCTGGGTTCCATCCTTGGTATCCAAAACAAAAAAGGCTAGAGTAAGGCACAGATATTTTTCAAAAGCTCTCCCAGGTGACACTAATATGCAAATAGAGTTGGAAAGCAAAAACTCCTAGATTGGGATGAATTAAACCTCAAGCCTACAAATTCCCTGAAATTACAATCAGATTTGTGGAGGGTGAGGACAGTCCACACATTTCATCACATTCTTCTAAATATCCCTAATACAAACAAAAAGAAAAACTTAAGAATCATTGCAAATAATTTTTAAAATATTCTTAAGACTTCTGTTCTGGCCAAGAAACAGGTTATAATTAAGCCTGAAACAATTGAAAAAAAACCTGTATAAAATTTAAAGACAACATTTTTCAAGACACTGGATTATCAGGCAATAAAGGACAGTAATCCCTGAAAGACAAGAAACACCATGGTAAGCTTACAACTGCCCACTTTACTCTATAATATTACACAGTGTGGATTCACAAGCAAAGGAAATTACAGGGGGCAGGGGGAGAGACACAAATGGACACAACCTTGTTTTATAATTATGAAGGAGTCAGGTCATCAAGAGGACCTAACAATTCTATACATTTGTGTATCCAATAAACACAGCTTCAAAATGCATGAAGCAAAAACTGATAGAGCTGCAACAAGAAATTGAGAAACTCATAGTGATAGCAGAGATTTCAATAGCCCTCCCTGCAACTGACAGAACACACAGATGGAAAATGAGTAAGGGTAGGAAGATCTGAATGATACTATCAACCACCTTGACAAGGCAGACAATTATAGAGCACTCCACTTAGTGACAGCAAACACATGTTCTTTCCAAATGAATATTTATCAACACAGGCCTTATTATGGGCCATAAAACATGTCTCACACTGAGTTTGAAAGTATTCATATCAGACAAAACACATTCAGTGACTACTTGGAATTAAATCAAGAATATAGAAAATCTCTGTGAAATTTCCAAACACCTGAAAATTAAATTTCAAACTTCTAATTAACTCATGTGTCAAAGAAAAAGAGGAGAAATTAGATTAAAATTTGTGAAAGAGGAGGTGGAGAATTATAAGGGGAGTAAACATTGCCATCACTATAATGATGTTTTCACAGGAATGTGCACTTGTCAGAATTTAAGAATACATACATGTATTTGCTTGTATATGTGTAACATATCTCTGGAAAGATGTAAAAGAAAGCAGTAGTAGTTATTACTTATCTAGGGAAAAATATAGGTAGGCAAAGAGGCTGAGATTAAAAAAAATGTTTATTGGTGAATACACTCTCTCACAATTTGTATTTACTTGTGTAAATGAACTGCATATTAAAAGAATCAAATTTGAAAACATGAAATTCTATATTCTTGGAGGTATAATTATAGCTTATTTTTCTGACTGCCAATTTATAAATAAAGAGCAAAATACAGATCATGAAAAACCTAAGTAAAACCTCCTTCTCATTTAAATTACAAATTAAAATTGACCTAAATAAATGAAAATATGACTACTAAATACAGCATAAATTCCTGAGTTCTGAAAATGTCTTTATCTGCTTCAAAAATAGCGTGTATCTCTCTTGCCACATTGCAAATATTTTGTCAGACTGAACTTCCTGCTTGGAAACAGGAGGAGACACAGGAAATACAAATCACTACTAAAATAAATGGGGGAAAAACTAAGAAATTTTCTTCTCAACTTAAGACAAGGTAAATTTCATATGAACAATAACAAGTAAGGGGAATTAAAGATTGAAATTTCTCATTTCTTCTGCATAGAAAGTAGATGCATTTCATGCATTCAAATCCGAGGAACACAAACAACATTCTATGTTCTGTATTGTGGGGTGGGTTATTTGTTTTTGTTTGAGCAGTCTGGCAAATATGAAAAATGCATTTGATGGGTAAGAACTCCAAAAAAGTCAAGTGCTTAGGTCACTGTTGTTTTTTAAAATGTAATCAGATGATTAAGACTAAAATGATCTAAATGATCTTCATACTTCTACAACTCTTTTATTTTACCATACAAGAGTTTTTCTTAACATTTCTCTCTAAAATAAGCATAACAAAAATGTACATTTACAGATTTCTGCAAAGACTGAAGTACGCAAAGCACTCAGATTGCTTGGGACAGCAATCTATTATTTTAATGTCTATTAAAAAATGGTTTCCACCTATACCTTGACTTTCCAGCTTTTGAAAACTAGCTTATCATTAAATCAAAGAATTAAATAAGCTCTGATCTCCATTTTGCAGATCACTGAATATTTTTCATTTACAATATCAATATATTTTTAGGGGGGCTTCAACATTAGGAGTAGGGACAGGGAGGAAGCTTTTTTTAAAAAACATGTAAACCTACTCCAAAGAACAGGTTTTTTTAAGTTTTCTAGTCTCACAAATTCTTGCTGAAAGAGTAAATTTCACAAGTAATCTTCCGCTTTTAAAGTTTCATCCAACGCAAAAGTAAAACAGTAACAATCCCATGTAACGACAGTCATCGTGGGAAATGATATTCAAAAGATTACTTTAGCTCAAAGATAAAAAGATCTCCAAGGCAATTGAGAGACAACTCTCTTTGTCTGTTTCTGGAATGTGGACACCAACCACATAGGCACTCCTTCCCCAGGACATCCTGACTGCACATAGTAGCCACTGACAACAATTAAACTAGGTCGCTATTTCCAAGCATGGAAATTTTACTATCTATAGACACAAATTTCCCTAAGTAGAGTTAAATGGCACTTGTAAACAATCTATTTTAAAACAAATTTGGTTAGTAGGCACATTTTTAAAAGCCACAGAGAAGCTACCCACTTTTCCCACTTAAAATTATCTACCACCCATACAACATCAATTCCCAAATCCACACCTTCAACTCCAAACTTCTCCATAACCCCTAATCTGTTCAACTTGTCTTGTTTTGTCAATTGACATCCATCCCCTCTAGACAACAATCAACAACTTACCACTACTACATCCCAGTTTTTGCCTTAAATCAGACCTTCAATCCTTATCTTGCCCACAATTTCTAAAAATCTCCTAATTGACCTAAATAAATACTCCCTTCACTCTGAATTCTTATATGTTGCAGCCCAGAATAATTTTAACAATTTTGAGTGGCAAGTCATTTAACTGGGAAGTCCCAATTCTTGACTGTTTAAGCACACATATGCTATGTGAGTGTTCACACACACACACACACACACACACACACACATATAGAGGATAAACTTATTCTACAATTTTCATTTTCAAATCTTAAAATAAGCCTTGTTCTCCACTTGGTTCCTTTTACAAACTGGAATTGCTACAATTGAACATTTTCCAACATCACTTGTCCTCACATAACAAAGACACATATTGTACACTAATAAACTACCTCAAAATATCATGAACTCATTCAGAAAGCACAATTTTTAAACATCACTTGTTTGGTTTAAGTTAGTAGTTTTACAATGTTCACTGACAAAGTTTTCATTTTTAAGAGGAAGAAACTGTAGGTGTGACTTAGTGGAAGTATTTAAATATCCAAGTATGCATAACTCTTTATTGATACACCTCATACAAATGCCATCAGAGGAAATGGTTATACAGTCATTATGAAACAGAATGTCTCACTGGAGACTTTTTGCCCAAGCTACCCTTTTAACATATCATCCTTACCTTTCACTTTTGCAGTAAGCATTTCTGCAGCATTTTGAAGATCGACAGAATTGAGGTTCTGATGCTTATTCATTACAGACTTTAAAACATGGAGAAGCTCATCCAGACGTATATGAATGACTTCTTTAAAACAGTCTTAAAAAGGGAAAAAAAAAATTTGTTTCCAAAGAAAAGTTCTGGAAATCTAAGCTACAATAGATCACATGAAACACATTTCAAGTGAAAGGCATTAGAAAGCATTCCACAATTGTTGCCTACTACACATTCACTTCTAATTCTACTACTGCAATTATGTTATCTTTAGAAAATTCTTGGTCATTTTAATTCATTAAGGATTTCAAAGACTTTCACAATTATGGTCAATTTAGCACTACCCTTTTCAGTTTTCTCAGTCTACATATACTCTCCAGATTTTCCTTGAAACAACCATATAAGGTATTTCCTGTCTTACAGTTTTTACTATCATATATTTAATATATGTGGTAACTACATTAAAAGTCCTAAAAAGTTTGATGTTTACATAACTAATGTTTAAAAATACATGTTCAGTTTCTACATTAGAGTTAATTCTTTCTATTAAGGAATTATCAGTTATTGGAAACAGAAACTCTCAGGCTGTATGTAAGGACCATCATTTGACCTGTATATTAAAAAAAACTGCAATATAAATTATATATGATCTAATGCATCGATCTTTTAATAAATTTTTTGTGCTTTTTAGAAAAATGTAATTAGTTGCTAATGATGACAAATTGGGTGAACTATTTTAAATTTTCCAGATTTCTGCCTACTCTAAAAAAAGCAAGATTGGATTAAACCAGGCCTGCTATCTTCCTCAGCAGCTGGAGTGAAGCAATGCTACCCTCTTAGATGTGCACATTTCCCAGGACCCACTAGTCTAATCCTAGCCTCCTGTGCTATACCACCCCTGCCAGGGGGATGCAGATAAGAGTTTTATAACCCCCTAAAAATAAGTGATCATATAATTTATCACCCAAACCAAAATACTTAGTAAGTAAAAAGGAGGATGCTCCTCATAATCATGCTAGCATAATAGGCATATTGTGGATTATCATTCCAGGCAAACCAGTATGTATTATCAACCTACCTTTAGGACTCTGAATAATCTTCAGAAGTTTGAAAAAATAACCATCTTAAACATAGTATGATTCTCCTTTCCTTGACCTTACATAGCATTAGCATTTAATAATGGTTAATATTTATTTAAATGCTCAGTTTGTGCTAGGCACACTTAAAAATGCTTAAAAGATATATTGTCCCATTTAATGTTCATGACCTTATTAGCTATCAATTCTCCATTGTACAGATGAGAGAACTGAGGGTCACCTAAGTTTACCAAACTGTGGAGCCAGAATTTAAAGTCAACATATATAATTCCAGAATATATGCTCTTAATGTTATACTGCCTTCCTACTGAAATAGTTCAGCTTAAAAACCGAAAATAATTTTTAAAATGTAGTATGATAATTAAATGTATATTTATGTTTTCAGAAATGTTGAAAGATAATCACTAAACAAATTATTCATTTTACAGAAATGTTGGAAGATACCAGAATGAAAAGCTATCTATAACATAAAAAATAAAAATATTTCAACATAATCCATAAAATATTCCATTTATTAAGAGCACTATCAAGAGTGAAATAAATGTGAAGAACAAGAGGAGCAATGGGTGAAGGTGCCAGGAAAACAAAATAAAGAGCTGGGCATATCAGGGCAAAGAGTATTCAGAGAGAAGCAAAAAAGAGTGGTCCACATAGTACTAGAAGCAAGAGAGAAAACAGGGCCTTCCAGGAAAAAATCTGATTCATTCATCTATCAAATTTTATTGACAGGGGAAAATTTAAAAAAAAAACAAACATGAGATTAAGTATTAGCTTAATTAACTCTAGAAGTAAGCAGATTAAATAAGTAAGACTAAAGGCAAAGGAAATACTCTTTGAGTACTGTACTCCAATTGAAATTTTTTCAATGGGAATTTGGGTTTATAACTGACACCATTATACATGTACACTAGAACTGAACAAATGAATAAATGGATAACATGGTGGGAGCCAGACATCTCATCTCACTGTTACAGTGGAATTTAGAAATAAACAGGAGGAGGAAACTATAATTTTCCAGGTTGTGATGGATTAAAGTTGGAAACTTCAGTAAGAACTGATGTTTGACTTGATATAAATAGTTACACATAGGATATTTATGGATATGTATATATGGACACGTGGATCAGCACAGACATATGTATTTCTCTGCTGTCAACCAAGAGAGTCTATAAACAAATGCCACCCCAGTAGCAACAAGCATAAGTAGCACACAGGTCTTGGTTCCTGAACCATTCTCCAATAAAAGGAATCAGAACTCCTTTAAGAAATGACTAATTGTAGGACAGGGGCAGGAAATATACAAGTTGAGTCAAAAGCATCATATAGTGCCAGAAAGTAAGGAAGCAGGAGGGAACAAAGAGAAGAGAGTATGGAGAAGTATCAGGGAACAAAATCTATCAAATTATGCTATGTCCATGTACAAATATACCACAATGAATCCTGCTTATATGTATAATTATAATGTACTAATTGAAATAATAATAATAATAAGATTAGTAGAGTCAGCAGATCAGAAGGAGGAGGAGAGGGGAAGTGAGGGTACTGGGGAATAATAGGGATCAATGATGTTATGTGCATATACAAATATGGCATAATGAATCCCCACTATTATGCAAAGTTATAATGCATCAATAAAAAACTTTAAAAAGTGAAGAGGGTATGTCAAAGGTGTACAAAAGTCAACTGAAAAGGTTCCTTCTGTCCAAAGCTATAATGACTGGAGGAATAAATAGTACTGACTTTATACCTAAAGTATAAAAAAAAATCCATACATTCATATTAATATAAATGAATGAACAGATTAGTAAATGGAGAAGAAACAAACCTCTTGTGTACAAGAATACTAAATACTTTATGTAGACACTTTGCCCTCAGAGAGGTATGCATAGTGATTTCTTCCAAAGAGTACAATATGCATGGGAGGATAAAAGCAGTAATTTCACTGTGTAGAAGTTGACAAACACCACATAAGACAGTTAATCAAGGTTAACAACAATGATAAATCATGTTGGTAGCAAGTACCCTTGAGATGATGGGATGAAAAAAACACTATACATCTGTAATCTCTCTTCCAATATTTCACAACCTCAGACTAATCATGAGAACATCAGAAAATTCTAACCAAAGGGCATGCAACATAGTATATAGCCAGTACTCCTTGAAACTTTCCTCACCAAAAATGAGGAAAGTCTGAGAAACTTAAGAGACAGGGAGAACTTAAGGAGACATGACCATTAAATGTACTGTAATAGGATTCTAGAAGACAAAAAAGGGCATTTGGGGAAATCTATAAAATCTGAATAAACTATGGACTTTGTTCAACAATAAGGTAGCATTATTACTGGTTACTGTCAAATATTGGTTCATTAATTCTTACGAAGTTAAAGCAAACTGGACATAGGATTATATGGAAACTCCATATACTGTCTCAATTTTTCTGTGTATCTAAAACTGTTCTAAAAAGCAAAGTCCGTTTTAAAAATGAAATAAAAGCCAGTCAGAGATTTTAGGAATTTTATGTACAGCTGGCATTTTCTCCATAAACCTAATTTTAAAAAATAATTTATAATTTTTAATCCTTAGGACAAATATGAACATACAACTTAATGAACTATATTAATTAAATAAACAATGGTTTGATAATTGTGGGTGTTAAGTTTACTTAGTTAAGCCAATATAGCATAGTGGTTAAAAAGGAGAGCCTTTGGAACCAGACTCCCTGACTTCAAATTCTACCTCCATGGCTGAGAAACTTGGGCAAGTTACTTAATCTCTCTGTGCCTACTTTCCTCACCTATAAAGAGAAGACAAAGAGGGTCACTTCATAGAGTTGTGAGATTAAATGAGTTAAAACACATAAAGCACTTAGAACAGTTGCTGGAACATAGTAAGCCCTCTATAAATATTTGCAGTTCCTATTATCTTAAGCAACAGAAGATATAGGTTATAAAGGCTGGATTCTGAAACAGAATCCAGTAGCACTGAAATAAAACAAACTTCTGGGAAAATAATACAACTTGATAGTTGTAAGGAAAAACTGTAAAACACTCCAGACTTCCTATGTTATCCCAGTTTTGCACAAGTCTCTTCTTTATACTATGAAGCTAGTCTATGCTAATATTTCTGGCTACTTACCAAAACCAAGATTGAGTGATGAGCATCACAGAGAATTGTACTACATTCTTTTTGAAACCTAATCTATGGTAGTGCAATAGTATAGATACTAAATATTCCCCAAAGGCCCATACTGGCACTATTAGTTATAGTTGGATACAATACCTTTATTTTATTTTTATATGGTGCTGAGGATCAAACCCAGGGCCCCTCACTATAACAATAGTATAGATACTAAATATTCCCCAAAGGCCCATACTGGCACTCAGCATGGCACTATTGANAATTAAAAAAAAAAAAAAAAAAGTAAATATCCCCTGCCCTGCCACCACAAAATAAAACAAAGCAGTCACACAAGGAAAGCAAAAGCAGTAACTGTTCTTTCCCAATACTGAATAAAGTGTGCTTGGTGTTAGAAAACAAAAGATTGATTAAGAAATCTCGGTTCCAATCCTTGATCTACCACTGCCTTGAAATGATTATAAATAAAACTCTTGGCTTCTCTAATCTTAGATTCATTAATAGTAAGAGAGAATTGATAAGAATACCTGTTTTACTTTTTATAAGGTTGCTGTGAATACCAAATAAATTAATAGAGATGAAATTGTTTATAGTCTTAATATACAAATAATGATTATTACTAATAAATCTATAAGCCATTCAAACTAAGTATCTTTGAAAACAGATGTGTCTCAGGTACAATGAGCAACAAACATATTTATAGGTAAGTCTCAATGTTTTAGTTAATGAAAAAGAAACATTAAAGTTCCAATTTCATTTTACATGTGAAATCTAAATAAGTTACTTGGAAATAGTCATTACACATATACCTTATAAAAATACTTCTATGCCTGTCAACTTATAGTATTTAACTTTGTTCTATAACTAATACAGGATAATTTTTAAAGTCACAGTAGCCACACTGTAAATGCAATAAAGTTTAATTAATTCTACAAAAGTATTATAGATGTGAATACAAGAAAATCCAACCAAAGTCTTAACACCAATTATCTAGAACAGTAAAAAAGTATCTACTACCCCTGTAATATGGTAACCTGACTTTTAATTATTGCTTTGCCTATTTGTGCCATTTATTTTCTGCTTCATGCAGCTTATCAAGTGAAAACAGATCAGCCAGCTCTATTTTGGGGTTCTCATGCATTAACACAATACCACAATGTTTATATTGCAAACATTTCATGGAAATGCTTAAGTAAATAAATTTTAAAAACCATTGTGTTTTCCTTTATTTTAAAAAATTGACAATAATCTTAAAATCAGTCTTGTTAATTCAGCTCAACCTAACTAGGGAGAGCAATGAAAAGAACAAGGAGGAAAAAAGCATCAGAACTCATCACTAGGAAACTCCTATGTTTTGCTATAATAACTTTTGAATTTATAGAAAATGAAACTCTAGGAATAGTAGCTTTATCTACTTACCTGTGGACTGTAAAAACAATAACTGGTGACACTTCAAAACACTTGCTCTAAACTAAATCCAGTGATGTAGATACTGTTATCTCTTTTTAACAGATGTAGAAACCCAGGCACAAAGATTAGAGCTAACTAGCAAGTAGGAGAAATGAAGATTACAACCTCAGGTATTCTGGCTCTAAAGTTTGTGTTCTTACTCACTGTAATACATTGCCACATGGCTAAAGAAGTTAAAGCTTAATGACAAGATATTCTGCAGATTTGATTTAACAGGCTTTAACTTCCAATAACTATGACAGTTGTTACTATATATAGTAATAAATTATGTAAACCATTCTAGGCAAGCACAGAAGAGTACTACAATCTCCTATAACTGGTAGAGGTGTAATAAATGAGCTACCTGTATTTCATACTTCACTCTTCAAAGATTCATTTCATCTCTTTTTGTCTCTAAGTCATAACCTAATAACATTCACATTCATTTCTCCTAAGTGATACCTGTTAGAAATCACTTCGAAAGAGGATGACTTCTAGAAGACAGCACAACATATGGGACTAGCAATTTAATTTTCCTAATATCCCACAAAACTTGTGGCACACTGTGAGGCTAAAATTAAATCAGTGAGGTAAAATTAACACGCACTGAAATTTGTCTGGGAAAAAAAATTACCTAACTTACTGTACATTCACAGGGGAGTGGGGGTAGTTGGTTAATATACAAGACAAGTAATTAAAAGTGCAAATTCATGCAGAATCTCTCATAGCAGAACAGCTAATGGTATTAAGCTTTTCATTTAACTCCTACTATTCAATAAAATTTGCTTTCAAAAGTTAACATACTTCTAATTACAGTTCTATAAAATCTAGGGTCTAAAATTCATCAGAAGCTATCATTATAAAATAAATTATGGGTTTACAAACTAAAATAAGCTCTTAAAATTAGAAGGCACTTTTAAAAATTTATGAACTTAACTAATTTATCTGAAACTGATGATAAATTTTTATCTTCCATTCTTGCCTATTTAAAAGACAAACCAAAACCAAATAACAAAGCAGAAAAATAAGGCACATAATTATAACAGTAAACTTTCACTAAAATCCATTTTAAAATACCATTACATAATCAAAACGAAAAACCTATAAGAAGTATTAGACTGGTTTTCTCCATCTCACATTTTATAATGGCACTTAATGCTTTCAAGCAATGAGTAGCAAAAAAATGAGGTATTTTGCCCTATTCCTTCAAGCCTAATTAAAAAGACTTGCACCTTTAAAATTCACAGATTTTGGACCTCCTTGAATGACACTATATCTGGAAATGGGAAGATACGTCACAAAGGTATACTTTTAAACTACTGAATAAGCTAGAAGTACATTTATAAATCTGTTATTTGAAATTCAGAAGACATTATTCCTCAGGGAACAACCATAAACCAGAATTAGTACTTACACTGTACATACATTAATCTACAGTATTATAATTAAACAGAAGGTATTTATGCATGGGTGAATACCTTCAGTGCTTTCATATAAGATATAGACTTATCCCTGTAATTATTCATAATGTACCTTAATAACAATGGATAGAGATATAAAACTTCAAATTCTATATCTGCTACATGTATAAGACTACAGGGCAATCTTACCCTGCACATAGTAGTGGAAAGAGAATCACCAAACTACTTATCCTATCAAAGTAAGAGTGGAGTAATTTCATAGTCTTCAGATCTCTCACAGATAGCTATCATGGGAAAATTTGTGAAAAATTTTCATCAGAAAAGTCATAAAAACATTCTAGAGCCTGGGGAGAAAAGAGGATACCCTATAATATGCATTTCATAATTTGAAAAGAAGTATTTAGCTAATGTTTTTCAATTTCAAACTGAAAAGTATTCAAAATGATATATAATCTCCAAGTTGAATCAAATTCTAATTTACAAAATTATAAGGCTGACAGAACTTGGTCCAAGTAACTTATTCTTAACAAATGATTAAATGACTTAAGATATATTCCAAAGCAGTAGCAGAACTAGGTCTAGAAGCTGGATAATATGATTCTCTGGGAGAGTTTTTCCTGCTATCCTTTACTACCAATTAACCACTAAATAACCTAGCTAGAAAAATTTTTAAAAATATTTTTTTAGTTGTAGATGGACATAATATCTTTATTTTTTTATGTGGTGCTGAGGATCAAACCCAGTACCTTCCACATACAAGGCGAGCACTCTACCACTGAGCCACAACCCCAGCCTCCCTAGCTAGAAAATTATCTGCTGGTTCAAATAAAAAAGGGAATGAAAGTTACACACTCCAAAACCAACCCAAGGAAGGGGATTCCAAATGGACTTTTGTTTCTATTGTAAAAAACTTAAACATTTACTAATTGTTATCAAACAACTTTTCTAGGTTTTTAAAAATGCTACAGAAATAAAAAAATATATTTATAATGCAAGAACTCATCTCAGTAGTCTCAATAATTATAAAAACCAAATGTCTACATCAGCACTATCCAACAGAAATTTTTGAGATAACGGAAATTTTCTGTATCTTTACTCTTTAATATGGTAACCACGAGCAACATGTACTACTGAGCATGTAAAAGGCGGCTACTATAACTGAGAAGTTTTTTACTTTAATTAAATTTAAACAGTCATGTATACCTAATGGCTACCATATCAGACAGTGCAAATTTAGATAATCCCTACAACGTACAGAATTAGCTAGTGAAATAATGAAAACTGAGCAGTGCTTTTATAGAGTGCCTGCCATGTAAGGCAGGTGCAATCGCTTGGAAAGAATATACCATTCTGTATTAACGACCTCTGGGACCCCAAATAAGGCCAATATTTATCAACAAAAAGAAGCTGATGAAGATCATACAATCTTAGTTATACATCTCATTGGGAAAATGTGGCTAAAAGTACTCACCTTTATGGGTACCAAATTAATAAATTTCTTTGCATATGAATTTATCACATAAAATGAAAAGCACCACATACAAGATTCAGTATCCCTTATCTAAAATTCTTGGAACCAGAAATATTTTAGATTTTGGAATTTTTCAGGTTTTGGAATATTTGCACAGAGTTTAACAGTTCAGCATTCCTAGTCTGAAAATTCAAAATGCTCTACAATCAGAAACTTTTTTTTTTCCTACTGCCATGGTACTCAAAAAAGTTTTGCATTTTAGATTTTTGGGTAGGGAATGATCATTTCTATGACTCACTTGGGTAAATGAAAATATGACCATAAACCAATAAAAAAGATGCTTATCTAAGTCTAGCCTCAACAGTAGGATTAAACACCTGAGGCAATAGTCAAGTGAATTTGCACATCACTGCCTCATTATAATTAAACTATACATTAAAAAGGGTATTCTGACTAGACCAAAAGGTGACTTGTCTATCCACATTTTTTATTTTTCAAGGCTAACTTTTCAATTCTTTAGCAGCTAACAGATATGAATTAAAAGGTAATAAACAATGCCAGAAATCGGAAGGCAAAAGACAAAGTACTGGCAAAGTTGCTGGCAAAATACTGACAAGGTTCCTTCACTCCAAAAGAACAATGAAACAGCTCTTTGCTGTCTGGCCACCGTTTATTGCTGTAGTGGTAACTACAGAAGTCCAGGAATAGTTCTCAATTCACATGTTTCAAGTCTATAGAAATATAGGTAATAATATGACCTAAAAGAGTTATAGCATTTTAAACATTTTAACTGCTTGCTTGAAGACTATATGTGATCCTTATAATAACTCTATTAAGTAAATAAGAAATAGTCTGATACTCCAAGAAGCTGAAAATCACACTCAGGCTTAAACACAAGCATATTATTATAAAGCATTCTCCTCATCTTTTATAATGAGATTCATTTATATATTTATATATACTTCCTTGCTTAAGGAAAATAAAACAAAAAGGTTCCAGCCACTCAAATTAACTAAATAGTAATTTTCAGATTTGGGTAATAATCTTCCAAAGACAGATAAAACAAATTCTTATTAAATTCAAAATTCATATTGACAGGGGATACATGTATCTTTCAAAATGCCTGAAAAACCAAGCATTAAAATCAATCTTTTTAAAAAATTAATTTATAAGCTTTTCAATTATTAGTGACACATCTGTTATTTAAGTTAAAGTACTGGTATGCTTATTATTAAAAGGATAATGTCCATACAAATTTTTAAACTTAAACTTCAATGAATAAATTTGTTTCCCTATATATCCTTTTATCTGAAGGGGTAGTCTCCTTCTGTATCTTATTACTATTTTTTTCTTTTTTCATGTGGATTGGCTTCCAATCCTCTTCTTTCCTATTCTCTGAATTGTCTACTCATAAATTAAAACTCATATATTTTTTTTTTGCCAATAAGGAGTGGTTCACTTTGTTTTAAATTACCACCATTTAAAATCTGTTAAACAAGGCGTATCTATGTAAAATGGGGATTTTAAAGGGTATAAAACTCCTAAGGAAAATAAACAACAAACAGAAATCCTAACTAAAAATCTTATTTATATTATTAAAAATGTACTTCCATTGATACATTAAATAACATCATGTTTTACCCTAAATTGAGGTAAATGATTTGTCAGTAAATATATCATTTTAAATTTCACCTTAAAAATTAACCCACTAACGAACTGTATGACAAAGAGAATAAAATTTACTGTTTACAAACTTAAAAATAAATTTTAAATAAATAATCCAGTTAAGAACAAATCTTTAACAAAACTATGATCTTTAAAATAAATGGCAGATGTATCATTTCAATAAGGAATTTGTTACTAGTATAATCCTTAATATATTTAGGATATTTTCCATAACAAGTTACCTTTACCACAATGTAATCATCCATTTTAGACTTCAAAATCAACCTATTGAAATTAATAGGAGTGTGAGCAACTTCTTTCTAATAATATTTACATACTCTGGAGCCAGGTGCAAAGACATGCCTATAATCCCCAAGGAGCCCTGGCAAGAGGATTTCAAGTTCAAAGTTTAGTGAGGCAACTTAGTGAAGCCCTAAGAAACTTAGTGAGACCCTATCTCAAAATAAATAATAGAAGAAAAATGGGGGAGGGGGGACTGGAAATGTGACTCAGTGGTTTAGTGCCCCTGGTTTCAATCTCTGGTACCCTGGAAAAAAACCCAATATAAAAACCATATATATATTTATGTATTTTTAACATAATCTCAAAAGAATGATATATGACTGTTGCTTTAAGGAAAATTCAAAAACTAAAATTCTGAGACTTTGGGACTGGGGAGGTTGTTCAGTGGTAGAGTACTTACCTTACATGCATGAGGCCCTGGGCTCAAGCCTCAATGCCAGAAAAAAATAATTTTTTATTTTTTTGGAGGCTTCAGTTCTAGTTCAGTTATTTGGGGAACTTCAACTTGAACATTATAATTAGGTTAGAAATATACTCTTAAATTTAGTATAAGCATGAGATGTGGTTTTAGATTCTGGTTGTCAAAATGCATATCAGAAAATAACCATTTAACATAAATGATTTGTTGAAATCTCACACATTTCTATGAAGGCCCAGGAAGTGTCATATAAATACAATAAAAGTGAAGTGTAATCTTCACTTTCTATAACATAACATAATGAACATGAAAATGAACTGCTACTTATCACGAAAGAACAGGAGCTGTCTCAACTATTTATTATCACTGACATCAAATTTAGATATTAAATAAACACTAAAAGAAGACTTAGGTACTAAGATGAAGTCAGGGACATATAATTCTTTATTTCTAACTAGACAAATTCTGTGATTATCCCTTAATCTAAGAAGAGATTACAAATCAGCAAAACAAAATTAAGTTTGAATATTGGGGAAGAAAATTCATTCAAATACAGTCATTTAAAAGTTGCCAACAATGTGGAAAGCTGAATTAAGGCCAAAGCATCAAAAATCTACATTGTAAACATTAGTTTGCTTATTAAAGACCAATCAATGTGCTGTACTGTCTTTAACAAGAAGGTTTAGATTCCAATGGTCTCAAATTATTCTGGACCAAACTGAGAGAAACCAAAGACTTATTTTTCCTTTTTGGTACTCTTGTTTCCCCACCCTTACCAAAATTATTATATACTGCATCATTGTTTATTTTTCAAATTTTCTTTTGCTTCTGTTCATTTTTTCCTCATTATTCTTATTGGCGCATTACATTTGTACATAGTGGTGGGATTTGTAGTTACATATCCATACATGCACATAACAATATAGTTTGGCCAATATCATTCCCCAACTGCACAATTATTTGGCTAGAAAACGGTTCATTTACATTGTAAACATCAAACATTTAGAGGTATGATTAAAATAACTAAAGCAGAATAATAACCTGTTTCTACCACTGTGTACACACTTATCTGTAGGGTGGCTGGCATTTAAAATTTTACAACCTATCCAGTAAGAATGCTAAGAGAAAACAGTTGACAAACCTGAAAAAATAGCTTCTTTCAAATATATTAACACATGGGAGAACTTCCTGATATCATTCACCAACTCCTTGATGTAGTCCGGATCAAAACTGGAGTTGGAACTTATGGACTTGAGCCCCATTTCAGAAGTTGTAACATCAGTAGAGAGTTGGCCTGATGCCCAAACACGTTTTTTCTTTGCCTTTTTCTGTTTGTGAGCAAGCATCCTCTCATTTAACAATCAGAAAAACTGAAATCCTTAAGGGGGCAAGAAACAAAAAAAAAAAAAGAGAGAGAGAGAGAGAAACACAAATACTACATCAGCCAAGAAAACATATTAGAGTTTCACAAATTGCCCACAGTCCACCTTAGTCTCCTGTTTTCAATTTTAAAAACAAATGAATAAAACTCTGTACTATGAATAACAGCTTCCATTCATTAAGTGTCCATAATCCTGACAATGCCCAATATGCAAACTATCATTCTTTCCATTTCACAAGTGAGGAACCTGAGGTTTAGAGGTTTAAAAATATGTCTATGTTCTCAGCTGATAAATGATGAACTCTTGAGTTAAATCTAGATCTGCTTTAACTTCCTCTTAATTCCTAAGGTACATAATATTTTTAATTGTAAAAATTGTTCTGAAACATCACTTAGTAGGTCACATCTTCCCTCTATAATATAACCTTCAAAAATAAAGATGAAATATGGACTCTGAAAAAGAAATGTTTTTAAAATCCTCTTCCATTATTTACTATATGCCCTTAGAAGCTGTTAATCATCTCTTCACTTTAGTATGCTTATTTATAAAATCAGAAAAACATCCTGACAACACCTACCTCAGAAGCTTATTTTACAGAATTAAATAAGACAGTAGTATGTAAGTATCCATTGAGCACATAAAAGTAGTTTAATTACAGTTATTTTTTCTAGTGATATATATACATGTACACATACACGCTGACATTCTGGGTTATTAAGTTTCATGAAGAACATTTTTTGTTGAAAAATAGTTCTAAGAATGTCCCCTAATTTGATGTATCCTGACTGTACAAATAAATGTCATGTTATCAGAGAAATATTTCTGGTAATTTAACAATGGAATAGTGAAAAGGCAATGTTTAGAATTATAAAAAAAAAAAAAAAAAGATTTGAATCCGGGCTCTAGTGTTTTCCAGATGTGTGACTTATACAATTCATACTCAGGTTTGTGAGAAGATTAAAAGGCATCACAAAATTTAGAAATTTTTGTGTTAAAACATCTAATCCTAGCCCACTGGGACTCAAGAGAATCTTGAGGAATTTCTTCTTCATCCTTATTTTAACTTTCCAGAATAAAATCCCCAACTATTTTAAATTTCTTGAAATCAAAAAGGAAACAACTTGAGGAATTAGCCCAAGCATGATCATTAAAAGATTTTTCAAATATTTTGTCTTAAATATTTGGACACTTTCAAAATGTAAAATGACTAAGGACTTCTATGAATTCACAGTACAAAGTTTTATGTAATGTTTTCATCATTTGTTAAAATACATTACTGTACCATGTACTATTACACCAAGCCCAATTCCACTGATTTGGTTTCTCCCTGGGATTACAGTTCTCTAGTCTATCCCATTCTATTTCTGCCTCTCCCACACTAGTGAATTGTCATTTCTTGCCTGAGCTACTGCACTAATTTCCTAATGATCGTTCCACAACCATTCTCGTCCCATTATAAATGTAGCGAGTAAACTTTTCAAACATAAATCTCATGGTGCCATTTCTCTGCTCAAACCTTCCAAAGGACAAGTGAAAAAATGTCGTACTCTGTGAGGCTCAAAGTGAGATGTGGTGGCTCTTGCCTGGTCCTGCAATGTTATCTGAAGTCACACTCCTGGCTCTCAACACTCCTGCCATAAACATCTCCTTTTCCTTCTAACAGTATTTGTGTACTTTCACCCACAGTATGAAACATCATGACCAGTATAGATACATTAGTATGTAATGTTGGTGTGTGGTATGTGTCAGATCTATTTGTCTTTCATAAAACAGATTCTAGCTAAGGATCTATGAGATATACTCAGATTTTTTTCATTCTATTCCATTTTATTTTTATAAATGCTGGTTGCAACTCGCTAAATTGTTTTTATACATGTAACGGGGGTCATGACATTATAGCTTAAAAAATACCTACTATTCACATCAGGGTCCAGTCTACATGCAGATCCATTTGCCTGCAATATTCCTTCTTCTCCTTCACTCACTCACTCTGATCTTACCCAAAGATCACTTCCTCAGAGAAACTTTCCTGCACTACTCCCATGGCCCCATAATCACCATCACCCAACTAGAACAGAAGCCCTAGAGATGATCTAGAGCATCCTACACTGTTCATCACTGCATTTACCACAGTCCAAATAGATAATTCAGATCTTACCATTTAGACTAGAATCTTAAGGAAATTAAGACCTTGTCTTGGTTGTTAATCATTTGTTCTCTGTTCGCAGCACAGTGCTTTACAAGAGAAAGGATGAACTACTCAAACTATTTGCAGAATGAATGGATATAAATTAATAAAGTTACAACTGACTTTAACAGACAACAAAATAACTAGGTTTTTGCAATATTTCAAACAGAAATAATTTTTCAAAAAAAAATCTATCTCTTTTTTAAAAAAGGACATGAAGCTGAGTAAAGGCAAAATTACATAAAATTGAAATAAAAGTTATATTTCTATTCTGTTCCTTCTAATTATAGCTTTTTAAATTCCTTTATTCAATATTCTTTTGTTAATTCCAAATTATTTAAGAATAGAATTTTACACTTCAACTAGTTTCAAGTCTATCTAATATTAATCCTTAAATGCGTAATTTCTAAAATGAACCTAGGATGATTTTTTAGTAGTATAATTATACCTAGCTTTTGCCATCAACAGAAATAAACAAAACAAAAAATTCAAGTGCCTTGTTTGGGCAGCTCTTGTACAAATCACTAACTGAAGAGCTCTTAGCCCAACAAATCTTATCACTTTTGCAGTTTACTTAAAGTCATTGTTTACCTCTGGCAGCTTTTAAATTTAGTAAATTAGGCAACTGGTCACTGCTATTGGTAAACATGTTTATAAAAACTAAAGATATATCACAAGTTTCAAATAAAACATCTCACCTGAGTAAAAAGAATGTACTTAAGTAACTGTGTCAAATCAGTAACCCAAAGTTGTAAAAAAAAAAAAAAAAAATACTTGAAAATGTTTATACAAGACAGAGAAATATGTTCTTTCTCTCCCCCTCCCATTCACACAAGGGGCACTAAAAAGGATTATATTCTACCTCTAGCCAATATTATGATTAATGTTCTAATTCTGTGTTTCTACTACTTTTCACATTTAAAACTGGGAAAGGGAAACATTAATATTACAACTGATAAAATGTTTAGAATACAAATATAAGCCAAGTTTTAATAACTGAACTATGACAAATAAAGTTTAGACAATATACACTTTTCCATGATCATTAATATACTACTTATAAGGTACTTTTCATTTTCCTCTATAACAAAATGGATATTTCTAGTGAGAGGTGACATAAAATGTAGTTAATAATAGATTGCAGCTAGTAATTTAATTAAGTTGGGTGCTAATGCATGAAAAGTACTTAGCATAGCACCTGGTTCATCATGAAGACTCAATAACTATTAGTCATCATTAGTTGCAGTGTTTTATTGTTTTTCCACACACTTAAGTAATAAATGTGACTTCACTACATCTGCAGATTGTGAGCAAGAAGCAATTCCAGAGATTTAACTGACTTCATGAAAACCTACTAAAAGCCTTCCAAGTGAAGTTTGAACTGTATAAACAGACAGTTGAACTCTAATTCTTATAACATTTCTTCCAACTCTGAACCATAGACATTAAAAACATACATTACCCACTTATCATAGAATTTTGTAGCAAGCAGAAAATCACCATGTAAAACTACTTTCTCTGTTTATTCTAAATTCTAAGTAATATAAATTAGAAACATGGACACAGGGTGGGAGTAGCTCAGTGGCAAAGTGCTTGCCTAGCATGTGGCAGGCCCTGGGTTGATCCCAAGCACTGAAAGTGGGTGGGGGGCAATGAAATAAAGGAAGAAAGAAAGTTATATACAAACTTCCTGTCTCCCAAGTGGCTTTTCCAACACTTCAGTAACCTGTGTCAATCAATATCCCCTATTCCATGCACATACAACCCCAAAAATGCACATTATAGAAGTATTTTATTTAAGGTACTGGACTACTTGAAGTGTGAAATGAATTGTTCTCAAGTATCTGTATTTAATAGGACCCATTCTTACTATTTCCACTACAGGAAAAACTGGAGATGTTTCAGAAACCTGCTATTTTAGCACAATTTCTGATATGGTAAGAATCTATTTAAAGATGCTAAAAAAAAAAATCAGAAGAGTTCTGAAGGTCTTTAATTACATTTTTAAACGCACTCCCAAGTCTAGTGCAGTGGCACACACCTGCAATTCCAGCTACTTGAGAGGATGAGGCAGGAAGATGGCAACCTCCAAGACAGCCCCAGCAATTCAGCAAATTAAAAAAATAAAAAAGGCTGGAGCTCAGTGGTAAAGTGCCCCTGGGTTAAATTTCCAGTAACATAGCAAAACAACAAAACACCCCCCCCAAAAAAAAGAACAGGGAGTGTTTTATCAATAACATGTAAACAATTTCCAAAGGAAGGCGTACAACACACATACACTTCATTCCTGTACAGTTTGAACCCAGCATGCTTAAAAAAGAGGAAGCTGCCCAGCCTCCCACGCCTCCAAAATGTCTAGCATTCCTGGCAGGCAAGGCTTGTCTCAGACCAGCCAAAACTACCCAATGGCAAAGAGCACGTTCCCCATCCTGGACTTAAATACAGAAGGAAAGAGAGAGAACCACCATCACCACCACCACTCCAGCTTCTCCCCAAAGGCCTAGTAACAACAGACAAAAGACATGACAGACAAGAGACAGTCATGAAGACAGAAGGGAAGGAGTGCTTAGCTCTTGCCTTGCGCAGGTAAAATACTGTCCTCTGAAAAGGTAAGAGGCAAATTCCCTCCTGAGAAAGAATGTGAACAAATAAACAAAGGCACAGGTTCATCTGGCATTAGGGTTCAACCTTGAACCATCTCAGACTTGACCTCATCCCTTCAAAGAAAAAAAAAATTAAATTGAAGCCATCAAACCTCAAAACCCATTCAAAATAGAATTGAGACAAAACCACTGAGCTTGAGGAGCCCGCAAACAAAACACCCCTTATAAATTCAAAAGACAGAGGTGAGGAGAAAAACACACCACTGAAATCCTAAAACACCTCAAGGGGAGTGATAAGAGCCCAAGTGGAGTAAGAATTACAATCAGGGTTGGCAGGAGCGGGGCAGGGACAGAGGCAAGTCCACAGACTTAAGCCATCAAGAGCACACATTCTGGAACAAAGGCACTTGGGTTTAGTTCTTCACTCTTGACAATTACTAGTCAGTGTGCTTGTGCTGGTTTTTAACTTTAATTTGCCTATGTGAGAAATGAGTAAAAAAAAAAAAAAACAAGGATCTGTTGCGACAACTAAAGGAGGCAGAACGTGTAACACTCTCACAAAATCAAGCAATTGGTGTGGTACATGCTATCAGTTTGCTTTTACTGTGGTCACCATCATCAGCTCCCAGCCACGGCTTACCCTTCCCTAATACTTCTAAAAACGTGTTAATTAGCTCCCACCTCTTCCTTTTAAAGGAAGACTGTAGGGGCTGGGAGTGTAGTTCAGTGGTAGAGTGCTTGCCTAGCATGCTTGAAGCCCTGGTTCAACCTACAGCACCACAAAAAATAAAATATAAAAAGGAAGACTGTGACACTTGAAAACTTTCTCAGCAACACAACCTGAAACATTCTTCAAGAAAAATAAAATTCTTACCTAGCGAGGTATTATTGCAGAATATCTGCTCTATGAACAAGGTGGCTCATTTACTTATAACCATAATAATAAAGACAATAAATAAAGCGCATACCACCTTCCAAAAAAAAAGACCAGAATGTGCTCCTAACCTTCTTAAACCCCCTTGTTTTGTTACACACATAAATACGTCTTTATATGTGTGGCTCATTACCATGCTGGAAGAGAATACGAAATTAAAGTAAATGGCAAACAAAATAACCGTCAATGCTTCAAAGCAGAAACATCTAAGCTGGATCAATGATATCCTGGTATACATTAGAGATAATCAGCAATTCTGCACAGGAAGGACCCCTTATCTTCTGTGCTTATTAAAGTTACTCTTTACCTTTAAGCTCACACAAAAACATCACTTCTTTCAAAATGCCTTTTCATCCCCTCCAATGAAAATAATCATCCCTGTACTTTTCCATAGGGGATTGCTCATACTTCTATCAGGTAACCCACATTATGCCTTGGGCTCTAGTTTTTGGTTATTGTATACTGCCACTCAATAAACGGAAAGGTTCTACAGGGACTCTGTCTAGCATAAAGTGAGATCCTGCTAAATTTTCAGAGTGAATGCTGAAAAAAATTACCATGGACAGGAAGCAAAATCCTTCCAGGATACCTCCTGGGAATAATCTCTATTCAGCGGTAGTACTAACCCACTGGGACCAAGAACTCTTGTAAAAGCCCACATTCCTAGGTCAAGCGCTTTCACAGCTGGGAGGTGAAGGTGCTGATAACTGAGATGGTTGTTCTATTTTAGGGAGGTGGAGGGAGCTGGAGTGACCATACATTCACTGAATAGTGATTTCTTCATCTCAGCCAAAGTTCGGTATCCTGCCAACTTGGGGACTGAAACTTTTCTACCTGGGCTTATCTTGCTTTCTTCAAATTCACTCTTAAAAAAGTCTTATCAAAATCATGAGACCAGAGCTATATGTATTGTAAACTTAATGAGGCTTAAGTGTCACAGTTCCTCACTTGCACAGTTCTTACAATAAGGAAGCATTTCTAAGTAGGCATTTCTGGCAAAGTGCCTAAAGAAATCACTGGGGGGGAAAAAAGGATCTAAATCTCTAAGATATACAACTATAATGTGCTGTGATTTATTTACTCATCCTAAATACTCACCTTCCATCTAATTTTGAATTCTTTTTCATGGAGAGAGAGACCCCTACTCCCAAAGTCAATAAGGAGGTGAAGTTAATCCAAAGAGGAAAAGATAGCTATAGAACAAAAAGCTGTCTGCTGTTTTGAAATGGTCTTGGAACATTCACAAAACACCTAATGCTCCTCCCTTCCTCCAGAAGATCCAAAGAACTCAGTGGATGTCAAAGATCCAAACAACTCAGAGTAGAATCCCATCCTGGGAGGAGTAGTAGTGAAAAAATGAGATAAATCTGGCACTTGTCTGACTCAAAGACAAGGAGAGTCGTGGTCCACTTGGTTTCCACAGAACCCAGACAGCCTCTGGAATACCCGATTTTTGATCACGGACGGGGTCCTGAAGACAACCAGGGCAACAAACTCAAAGGGACGTGCTCTCCCTGTAGTAGCTGCAATCTCCCAGCTTATCAATTCCTATTTTGCAAAGCACACGACTTGCCCTAGGGCCATGGTTGGGAAAAGGTGAATAGAAACAGAAGGGACAGTAACAAGGGAAGGGCAGAAAAGGGGTACGACAGAGATGCATCAGAGGGGGCACTCAGAAAGAAAGGGAAGGAGAGTGTTCCTGCACCTTTAGGCCCCCCTCCCCACCAAAGTAGTAAACAACCAAGGCCTAGAAGAGGTGAAGTGTGTTAAGAAAAAGTAAATATGGAACACGGGGTGTGTTTCTTTACCTCAGCCTTCGTACTAGTCAGAATGAAATTCCAGGAAATGTCACCAAACTTCCAAAAAAAAAAAAAATTCC
>NW_026000076.1:5003044-5011933 GCF_001458135.2 Marmota marmota marmota | reverse complement strand
GCAGGGCTCGGAGCCTCCGCCCGTCCCCCCATGCCCCCCCCACGCCGCCAAGCCGCCGCCGCCGCCCCTGCAGCCACCGCCACGACCGCGCTGGCCGCGGACGCACCGCCCCCGCCGCGCACCCGCCCGCCCCCCGGAGTCCCGCCATTGGCCGGCGCTCGTAGGGGCGGTGCCGGAGCGGGCAGCAGGTGGGGGTGACCGCTGGCTCGCGGGGCACAGGCTGTCAGCTGCGCGGCTGCCTCACCTAGTCCTCATGGTCCCGGGACGCAGGGGCTGCAGCTGGGAAACGGGACGAGTAAGAGAAAAATCACCTTTTGCACATTCCAGTAGGGAGCAAGTCTTCTGTCCTCGTTTAATTGGATATTTCTCAGGCGGACACTATAAATTCCTTCTCAGGACTCTTGTCCTCAACTTATTTTATGGAACTACTTCTTCCCTCCTTTTGCCTTCTGAAACAAACATACATTTTGTGCCTAACTTTAAAACTTCCCCGCTTTTTCTTTCTTCAGCTGATTGTCATTTTCAAAAAACTACCTGAAAACATCAGCTATTGATGTACACACGGTAACTGGACACATTGAAATGCTCAATAAATACTAGTTGATTACATGTCATTTATCCTTTAATGGATAAATGCTTTAATTGGATCACACATTATATATGGAAGGTAAAAAGCACAGTGTTTGTACTGAATAAAGTGCTGTACATATTAGTTACACTTAATAGCTCTACCAAGAATATTTTTCCTATTGTCTATGCTGACACGTAACAGACAGAACATGAATATTCGCTGACAAATGAGCAAAATTATGTAAAGGGTGTTTGGAAAAGTCATTCAACCTCATCCTTCCCTTGAATCTTTTTCAAAATATATGAGACATCTGACATATTCTCTTTCTTCTTTATTAATAAGAGGACATATGATATTTGAAAACATTTCCAGAGAAATATGGTAGTTCATTTTTACAATAAAATTAAAGTATTAATTGACAAAGAATGACTGTGAAAAATCTGCTATCTGGCAGTTTCTTTGCAAAGAAAGGAATAAGGAATAAGGTGTTAATACTGCCACCAAACCCTCTGAAAGTGTCCCAAGAACTTGCCCAGAATTATTTTTTAAAATATTTTTTTAGTGGCAGATGAACACAATACCTTCATTTTGTTTTTCTGTGGTGCTGAGGATCGAACCTAGTGCCTCACATGTGATAGACAAGCACTCTACCACTGAGGTACAATCCCAGCCCCCTGAATTATTTTTTAAACCAACTGGCTCTGTGTGTGTGTGTGTGTGTGTGTGTTTGCTTGTTTTTTAACCATTGTTTCTCCATTAAAGTAGCTGGTGGTTATGGCATTAGAGAGCAGGAAATAACAGATAAATGAGAAATCAGAGGCATAACTGGATAATAATAAAACATATATAGCAGATGTTGCAGTATCACTATTTTATATTTATAGCATGTATTAATACATAACCACTCTGCCCATTCATATGTTTCTTTATTCCTTTCATGATAACGAATACCACTTTTACTCTGAAACCTTTCTCTTCTCCCCTCTGAAAATTAAGTATCCTATTTTCGATCATATTGTACATAGGATATTATTCTTATGGTATCATGGTGCTGGGCCAAGTTTATTTGGTAATGTGTTTTGTTCTGTTTTAAGATAGGGTCTTGCAATGTAACTTGTGAGGGCAAGCCGTCCTCCGGCCTCAGTTCCTCAAGTAGCTGGGATTACAGGTGCATGCCACTGCACCTGGCTATTTGGTGGTGTTTACTATGTAGATTTGAAGTTCTGCAGTACTACATTGTCCAGTCTGATACAGAATGAGCCCTCACTAAGTATTTTCTGAAAGAATGTTGATGTTGAGAAACAAGGAATCAATTCAGTAAATCTGAGAATAAAAAATCTTCCAGGTTGCACTTATTTATTTTTTTACTATAAGCTATGCTCAAGTTGGTTATAATTCATGAAACCAAATGCAATGGCCACATAAACCTCATGCCTAAAGCAAAGGTGGTCCCAGATATCACAGGCCGATCATGAAGGTGCATGTTGCACATGGGCAGTAGAGGTGGGAGTCTAGCCTCTCAATGGACAGGTGCTCATCCTTCTCAGCCTCACTTTAATGGTAGTCTGTTTAGGAGGGTACAACACTGTCCACCAGGCTTATCCTATTTTTATTTATTCCACAAATGTTTATTGAGTACCTCCAATGTGTCAGGCATTCTTCTAAGCACAGAAAATATATCAGGGAACTTTAAATCCACTCTCAGCTTCTCCTCAACCAGGAATAAACAAATGCCTGGACAAGGGGAAGAAATAATGAGGTAGGCAGGAGTTCCCCAAAGGCAGCCAGGCTCCCGGACTGCTGCTGTCCTTGACCTCACTGCTGGAGCATTTAGAAAGAACGACAAAGAGTCCAACAGGCCACAATGATTACAAAGCCTCCGGATTCCGAAGTGGACAAAACTCACCAAGCAGGTTATTAATCTTGATTCCATGATGGTTGTAATTGAGAAACAAGGAATCAATTCAGTCCACATGCTGAAAATGAATATGAAAGACATTGCAAACATGCAAGGATTCCTTGCTGTCATGAGGAAAGGAAACTGAGTAAGATGGACTAGTAAAAATAAAGAAAAACTTAAGTGAGAATATGGATATAATATAATCATTTTATGACTAGATTAAGATATTACCATTATTATCAAGGTGTTATATTTTATATTATTTTAAACTTTCGTGTAGAACTTTTGATGACATAAGCCTCAGTGCTTGAGCCACACCATATCATAGCCCTACCTAATAGCCTAACAACATGTGTAAGGAAACTCCCCTAATAATTAATGGTCAGTGCAAAAAAAAAAAAAAAAAAAAAAAAACAAAAACAAAATTGGCCTTAAAAATGCAATTACTGAAACTGCTGTAAATAAAGAGATGATAATGATTTGTCAGTTATAATAACTAGACATCATGGTTTAACTTTGTGTTACACACTGTCTTAATTATACTTAACATTTAGTAAAGTTAAATAGTCCTTACAACACCCTTATGAAATACTATTATCATACCCATTTTACAAATGAAAAACTGAAGCACAGACCAAAGAAGTTCAATGAAGAATTTGTGTGTGTGTGTGTGTGTGTGTGTGTGTGTGTGTGTGTGTGGTGCTGGGGCTCAAATCCAGGAGCTTGGGCATGCTATGCAAGCACTCTACCACTGAGCTACACTCCCAGTCCCTCAATAAAAGAATTTCTGCCTGACTTTTATGAAAATTAACATTAGCATGAAGGTAAATTTGGCCACACTTTTCTTAGAAAAAGATGGTGGGAAATTAATCCTTTTATTCTACCTCTCACACTTTGTCCTTCTTGCTCTTCCCTGGATACCTGCTGTCCCCTCTGCCTGGAATGGGTTCCTCCCACACATTTATTTTTGTGATTTGTCTCTTGCTGCATTCCAACTTTCCTCAAATGGTCCATATCAGCAGTAGGGTTTCGTAGAAAACAGCACTCTCTTTTTTGATACTCCCTATCTTCCTTACTCTGCTTTAATTTTTGCCATAGCACTTACCCCTCTACGACTTGATATAGTGTCACTAGTTATTTATGTATTCTTTACTTCCTCTCACTAGTGTGACACTCATCCTAAACTTCTGGCTGGAGGTTTCCATACCTGGAGCAGTACAGGATTGTGTCCAAAGTAAGCTCCCATGCCCCTCATTTGCCTAAAGTCATGGTGGCTTGGACACCCTTCTTGAGAATGAGGAAAGATGAAATGGGCCTGCAGTTAATACTGCTCTGCTTCCCAAATTAGAGGCCTACTGACTGCCGGGGGTACATTCTTCATGTGTATTTGAGTCAAGAAACAAACCCAACCACCTATGTCCTAGCTACTGCTGGGCCTGGAACAACTCATTTGACCCAAAGGATCCCTGTTCCCACTTCATGGATGTCAGGAGCCTTACCAGAGGAAGGTGAGAGACTTCATCCAAAATTACTGTTCCTTTTTGTAATTTTAGTTTTGGATGGACACACGGTATCTTTATTTAGTATTCTGGGGTGCTGAGAATCTAAGCCACTGCCTCACATACGGGAAGCCCTATGAAGGAAGGGACTCTTGACTGCTTGGTTCTATCTCCAGTGCCTGGGAAAGGACTTAGATTAATCAATCAATGAAATAACATTACATATGCCAAACACTAGATTTATCTTTTAAAAAGGTTTGTTTGTCAACGTTTTGAACATTTTAATCAGATAAGAGAACCATATTGCTTTGTTTGACAATGATTTTACTTTAGGTGCTCATAATCAACATACGAACACAAGCCAAGTTTAATTACTTCACCAAATCTATCTGAATGAACCATAAATAACTCTAGAGCCTTAAATTGTTTCCTTCCTTCTTTAAAGTGGAGGGGGGTGAATATTTTCTGCTACTGTTTTCCTTTCATCTCTTTCACCAAATGCTGACTAGAAAAGAAAGTAAATACAGCTACTCCTAACTGGTATGTTTTATTCTTTGAGCCTCACAAAAACCCTGAAAATGGTAAATCAGGTCTGTTTTTCCCAAGAGAATTTCATAATTACCAGAGGCAGAGGCATATTAAAGCCCATCGACTCTATTCACCTTTATTTTATAAGGAAAGCCCAGCCAGTTTTCCAAAGGTCACAGGTTAGCCATTGGCCTAACTGGATTGGAACCTCAGCCAGGGCTCTTTTTGCATTAACCAGTAGATCGAAGGCTTTAAAATCTCTGCCAACCCTATGAAATTAGATCAGAGTGCCTACCTGAATCATTCTCAGCTTAATGAGTAAATATTTAAGCTCTACTAACATGTTTAAATACAAAATTCTTTGTATAAATGTACTCCCACTATATTGGAGGTCTGACTTATTGTTAGCAAAAATGTCGCCCCTAAAAAAATGGGTGGCTTTGCATGAAACCAATGAGGAGCTTGGTTTGCTCTTGAAGTAGAAAGATATCCTAAGGCATTTCTGAAACACACACCTATAATGCTTGCTGCCTTTCTCCTGCAGAGATGCCTGGCTGGCTTTAGGAAGAAGTAGGGCCCAATGGAAACATTACTAATCTCTTTCTTTATCTACCCACTGAACAAATATTGCTGAACCCTCTGAGAAACAATGCTACCACTAGTGACTTTAATGAGTGTTTATCTTTCTAACTGCATTTTTATATAGGGGTGGCTGCCTGAGGCATGCTTGCCAGCGGATTGGGAAGTAATTGCTTGTAAAAATTGGAAAATATTTGGTTTTCAAAGCTGATTTTAAGTTCATTCAGGAGAATGCCACATTTCATAGCATTGAAAAAAACTATTATTATAAAACTATCATTATACCACTTAGATAACTGGATTTAAAGTACTTTATTCTTAAGTTATCCTAATAGCTGACAATATAGGTCTTCAGTTAGAAGAAAAGAAAATGCAGGAAAAAAACAGTACCATGAATTAAGAATCCTATGACATTGTTATCTAGAAATGTCTACAGATACTCTTACTTCAAAAACATTGGTTGAGGGTTTTGTTTGATGGTTGCTGCTTTAAAAAACAGCAATAACAAATTGATTGTTCCTGATGTATTGACATTCTTTACCTTTTGCACTTGATGACATATTCAGTTTAGGATATATTACATTTTATCTGGGAGCTACATTGTACTGGAGTATATGAGGTCACTAGCCAAAAAACTGATGAAATAGCTGTTATGTAACATCTCTGAAGCCATTGGTTTAGTATATTTAGGGTGGAGAACAGATGGATCTGCAAACAAGGCATCAAGACAGCATATTGCCTTGCTTGGGAATTAGCTAAATTGGGCAGCAAGGTGAAGCATGCTTTAGGTTTCTTCTGTGCGTATGGCTTGGTTGAAATGGACAGGGCCAAGTGGATTTCTAGTAACTTCCTTTGTTGTGATGACTAAGAACCAAAAGGAGGGAGGAGGTCCATTTAGGAAAAATATGACTAAAAGTAATCTTACCAAGAAACCAGAATCCAAGAGTAGAGCTTGGAATTCCTGAGAGATTCCAAAAAAGAAAACACATAGAATGTAGGTCAAGGGACAGTGGATTCTAGAAGGACCCTTTGAAGATGCTTCACAGAGAAATGATGTTTTCATTTACCTAGGATCTTCTTGAACACCAGCACCTCAGTTAAAGGGAGCGGCTGATGCCAATAGCAATGCTATATTTGTGAGTGTTAGAAGTGCTGTGAAACTGGAGGGGCTAGAGTGTTTGGTAGTGGGGGCCAGGGCAGGACTGTGGAGAGAAGGAAAAGATAAAGGAGATAGAGTTAAAGCTTAGGGAATATTTTTGGAGAACAAAGTAACCACTGACTTACATAACAAACTATTTACAGGATGAATTGTGTCCTTCCAAAATTCGTATGTTGAAATCATACCCCCTAGAACCTGAGAATGTGACTACAGTATAATTGGAGATAGGCCCTTTAAAGGGGTGCTTAAGTAAAAGTGAAGTCATCAGTGTGGTCCTAATTCAATGATTGTTATCTTATAAGAAGAGATTAGGACACAGACATACACAGAGGGCAGATGACACAAGGATAAGGCAGCCACCTACCCACAAACTGAGAGAGGCCTCAGAAGAAAGCTATGATACTAACACCTTGATCTCAGGCTTCTAGCCAGAATGTGAGAAAATAAGTTTCTGTTGTTTAAACAATCCAGGCTCAGGTGCGTGGTTGAGGCAGCCCTTAGGAAACTACATACAAGGCAACACCATCTAAAATCTAGGAATTCTAGGAATTCAATAGTAACAGCATTGATGGAATCAATTCTAATTAGACCAAGACTATCTCCTTCCTTGCCAGGTAGAAATATAGTTCAATTTTACTGAAAGTTGCCATTGTCCAATTCTTGAAGTAGGGCATTTCTTCTTCCAAATACTCACAAGTCACAATGAGTCAATATCACTCCTACTCTGGGGTGTGGGCCAGGGTGCCACATCATATCCACTGTAACATTGTCATTAAAATCAGAGGGCAGGATGTTTACAAGCCTGCTGTTCTGGAAGTATTTTCAGTGGGAGGAGGATGGTTAGTTTCTGCTAAAAGTTGAAGGGAAGCCCTGATCTCTTTGTTTATATGTAAGTAAGAACCATTTAGATTAAATTCAAAGTAAAGTCACCTGTCTCCTTAAGCAGAACTTTCCCAATATATCCTAGTTAGACAGTTCTGTTCCATCCTGTAAATTTCAAATAATCCAATTTAATCAAGGAATGGCATTTTCTGTATTCATCAAATATCCTAGATACTAAAGATTATGCAGATTGGATCCTACGAAGATTACAAGAATAAATATTTAGGAGATACAAATACACAGAGAAAAAAAAATGCCTCTAGAATCTCTCCAGAGGTTACTTTCCCCCTCTCTACCCTTAGTTCAGAATTCCTAAAGAGTAAGTGCTCAAAAGATACTTTCTTTTTTCTTTTCTTTCTTTTTTCTTTTTTTGTGGGTATGAGGGGAGATAAGTGGGGTAATTTAACCCAGGGGTAGTTTACCACGAGCACATCCCTGGCCCTTTTTTAAATTTTGAGACAGAAACTCAGTAAGTTGCTTAGAGCCCTGATAAACTGCTGGGGGTGGCCTTGAACTTGCAAATCTCCTGCCTCAGCATCCTGAGCCACTAGGATTACAAGCATGTGCCACTGCGTCCAACAGATACTTTCTTTTTCACCAAGGCAGAATTCCATGTCAATCAATACCTAGAAAGAGATTTAACAGTACTAATATTCACATGTTCTATGATTTATTTTTTATTTTACTTTAAATATGTATGTGTGAGATAGGAAAAGCAACATTGTTTCAATAGGAATATGTTAAATTTATAAGTAAACTTTTGGATTACAATCCATTTGTAGGATGGCGACTCCTTAAAAATTAAGAATTTTCAAAAATTGGTTTACATTCCTCTTGTTTAAGAGGATTCATGATTCAGAAGGCACTTCACGAATCTTATAATGTCTGTAAATTATTGTGACACACGTGATGCACAGCCCAGTGATACATGCCTTATGGGTGCAGAGAAGGACGAGTTACCAAGACACTGAATGGTAACAGATTACTGATGGCATGGTGTAATTAATAATATACTACTGGAAACCAGAATTCCTGATGTCACCTGAATGAGGTCCAGCGTTGATTTGATATCTTACTCTGCACTTTTCTCTTTTTAGAGGAAGGAGAAAATGATAGACACCTAGACCAGAAATGATGAATTCTTCTTCCTATTCTCACAAGTCACAATTTATGGATTTTCAGTAGGAGGAAAATGGTTAGTTTCTGCTCAAAGTCAAAGGAATGCCCTGGATCAATTCTTAAGTGTGGTATAAGAGGTGGTAAAATAGAAGTTGAAAACTCAAAACCAGGGAGGTAAAAGCAAACCGAGAGAGCCAACTCCCACAGGCCTTCATTCCTATGTAGCTCCAGACCACTGTGATTGACCACACATCCTCATTTTCCCCAGGCAGCCTAAGTTGACACCCGTTGTTCAGGCATAGTTATTAATAAAGTCTTCGCAATCTCAAAAGTATGCCAATTGTACAATATGGTAAATGGATATTCTAGACACAAGAAAATTTAGGCTTCATATTATCTGGTCTTCCAATTTTTTTAAGCCAGAAATTTGGATTTTTGTAGAATAACTCTGGGTTTTTAAATGTGGGCAATAGAGTCAATTTTTTTTCAAATTGTCAAGACCAAATGAAACTCATAAGGAGCAGAATCTGACCTAAAACCTGCCAATTTGCAACCTGTAGGTGAAAAACTTTGGCTGATACTAGAGTGCTCTTTTTTAAAGGGGGGGGGGGCATTGGGTCTTTCTATGTTTCCCAGCTAGGGTCTCTAATTC
>NW_026000076.1:4942161-5003019 GCF_001458135.2 Marmota marmota marmota | reverse complement strand
GGGGGGGGGGGGGGTTGGGGTCTTTCTATGTTTCCCAGGCAGGTCTCTAATTCCAGGCTCCAGTGATTCCCCTGCCTCAGTTTCCTGAGTAGCTGAGACCACAGCCTGAAACACTGTGCACAGCTTGTTAGATGCTTTTGGGTTTGCCTTTTCAGAAAAACTTACTCCCACACAGCTAGTGAGAGAGGGCTTTAGGGTACTATCACAGAGGAGAGCCTTCTGCACTGGGAAGTTCCAGGGGTAATCAAGGTAGGGTCCTGGAGATAAAAGGCCTGGTGTGGGCAGTTTAGGCCAGTCTTCTAGGCCTTAGTAATGATTATAGCCAGCGCTTGCCATGTACTAAGGGCATTTCATAAATTACATCATTTGTTCTTCACAGAAGCCCTATGAAGAAGATGCTACTACTCCATTGTTCAAATGAGGAAACTGAGACTTAAAGACACAAATTAATTTGAATGAGTTCACCCAGCTAGCAAGTGGCAAAACCAGGATCTGAATTCAAGTCAGGCTTGACTCAAAGCCTACTACACCTTTATCCTCTATTCTCCTGCTTCCTCTACTAGAGGGATCAACTTTCTTTTTCCCTTGGGGCATTTTTCATTTGGGTAAATCCCTTTTGAACTCCTGTCACCCAGGAAGAGTTTAAAGTCTTGATTATGAATCTGTAAGAAGATATTTTCTTGCTTTTATTCAGGGTTTTATGCGAGACCCAGTAGTTTAGTCCAAATCTCTAGGAATTGGGAGGTGCCCTATGGGAGTTTTGAGCCAAAAATCCCAGTTATCAGCAGTGTTCAATTGCTAGGTATCCCTTCTGCCTATGGGAGTCTGTGCTGGTGATAGGTAGCCAGCCAAATATTTAAGGTTTCACAACTCCTCTGTGACCTGTATTCATTTTAGAGACAAAAAGGAATGCATATACAGAGACTAAGAAAAACACAGGATTTGTTTCCGTTATTATTTTGACCAAAGATTGGAAAATGTTTAACATGTTGTAGTTGATTCATTTCTCTCCCTTGTTTCCCCCCCCCCTTTCCCCTCACATCCTCTTATATGTAATTTTGTATAACCCTGAGGGTCTCCTTCCATTTCCATGCAATTTCCCTTCTCTTTCCCTTTCCCTCCCACCTCTCATCCCTGTTTAATGTTAATCTTTTTCTCATGCTCTTCCTCCCTGCTCTGTTCTTAGTTGCTCTCCTTATATCAAAGAAGACATTTGGCATTTGTTTTTTAGGGATAGGCTAGCTTCACTTAGCATAATCTGCTCTAATGCCATCCATTTCCCTGCAAATGCCATGATTTTGTCATTTTTTAGTGCTGAGTAATACTCCATTGTGTATAAACGCCACATTTTTTTTTTTATCCATTCATCTATTGAAGGGCATCTAGGTTGGTTCCACAGTCTAGCTATTGTGAATTGTGCTGCTATGAACATCGATGTAGCAGTGTCCCTGTAGTACGCTCTTTTAAGGTCTTCAGGGAATAGTCTGAGAAGGGCAATAGCTGGGTCAAATGGTGGTTCCATTACCAGCTTTCCCAGGAATCTCCATACTGCTTTCCAAATTGGCCGCACCAATTTGCAGTCCCACCAGCAATGTACAAGTGTACCCTTTTCCCCACATCCTCGCCAGCACTTGTTGTTGTTTGACTTCATAATGGCTGCCAATCTTACTGGAGTGATGGGGTAGAGAGAGAAGATGGGAGGGGAGGGGGGATAGTAGAGGATAGGAAAGGCAGCAGAATACAATAGTCACTAGTATGGCACTATGTAAAAACGTGGATGTGTAACCGATGTGATTCTGCAATCTGTATACGGGGTAAAAATGGGAATTCATAACCCACTTAAATCAAATGTATGAAATATGATATGTCAAGAGCTTTGTAATGTTTTGAACAACCAATAATAAAAAAAAATGTTGTAGTTGATTGCATATTTCCCACCCCCAATTGAGTTCTACTCAGAACTTCAGGATGAGACCTTATTTGGATATAGGGTCTTTAATGAAATTAGTCGTGCTAGATTTGAGTGGGCCCTAAACTGGTGTCCTTCTAAGAAGAAAAACCTAGAGACACAAAGGGAGGATGGCTTTATAAAGACAAAGGTACAAATTGTAGCAATGTAGCTGTAAGCCAAGAACACCAAGGATTGCAGGCAACCTCAGACCCTAAAAAGAGGCAAGGTAAGATTCTTCTCCAGGGACTTCAGAGGGAGAGTGGTGATCTACTCCTTGATTTTAGACTTCTGGCCTCCAGAACTGTAAGAAAATTAATTTCTTTTGTTTTATTTTTGATGTACTTACCACCTTTATTCTTTACTTTTAATTTTATTTGTGCCTGATAATTATGCATAATAGTGAGATTTACTGTGATATATCTATACAGACACATAACACAATTTGGTAAATTTCATCCCCCAATACCTCTCTTTTCCCTTCTCTCCTCCCTCCCCCAATCCCATTGTCTATACTGTTGGTCTCCCTTCTATTATGATCAATGTCTGTTGTCTTAAACCATCCAGGTTTGTGGCAATCTGTGAAAGTAGACATAAGAAACTAATACATATTTTAAAGGAAAAAATTTAATACTATAATGCCCTTTCAAGAAGGGATGGAGGAATCTGTGTTAGATGTTTATTTTTATTTTATTTTGTGGTTCTGGGGATCGAACCCATGGGTGTTCTACCATACAACTACATCCCCAGTCCTTTTTGTTTTCATTTGTTTGTTTTGAGGCAGGGCCTCACTAAATTGCTGAGACTGGCCTTGAACTTGCAATCCTCCTGCCTCGGTCTCCTGAGTTGCTGGGAGTGCTTCACAGCCTTCTGCTTTGTGTTTAAATTCAGAGTTCTCAAGTCAAAAAATTCAGGAATTATTTCCTAACTCACTGTTAGCTCAAGAATAAACTGTTCCAAGAGTAACATTTTCCTCTCTATACAATGCAAAAGCACCCCTGGAATTTTTAGGGAGGGCCAGAGGCATCCAGCATGGTGATTCAATATGGTTCCATTCAAAGCTAATCCTGCCCAGGACTTGCTTGTATTAGGAAGTCCATCTGCCAGTCTACCACTATTTGTCATGCCATCCCAATTTGTTATGCTGGGGGTAGCCATGAACATCTGAGCATGCATTATGTAATCTTTTCCTATGCTCTGCCATGCTTGCTCAAACTGGCTGCTGAACAATTATTCTGAAAACATTTTCAACTTTCATTTACCTGTCTTGCTCCAACCTCTGATCAGGACTCATTCTCAGACTGGAAGAATTATGCATTGGAGAAGAATCTCTTATTCTTCCAAAACCTGAAATGTCCATCACCCCCACTGAGAAAAGCTGGCCACAAACTTCTACTTCCTGACCCCAGTTGATTCAACAAAATTTGCGTATCTCATCCAAGGGCAGCCCATCCACAGGCCTGTCAGCATTCTGTGAAATAATCTATCAAGGGAGTTCTACCTAATAAGGAAAAGGGTAATGAACAAGAACCAATAAAATTCTGTTTTGCAGCATTTATATAGGAGTGAGGTGAGGGGACTGCTGTTGGTAATAGGGACAGAGGTTGGAAAAACATATAGAAAGCAGACACCATTAGATGGCAGATACCATTCGTGAGCAGAGACCAGGAGACAGGAAAAAAAAATGATGGAGGAAATGGGATGGTAGAGGTAGGAACAGTGGGAAGCAGACACCCAAGGCAGTTGTGTCATCATCAAACGTAGCAGAAGCGTGGAGTCAGGGCACCTGATGCTGGTCCCCCGGGAACCAAAGGATGAGTCAAGCTGCACTGTTTTCTAAAGCAGCTTCTGGTTCTCAAAGGATGTGCTGTCTCTGTGAGGTCCAGCATGCAGCTTTGAGCATTTCCTGCTTCTTTAATTGTCCTCACAATCCCTACACCACCACCTGCTCACTCCCATAACCCCCATTAACTCAGGTAAACATGTCTCTATTCTTGAATCATTAAAACATCAGGCCATGAAACCACCTTCTGCCCCTGCCAAATTCCTTCAGATTTGACTTCCTGGCTACTATCCCAGGGATCCTGAGTATCCACTCACCTGAGAGATCTTGACACTTGGCCACTCCTTACTCCCAGCTCTGCTGCCTCCTCTTTCCCAATTCACCTGCTCCAGAAGCTCTGGCATGTTTTATAAATCAAAGTGCATGGGTTGTAATAGCACTGATTGCCTTTAATGTCATTTTATTTCCACAATTGAATGACAAACTAAGGCCCACTTAAATTTGTGTGTTGTTGTGATGGTGGTGGTGCTGGGAATCAAACCCAGAGCCTTGTGCATGCAAGGCAAGCACTCTACCAACTGAGCTATATCCCCAGCCCCTAAATTTGTGTTTATTACAACAAGTTTGGGTCTCATTTACCTTAACTGTGTCATGTATTTAGATCAAGTTTAGCTATATTTCAACAGAATTGAAGGGAACAGAATTAAAAAAGAATTCAGTAATTTGGAAATAAAAGATTTGGGGTCTTATGTCTGGATGTTTTTTTTTTTGGTAATCAGGAATAACAGTATTCTAAAAGTATTAGAAATCATGCAGATCATATACTCATGCCAACTTTTGAGGCACAATTATGAAATATCACCTAAGGAGGCCAAATTCTTCGTGTATTGCATTCCATCCTCTTCCTGTTTTCCCTTGGGTTTTACACAATATATTTATGTTTTCTGTTTATAATTATACTTACTTGCCTCAGAAAATTGTGGAGAATTCTAAAATAATCTACTTAAGATAGTGATTATTAATCTTTAGTATTCTTCCTTTCATTATATTATTTTCTGTGCATATCTGGTTAATTTTTTTTTACAAAATTGAAATTATTCTACACATTCCACTTTGTACTTTTTCCTTTTCCACTTACCATTTACAACATAAGCATTTTCCCATGCCATTTAGCATGATTTAGTGTGGCCACATAATAGTTCATCTTCCGGAAGTTTCTTCCCTTAGCTGGTTCAGTTCTCTACCATTGAATGTTTGCATTGTTCCCAGTTTTCCTTGAATATAAATAACACATTAATGAACTTCCTTGTACATAAAGCTGAGTTTATATCAACCCTTATTTCCTTAATTTAGATCTCTAGATGTAGAAGTTTCAGTCAAAGACTGGGCATATTTTTTTATGGCTCTTCCTAATTAATGCCACATTGACCTCTAGAACCAACATACCTGTTCACAATCTTGGCAGGAGCATATTAGGATGGCCATCTCACTCCAGCAAATCTTGATTTCTTTCTCTTATGACTTAATGAAGTTTTGTTGAGGCTTAGGAGTTCTTGGGACTCCTCCCTATCCTTCTGTGTTAGGTTTACTATTGATCCTCATCTCCCTGTTCACATTTGGTATGAAACGATCCCAAGCCTGCACCTTCCACCCCAAGACTAAGATTCCACTTGGGAAAAACATCAATAGCCCTTGGCCTACTTGTCACTGGAGATCTGGAAATGTTCTTTGGCTCACAAACTGAGACCTAAGATGCAGGTGCATTAAGATATTCAAGCATGGTTCTGCTTGATTTTCCCCGGATGCCCACCTATGGCTCCCTTCCCTTGCTTCTCTTGGGGACCTGAGTTTGCTCATGGGAGTCCCACCATATACTCTACCATGGAGCTCATATCTGCTTTCCCTGCCTCATCCCGGCCAGCCCCATTTTCTACTCTTCTCAACCTTCTTTCTGCCCTAGAAGATTTAGCTTTTCATTTCAAAATCCTCCACCACCCGCCCACATCCCTGGTCTTTGCTAAAAGCCAATGAGCCCATTCCTCATTCTGCTTTCCTGTGTTTATTTGTCCTTTGGACCTTAACATTTATGAGCTGGGTCTATATTTGCTATACCTTAGCTTGGTCATGGTTTCTCATGGCCATATTCCCCTTCAAATGATCATTTCTTCCCTCCAGTTGCCCTGACTTGGGAGACTCCCTCTTATTTTGGCTCCAAGTTTCTTTTCTGTTCCCAGTATGCCCTGGTCCTTGTGGTACACATCCAATGAGAAACTGACACTTCAAGGCCTTGCTTCAGGATATTAAGGAAGTATGCTAAATGTGCACAGAGGACTGTGGCCGTTTGCCAGTTTCGTCTTAATAAACCCCATTGTACTTCCCAGACATGCCCTCCCTGCCCTATTTCCAATGGTCTTTCCTCCTCCCACATGTTTATGCTCCATCTGTGGCTTTAGCATCTTGAATGACCTGCCCTCTGGACCACCATATGATATCCCAGTTACCCTTTTGGCTCTTCCCTCCTGCCTTGGCATTGCTGGCCTTGTTCAAATTCCTTGGGAGCCATATCCACAATCTGTCCGGAAAGCATGACCTGGCATTTCTGCAGGCTTGGCTTCCTCCCTAGCTCTGTCCCTGCTCCAGAATCTTTATGGATAGGCTATTTTAACCCCTGAAATTTTTTCAGTTTTATGGTAGGGTCTAATCCTTGCATATGGGTAACTCAAGCTCAGACCATCCCCTTTCCAACCAACCCTTTCTAGGGACATGTCCTAGGAAAGAATGTGGAGAATAGGGGCAGTCACTCAGATCTGAAAGAACTCTGAGAAGCAAACTATCTATTATTGCCTAGAATGCCCCCAGTGCTTTCCTTAGACCTTCTGCTGACTTTCTAACACCTCACCCCAACCCTGCTTGAAGAGTGAGGAGGGATGGTTGCCTTAGTGGGTTCTATAAGGCTAGCAGCTATTTCATCAGAGGAAATGGGAGAGGGGCACCAAAACCAATAGGTAAAGAGGGGTCCCTTGGTCTGTGGAAACTGAAGTCCCAAAATCCACAAGTCTGGTCCCTCTCCACTCTAGCAGCTGTTGCCGATTTGGCATAGCAACAGGCACGTGCCTGTAGGGAGACTGAGAAGAAACGCTGCTCTCGTTTCTGCCTATTTTCATGAGCCAGCAGGACAAGGAACTTGGTGGTGTTCTTTCTGGTCAAGCTGCTTTTGATTAAAAGAAACTGAAACCCACTCAGAATTCAGACAATTGGAATGAGAGGAAGGGCTGATCCCTCTAAAGTCAGGGAGGAAGGGAATGACAGGCAAATTATCTAACATGTTCAGTGCAGAGGGTCAGATTGAAAAGTCAGGCTACATGAACTCTGGCCACTGTCATTCTCCTTCTGTTGCATGCTATTCCTGGATTCTTCCTGGCTACACAAACACTAAGTACTCCTAAAGCCTATGCTACTCCAGGAACTGCTCTCAACAAATTCAATATTTTCTCACCTCCAGACTGTGTTAAGGAGTTATCAGATCTTTGAATGGGATTCTGGGTCTTTCTTCCTGATACAAAGGGACTTTTTCTGAACACTGTGTTCATGGTACTAACCTAAGGGCTAACCCTGTCTCCTGGCCCCTCCCTTCTCTTCCCCTCTGCTTTTTTCTTCTCCCCATTTCATAATCTGAGCCTTTAAGATACAATCTTTGCTTCTTTTCACCCACACTTTGATGGGGCTCAGGATGTGGAGCACATGGAAAGGATGGAACACAGAACTCATTCCCATAACTGGTTCTAAAGAGGACACTTCAGATGAAGTACCTGAAGGAATTTATGGTAACTTACTTCTTACTATGCATAACCTTCCCAGCACTGGAGTTTCTCATTCTAATGTTTCGGAATCAAACTTTTCGGCTGCCCTAGGTTCCAGAGATACATACATAAACCAATTATTTGTGATAATTAATCATTAGCTCCTGCACGAATCACACCCATCAGCATCCTTTAAGCTTTACAACTGTGGATATCATACATATGAGCAAACCCAAGACTCATAGTGGTGAAGTGACTTGCCCAAGGTCACGTGGGTTGGTGACAGAGCCAGGACAAGAACTTGGATCTTCTGCCCTCACCAGGGATCTGTCCATTGTGCTATCATGCCTTCCTTAGATTCTGTTCATCTTTTGCTTATGCATCCCTAGATCTTGAGTCAAAATTACTCACATAGCTTAGAATTAGGTCAGTTGACTCTATAGCATTTCATTCTGGCTTTCTACCAAGTAGTCTCAGAAGACTATGGCCTGCTAAAGTAGAGAATGGGAGCCTCGTGGAGCTGTCCTCAACAGGTGTTTTAATAAACCCATGTCCTGGGAACCTTTTTCAGCCATCTTCAGCTTCAGTCCCCAAAGGTTGCAGTAACATAAGTCCTATGGCCATGAATACCCTTGAATCCAGAACTATGGTAAATTCTGGGATGAGGTAAAAGTGCAATATGTTTGTCAAATCTCCCATTTCTCCTCTGCTCTTGTGAAGATCTAACTAATTCACTTGTTTTCTCTCTCATTGTAAATATGAATAAAATAGTGAAAATAGTCAAGAGGTAGATAGCATGAAGAATGAGAAGGTGGAATCTGATGTCAAACAAATCTGGAATCATATCCTGACCTGGCCACCTGTTAACTGTGTGACATTGGGTAAAATACATAACTTCTTCAGCTTTCTCATTTTTTATCATCAAATGAGTGGTATTTGAAGTCACTATATGAAATAATCCATGAAGAAGCTTTACCAGCAGGTGTGTACAGTAACAATGTCCCCAGATAATGATTTTATCATTATTTTACTCTATTGAGCTAGCTCAGTCTTCACTATATAATAGAGGACTTTGAGTGCTCAAGTTGCTAAATGAAATAACTGCATTTCCTTAATATGTTAATAGTGCTAATATCTGTTCTATTACCTGTTCCCTCTTTCTCTAGCTCTTTTAATTGTTTTTATACCATGTAAGCTCCAGCTAAACATAGGCTTCTTCTGACAAACAGAAAAGAACAATTAGTAAACTCATTAATTACAGTTCTATTTAATATGTTGATTTTTTAATGTAATGATGTCTAAATTCAAATATTTATTTTGAGTATCATCATGGAAACTTAGTTTAATAAAAATATATTATATAGTGATAGGGCTTGAATACAGTTTGTCCCCCAAGGGTTTATGTGTTGGAAGTTTGATCCTCAGTGAAGTGGTGGGCCCTTTAAGAAGTGGGGTCTAGTGGGAGATAGTTAGGTCATTGGAAATTCTGTTCTTAGAGGGATAAATGTAGTTGTCACAGAAACCCCAGTTAGTTCTAGAGGGAGTGGCTTATTATAAAATAAAACAGGACTGGACCCTCCTCAGTATCTCATCATGTGATCTCTCCGTCACATGTCATTTACCTAGTTGTGATGCAGCCACAGGGCTCTCACCAGAGACTGAACAGATGGGGTCAACAAATGGTGAAATTTCAGCCTCCACAATTGTGAGGCAAATAAATCACTTTTCTTTATACATCACCCAACCTAAGGTGTTTTGTTATAGCAATAGAAAATGGACTAATATACATAAAAAAGACCCATAGATAATATTTGATGCAATGATTTCAAAGATACTCATTTTACTCATTTCCTCTCCTTCTTTAAGTTTTTATTCAAATCTTACCTTCTGAATGGGACTTACTCTAATCATCCCATTTAATTCTGTAAGCTTTCATCTTTTCCCACATCTACCTTTCTTTTGCTTCAGAAATTCACTCTCTCCCACTCCTGCTGTAAACCACATATGCACACTGACACTCCCAAACTACCTTATATGCCTTAATTTTCTCCCCTTAGCACTTATCACCATCTAACACATTATATAATTTCATTATGCTTATTGCATGTTTTCTCATGGGCAGGGGCTTCTCTCTCTCTCTCTCTCTCTCTCTCTCTCTCTCTCTCTCCCTCTCCTCTCTCTCTTTTTCCTCCCTTACTCCCTCCCTATTTCTCTATCATTAATATTTCTAAGTGCCTAGAAGAGTTTCTGGGTCATAATAGATGTTCAGTAAATACAGTAAATATCAGTCAAATGAATACATGGCATATTAGATCTATTTAAACTATTCCATTCCTTGTCAGGCATGTGCTAGGCATCATGATTATCTTCTGTGGTGTAAATATAAACAAATCCTTGAGCCATTATCTTCTATTTGTCTATAAGTCAAAGTTTACTTTATTCATAACCATTTATATGTGTGTATATGAATATACATGTACATACATCTATACATGTATTATAATATCTTTATAAATGCACACGCACACACACATAAGATCACTTTTTTTTCATTGTGCAATAACTTTGAAGTCTCTCAACAGAGTATAATCTTCTTTCCTTTTTCTATTTTGAGGCAATGTTTATTTCTAAAGAAATAGATACTTCATCACATATCCCACAGAGCAATGAATGCCCTGGGGTAACAGTACAGAAAAAAAAAATTCCTTTTTAAAACTCCCAGAGTTCAGTCCAGTTTTGGCTCAGACCCAGTTAGGCAACTGAATCATTTGCCATTGTTCTTGATTATGGGGCATCATTTTAGAGTGAGTCTCAGAAAAAATACGTTTTTATCTAAATTAAACTTGTTAATTGAAGCTCAGTTCTAGCAGGGTGATTTCATTCATTTATTCATAAAAATTCATTTAATTAAATCCATTTCCCATTCTTTGTCAGGTATTGTGCTAGGTCCTGGATATATATGATGAAAGGACAAAGTTCATTCCTTTAAGAGATCTAATCTAGGGGAAGTCAGAGACAAGTAAAAAGGGTGATTATAATGCAGTTGTAAGGATGCTGCAGGAACATAAGAATTAGGATATAGCCAGAGTCACCAAGTAACACACATCAGTGTCAAGTTCACTATGCACATGAGGTTTTCAGTACTGGACCAACTCTTCTGTCTCCTTTGTGATAGCAATTGCTTGTGGCCAGGAACAGAAGGAGCATAATATATTATTATTACTATTATTATATTTTTAATAATAACACTAAGGGCGAGGAAAAGACAGTTTGTTACAGAACAAGAAATACAATCTTATTCATAGTTAAAGTATTGCAGAGTAAAATAATATAAATAAATAGCATTTATTCAATTACTAGGCACCCATTGTATGCCAGGTACTCTTAATTATGCTATGAATACAGCAAGAAATAAAACTGACAAATTCATAGCTCTCAAAGAACTTCTATTCTAATTGGAGAGACATAAACAAATAAATACATAGGTGCATGAGCTTATAATTATAGTCCTGCTTGAAGCCCAGTTTATAGGGGGTACACTGGGTCTATGGATCCAGATGGGAGTCATTTTCCTAGTCCCCATAATTTATATTTAATATCAATATTCATGGAAGTTGGAGAAAATCAAAGGGATGGACCGTTTCTCACCAAGGCTATGTTAATTATCCTACGCTTTGACATAATATACCCTGGAAAAGAGAGCTGGACCATCTAGACTTCCCTCAGAACATTATTATATTGGTAACATCTTGCTGATCAGGCAAACAAAACAACAACATGTTTTACAGTACTAGAGACTTTGATCAGACCCATATGGTCCAGAATATGAGGAGAAATCTCTACAAAGATTCAAGAATCATTAGAATAAGCTATACCCCAGGATTGTGAAATATGTCAAAATACACTCTTCTGTCGTGTATCTCTAAAAAGAACAAATAAAAAAAAAAAGATTCAGGAATCTGCCATTCAATAATATTTTCGTGGTCCAGTAGTCAGAGTGTGCTGGGACATTGCTGCATATTACATTCTCTACCTTGCTAGGAAGCACAGTGCCTAATAAGCCTCTGGAGTTCTGGAAGCAACACATTCCATACCTAGAAATAGTGTGCCATAGTGTCATAGAAGACAACCATCTACCCAGAGCAGAAAAGGCTCTGCAGGAGGTCTACTTCAATCAGTCCTGCTACTTTGGCCATAAATTCTGGCAAACCAATGATGGTGTATATGTCAATGGTGGGAAAGTGGAGTTTATGGTTAATCCCAGTGGGAAAATTATAATTAAGGCCCCTGGAGTTCTGGAGCACAGTTGTGCCACATGCAGTTAAGCATTATGCTTCTTTTGAGAAACAGCTCTTGACATGTAATTGAACCTTTGTAGACTTAGAATTCATGACCGTGAAACACCACGTACCCAGAACTATCCATTATGAGTTGGGTTATTTTGGATCTGCCAAGTCATAAAGTCGGAGATCCAGCAAGTCTATTAAAGGACAGAACTGGTACACCCAGGATCCAGCTGAAGCAGCACCAGAGAGCCAAGTAAATTTCAGGTAGCCAAAACCTTCACGCCACCAACCACAGTTGCACCAGCACGTCTCCCTCAGTTGGTACTTAGGGCATATTAGGGTCCTTATAGGAATGGCCTATTGAAGGTGCAGCTGAAGGGGCAACTTGGTGGCAATGCCCTAGAGGATGGAATGGCATCCTTTAGAACACAATACATTTCAGACACCTCTTTGTAAGACTGTACCCTCCCCAGGAAGAATACAAAGAGGTGAAAGTAGAAGTAATCTCACCATTACTCCCAGTGACCCATCCTAGTAATTCTGGACTCTATGATGCATATCCTGGGCCCCAAAGGAAGCACCCTCTTGTCAGAGCACAAAGCAAGAAGCCTCATTCAGATTAGGTACAGCTCTCACCTGGACACTTTGGAAACCTTGTATCTAGATATCAGCAGGCAAGAGATAGAATCACCATGTTGGCAGAAAGAAATCGATTCTGATCAGCAAGAGATATAGGGCTGCTTTTACACAATGAGGGCCGGGATGAACATATGTAGAACTCACTTTATCCACTTCAGCACCCCTCGGTAATCCCTTACCCCAATTTTAATTATAATTTTGCTCAACTCCCAGAGTTGAGTCCAGTTTTGGCTCAGACCCAGTTAGGCAACTGAATCATTTGCCATTGTGCTTGGTTATGGGGCATCATTTTAGAGTGAGTCTCCGAAAAAATACTTTTTTATCTAAATTAAACTTGTTAATTGAAGCTCAGCTCTAGCAGGGTGATTTCATTCATTTGTTCATTAAAAATTCATTTAATTAAATCCATTTCCCATTCTTTGTCAGGTATTGTGCTAGGTCCTGGATATATATGATGAAAGGACAAAGTTCTTTGCTGATCTTTGCTGATCAGCAAAGAAAAGATATAAATGCCAGGAGCTCAGATCCTTTGAGGATGAGGGTTTGGTTAAGACCACCAAGAAAGTCACAAATAGCAACATGAGGGCAATTGAGAAAATACAGTAAGAAAAAGAAAGAGTGAGTACCAGTTTGGCTCTAAGATCAACTGCAGAGATGAGACTTCAGTTTGTCCTATTAACCTTTTTTTCTAAGTTTCTCCTCAGGATGAGGATTATGGGAACCATGGAAGATCTGCTGCTTGAAATTGCATAGAGAAGTGGATCTCTGGGGTGAAGGGTGAAATGTGATGTCACAAATCGCTCAGCTCTCCCTCCAAAATACCTGAAAGAAGGAGGTAGTTAGCCAATAGCCTCCAACTCTTGTACCTTAGGATACATACAAGTGTTCACTCCAAAGTCACAGTCTACTCAGATGGGTCCAGCCAATGACTGAAATAGGGGAGAAGGTACTAGAGGTGGGCCATTTATGCCCAACATGAGACTCCTCTGATGGACAGTTGTAGCTCTGGAGCTGCTGACCTACTGGAGACTTCCACATAGTTGTGCTGCAGTCTGAGATTCCTTCTATCCAATTCTTCTTCTCTCCTTTCGCATGTATCTGATCTGCATCACAATGAGAAGGCTCTTCCTGCCCACTTCCATTCCCATGCCTCATTCTTCATGGATTTTGCCCCAGAAAGTCTCATGCATAACGAGTTCCTTCTTGGTGACTTCTTCTTGGAGAACCAGCACTGACACAGAATAGAGTGAGCTTAACTTTTGGCGTTGAGAACAAAATTTCTGAAAAAATAGTTTAAAATCTAGATAGTCTAACCCAACATGTGACTATCCCAAACATAAATCCAGACTGCAGTTCAACTTTTAAAGCACAAATTTATACATTAACAAAAATTGTAAATTCCCATTGCTACGGGCAATTAGACACTATCCCCCAGCAAGTAACTCCTCTGATGGGTGGATGAGTACTTACAGGAGTCAAAGTAGGAGTTTCTTATTGCTGTCTTATTGTCTTATTCTCATAAGACAGAGTCTTGGTCAATGCCAGACTAGAAATCTTGTACACAAAAGGGAAAACTGAGATTCTATTTAAGCTCCATAATCAGAAAGAGAAACTAATAAATAAAATGTTAGATGAGTCAAATTTTTTACTCCTTTGCATAAGCAACAATTCATTCTGCAAGATATCTGACTAAAGGGCTTAAACAATTTATTTTAATACAAATGGTTAGTAGGCTTTCCAGCACCAAGAGCTGCAAGTTTAAAAGATAACCTTGCAGATTCTTGGTCTGGTCTCTTATTTATCACTCAGACTTTCTTGCTATGAAAAACCATTTGATATTTTTAGTGCTCTGTTTCACTCACCTCCTGCATTTTAAAAAGGAATTTAATAGAACTGCTATGAGTACTTAAAATCTGAGGGAATGGGACAACATGCAAGATAGATAACCAAACTAGAGGATAAATGTACGTGAAGTCAAGCCCCACTCTGTCTATCATGATTAAAAATTGTGAAAAACAAACATATCAAAGCATGTTTACTAAGCATCAAAGAGATGTAACCTTGGATTTTTTTTTATAGCATTAAGGAATCTTTTAGAGTCTTTGTTCTGAAGAGTTGAGTGGTTTAATCATCAAAAAGTGATTGAATCCAAAGTTTTTTCAAACATCAGTGCTTTTTATTAAGACTCAGGAATAATTTGGTTTTATTTTGATTAAATATTTAAAAAGCAGGTGAGGAATAGAGTAAGAAAGACAATGAGAAATATAGGCAAGTTTTTTAAAGTTATAAAAATAACAGCTAAGCCAGGTGTGGTGGCAAACATCTGTAATCCCAGCAAGTCATCAGGCTGAGGCAGGAGGATCACAAGTTTAAGGACAGCCTCAGCAACTTAGCTAGGCCCTAAGCACTTAGTGAGACTGTGTCTCAAAATAAAACAATAAAAAGTGTTGGATGTGGCTCAGTGGTTAAGCACCCCTGCATTCAATCCCCAGTACAAAAAACAAACAAACAAACAAAAAAACAGCTAGCATGTCCTAACAGCCATGCACAGGTTTACAAGGATTATTTATTTCAAACAAGAACTCTATAAGATAGGATACTGTTACTATTACCCTATTCATATGAGAAAAATGAGATTTAAACTCAAGCTACTTTGCTTGCCCTGTCTCATCATGTTAATGACCTCCATCATATTACAATGCACACACACACAAAAACCCTCGCCAGATACTGGTACCTAGCTCTTAGATCTCCCAGCCTCCAGAACTCTAACCTAAATACATTTCTATTCTTTATAATTTACCTAGTTTCACATGTTTTGTTATAGCAAGAGAAAATGAATTAAGACAAGGGGTCTCTAATAGGATGAGCTAATGGTTCAGGGCCAACTCCGCTTGTAATATCCCTCAGCTCCAATCTCCAGGAGCAAAGTTTGAATAACAACAGCTGGAGCACAGCTTTAGTTTGCTATTCCGTCTACATCTGTCTCAAGCTCAAGTTCTTTACAGAATAAATGTCTCACACGCCAGGGCCTGACAAAGTCACATAAGAGATTTGTTCAAAGAAATCACCAATTTACTTTTAAGGGTCCTGGTTTCTCTAAGTTTGTCTTGAGTCCTTACCTTCTTTAAGAAGCCATTGAACTCATTCTCAGGAGCCATCTATTCACCCAAAAAACAGCAGATAGTGAAAGTGAGCAAATGTGGATTAGTGTACTCATGGTTCTGAAACCTGGCTGTCTATTAGCTACTCGTTTGAGATAGAATTCTAGGATCCTGATCTTAGTGATTTGTGATTTAGACAATACCTTTTTAAGATTCTGAGAATCTAAGTTTTTATCAAACTCCACAAGTGCTTCTAATGTGCATGAACTATGTTTGGAAATGCTAGTCAGGAGGATTTCTAAAGTTGCTTTTAACCTTTCCAGTCAGCTATTCTGTGTTTATCTCCATGACTACACTTACAAACATCTTACCAAGAAGCAAGAAAAAATGTAAATGGTTGTAGGGATGTTTATCACAGTTCCCCACCTTCCCATCTCCACCATATAAGGACACTGGTTTGTTTGACAGGTTGTTGTGTGGGAGTCAACTTTGTTGCTCTAATACACTGAAGAATGTTCAGGAGTTCCTCTCTAGGTAACAGAACAAAAATGTGAATCTTGGATGGATCATGCCAGCATGATTACTTCAGGCATGCTTCACATAGTAAAAGACCCAGCACCTGTATATAAATCAAGCCTGGCAAAACAAAACAAGATTCTTCTTGCCTCCAGGTTCAGAATGGGCAGGGTTTGGCAGTCTTCTTAGCCCTCTCTAAGAAAAGGTTCTCATTCTGCATTTTCCTGAATTTCTTTTCTGTAATATTTGACATCCTGTTCTCTAGCATTGTAAAGGATCAGCTAATGTTACCTAATACCCTATGACTTAAGTGTCTTAGCCCTAACAGGCCAATGGGTTTAACTACCATAGCTATGACCCCGAAATTGTTCCTGAGGTCTTTATGACTTATTGAAAATGAAAGCATGTTTTCAACCACAGCAGAAACTTTCCCCATGAGTACCCCAGATTTGGAGCAGAGTGCACTTAATTCGTCTTACTTTGGAATGTGTTTTTATTCGAACATTTGAATATGGATGTTTCTGAAATTCTGGGAATTCAAATGAACTTTAAGTAAAATAATGTTGCCCTTCTGGGAAGATCAGGCTCCGAGGAAACTGGAAAGTGTGCCAACTTCTCATTCTTAAAGATGAGTTGAATATGCAGAGGGAGGGGGCAGTGTCTCAAAGAAACTGAAAGGCGGATTTGTCATGGATTTGGATAAACAACTTTTGGCTGTACTGAATGGGACAGCTCAGACCTTGTTTTCACGCAGGTCATGGTACCCTACGTTACTGCTCAAGGTGAAGGCAAATGTCCCTCTGACTAGTATTTTAAACATATTTTAAGTAGTTGTTTTTGTAAGTACCAGTTGTCTTTTTAGGCACTAGGTGGATCAGATTAACACTGTATCGTATGTTGAATTTTTGTTTTTGCTTTTTTGTCTTAATACGAAGGGACAAAACAAGAGATTATCCTCTCCAAGTCTTCTTGACAAGAAGGACCATTCATTCAGTTGTAGAAAATGAAGCAGATAATATTTTAAATTTTCCTCCTTCCTTTTCTCTATAATTCTCTCCTCCTTTCCTACCTAGGTCAGTTTCCCACAGTGGTATTGGCCAGTCATGGTGATGGGCGAATAGAAGGACAAAGGAGGGGGTGGTGATTTGTTTGGCCCCAAGATCCCTACTGCAGCTTAGTGAGAGCTATTTTTCTCCTTCAATTGCTGATGGGTCCACCAAGGTGTAGCTCCTGAGGGGAAAGCCATTCAAGCCTTAGGAACAAAAGGGCTACAGAATTTTGGGAAAACTAACACAACTTGCTAACTCCAGATTGTCTACAAAGTTTATCTGTTCATTGGCCAGTTAATAAGGAAACTTTCAAGGAAACTTTATGTACACTGATATATCCAACCCCAATGTTGTCACTTGCATAAAGACACCAGGTTGTTTGAGATTCATTTAAACACACATGTACACACACATGCACACACACACACTCACTCACTCACTCACAGGCACAATGCGTTATGTGCAGGTTACGAACCTCTTCTTCCCTGTACTGATAACAGTCGTTCATGTGTTATATTAATAAAAGTCAAGAACAGGAAGGAACTTTGAAAACCTTGTCTAAATCTTTTCTTTTATAGAGAAGAAAAAGGCAGCTCAGAGATGTTCTCTGATTTTCCCAAGGTTGCACAGCTAGTACCTTGCAAATCAAAGATTAAAATTCATACCTGGCATATGTGTGTGCATGTGTGTTTCTCACATGTCTAGGGAAGAAATGTCCTGCGAGATGTTCTGAAACTCATTAAACAATTAACCTAATGGAGGTTGAAGTTGAGGGTGTCTTAATTGGTTATTAAGTTTATTAAACCAACTCTGCTGAGGACCTTTAGGGCATATTCACATTAAAATATTTAAAGCCATATAAAAACCCCACTTTAATTACTAAGTATGTGTGTCGGCCTGGAAAGATGGGTTTTGGATCAACCCAACTGTCCATGAATATAGCTCCAAGCATTTAGCCGGCCCACCTGGTAGCACTCCCAGTTCAGTTTTGGTTTCTCATGGGCCTTAGAGGAGATGAAGTGAAGAGGATTGCCTTCAAATTTATTGGATAAATGTACAAATGTGATTTAAATGACTATTAGGAAAAATACTTCTGATGCATAGAATAAATTGATGATAATGTTAATAAATAAATACTTGTAAGGATTCGAAATAATGACTGACAACTTGTCATCTATCCGGCTAACGTTCATGTGGGTATTGGACAGCAATGTCCCGCTCTCTAGCTTCTCTGATGGTTTTGGCCAGGTTCACTGTTTCTCATGGTTTCTTTATGTCCATGAACACAGCGGTTCTCAAAGAGCAGCTGTGCTTGTGCTCCAGATGGTTAATCTCCAGCAGTATTGGTATTTCTACACAGATTAGTGGGCAGCTGCTTCTAGTATGAAGCAATGTGCTACTTGCCATGCAATTTCATGCCCCTTTGTCTGTGCGGTGCTCTAGGCCTGGATGGCCCTGCCCCTCTTCTCTGACTTCTCTGACGAGCTTCTACTTCAAAGCCTACATTTCAATGTCATCTCCTCTGTGAGGCTTTTCCTGACCCCTAAGGAGTGGAACTAATCTCTCCTTCTACTATGTTCCATTGCATTTAACACAAAATCTTTATTATAGCACTTTTCAAATTGTATCCAAATTACTAATTTAACTTTATCTTTCAAAGTAAAATGAAGCTTCATGAAGACAGTATTTGCATCTATTCCACTTGGGTGGCCACGGGGAGTGGCCTGAGAAGGCCCTTAGTCTATGTTGGTTGGACATACACCATTGCTTCCTTGTTCTGTGACTTGTTAAATGTGTCCGTAGATTCTCTGCTTTGGTCTAAAATTCTGTCTTAATTCTTAGATTCCACCCCTACCGCCATTCCCACTCTACACCCTAAGGGACCTCTTTGGGGTGGAGGTGTTGACTTGGGCTTTCTCTGTCCCCATAGTCTTCCCTTCAGGGTCTGTCTATTCACTCTGTTGGGGATGAGGTAGAAAGTGCCCTTTTGGGCCAAGGTTTCCCTAATCTGGTTCCAACTTTGTCTCATAGCAATTTACTTTTACCTTCCAGAATATATCCTGGCCACATCCACCCATTACATACTGTTTTTCAAATTGCCCTTGTACCTTCACAGTTCTTAGCCTGTGCTAAAATTTGGCCCTCATTTATTTATTCATTCAACAATGAAAAAAAATGTTTTCTACTGCCAACCTGCCATAATCTTTAGTAGGTAAGCTTCCCACAATAAAGGTCTCTAGAACTAGGGCAAGGGTTGTAGCTCAGTGGTGATGTACTTGTTTTGCAAGCACGGGGCCCCTGAAAAGTGGGTCAAGTAGCATGTAGAGGAAGATGGAAAGGTTGGGGACTTCCGGGGTTCTCATTTGTGCCCTCTAGTTAGTCTCTCTCATAGGCCACATAAGATAGACACAAAAAAAACATGATAGACTCATGGAATCCACCATTAAGAAATACAGAAATTTAATGCCACCGAATTGGACACTTTACAAATGATTAAAATGATAAACATTATATTAAGCATATTTACTACATGAAAAATAAGTGTAGAAATGCTTTACCCTAGAGCAAGGGAAATAAGAAATAAGAGAAGACAACTTAGGGGGCTGTTTCCAGAAAGAGCAGGTTCAACTGCTGCTCTTTTTGAGGAAAGGTCGTTTTAGGAGAGAAAGAATGCCTCCAGCTTATCCTGATTCTTTTCTGCAAACTACAATCAATTTTCAAACTATTGCAAGGCCCATTCTTCTTCTATAACCTGGGAAGATGAGCTGGATTTGTCAATTACCTTACAGGTGATATATTAGCAAGGTAGATAGAGAAGACTCATGTCCTCCCTTCTGTCCTTCTATACCAGCTCCTCCAACAGTCTCCAATTCCTAGAATCACTTCCCAAGATTGAATAATGATTTCTACTAACATAACCATTTCAACTTTTTTTTTTTTTTTTGTGGTGCTAAGGATTAAACCCCAGAGCCTTGTGCATGCAAGGCAAGCACTCTACCAACTGAGCCATATTCCGAGACCCCATTTCAACCTTTTGGAGGGTTAATTATGCTCACACAAGTAACAGATATACTCTGTTTTGATATTAGTTACAGAAACAGTCATGGTACTGCTGTTTGAGACACAAAAAATAGTGGAATCTTTGTGTCTTATAGTGTATTTGAGTATGTGTACCTTAATATCACATATACACATACAATGTGTATCCACACGTATGCATTGCAAAATATTCAGATAGACATAAACACATACACATTCAACTCCCTTTCTAAAATGAGAATATGTGATTTTCTAAAATTACATAAATCTCTCTGTTTGCCCAAAATGACAGCAAGATAGGGAAGGAATTGGTGCACTTGTGCTATCATATCATGCTGGGCAAGCACAAAGCAGGAGGTACAGTTGAAGCTGCTCTTTCTGGGAACAGCCCAGCACTTAAAGCTAACCCTGAGATCAACTCCATCAGTGAGACGAGTTACAGGAATTCATGGCAAAGCATCACAGAAATTCAGGAACATATCAAAGCATTCGTCACTCTGGTGGCAGGAAATAAGTTGAAAGAATTTAGAGAATTGCAATCACACATAATAGCGTTATCACTGGGGGTTGTAGAATTTGAATTATGTGCACATAGGCTTCTCCTTTTAAATGAGCTCCTTGGGCAGGTATTGTTTACAAGCACTCAAGGGAAGAGGGTTCTGGATAAAATCAACGAGGGACCGGCTACATGGAGTTGGACAAATGCTAAAGAGTCTAAATAGTAGAATGGAGTACAGCCAGAGTGGGTGAAAATAAATTCTAATAGGTGCATCTTTGGCAGCATTGCTGAAGATTTATTTTTCCCTGGGGATGTGATGGTTAGGACTGTCATTATTATGAAGCACTTCAGTGCTTGCATGGAATATTCTGTGTCCACAGGCTTAAATTCCTCAATATCTATGACAGCACAGGGTACTATGGATAGGAGGCAGTGTGGAATGGTGGTGGGGAGAGCTGTGATTCTGATCAGATCTCTTCAATTGCCAAAGACTAAGATGGCCCATAAACATGCAATCTTCTCTACACCGTGTGGGAAGATAATCAGAATCACCAAGAAACTTTAAACAGCCTAGATTCCTGGCCCTACCACCCCCAAAATCTGATTCAGTAGATCTGGGCTAGAGCCCAGAACTTTGACTTCGAATCCAATAAGGTTTGGGAACCACTGAGTCATGATCCAATTTTTGCTAATGGTTGATAAAGATGAAAGAGAAGAGAACGAGAAAGAGGGCGGAATGAGGTCTTAGTCACCTACCATCTTTTGAGACCTCTAACCTCTGCTGCGTGAACATCCAGGGCCCTGCAGTTTCCTAGTGGGTGACAAGAGGGCAAGTCTGGCAGCCTAGAGAGCTATAAACTGCTTCATACAGAAGAAGAACCAAGAATAGGCCATGTGTAATCTGATTAATATAATTTTCCTCCCCATATGGCTTGTCTGGACAAAAATTGAGGTTTTAGAACTGAGTGAATTTGAATCAAATTAAATCTGATTAATTAAATTGGATCTGAGTAAATCTAAATCACTCAAAGCTAATTCAAATCCTCCCTGTAAGGGAGGGTGTCTATCTACTTTCCCTTGGGGGGACATGGTCTTTCCCTCACTTTTCTATCCCTTCACAGTTTAGGCCTTAGTATTTAGAGTGTTATGAACAAATACCATATTAAAAAGTTTGGCAAAGACACAGACCAGCAGTCAGCTATCTTTTTTTTTTTTAAGCTTAATAAAAGAATGCATAAAAGCATCTTTCCAAACCCTGATGTCAACTCTGTAAGATGCTTACTATTATGGAGTACGTTTTAATGAGGTTACAAATATGGAGAGTTCTCTGTTTTGTAACAAATAGCTGGCCATTAGTTTGAATGGCAGCCTGGGTATCATTGCTTTCTATCTTCAAAGCATCCCATAATCACCAACAACACTCTGCACAGGACGTCAGTGCTGAGGAATAACCTGGCTGCCCTGCATACATGGTTCATAGGACTGAGTGGTTTAGAGAAGTCTGGAAAGGTGCCACCCATGTGACTCCCAAACATCACTCCTGTCTCACTTCAAAGGAGGTCTCTTAAGAGGGTTAAATTGGAAGATATTTATTTCAAATTCTTTACTTGAGAATGCCCCCAATTGCATAATTATTTTTCTAAATCACATTTGATAACTCACATGGTTACTAAATATTTAAAAGAACCCAAATAAGTTCCATCCTGAAAAGGATTTTCAACTATCTCTATATAGAATTTCTTTTAGCCATTCTAAGAAGAGTAATGAAAAAAGTAATAAATTATTGTTCCCCTTAGTTTTCAGTGGATGAGTCTAGATGTGGTATTATCAGGATTTGTGTAACTCTGGATCTATCTGCCAAGTCAGACAATCACCTTCTTTGACCTGACATTATTTGGTAGAAAATGACATAGAAATTTAACAAATAAAGATACATTTAAAAATAAATAGCTCTAGGCTGGAGCTGTAGCTCAGTGGCAGATCACTTGCCTAGCATGCATGAGGCACTGGGTTCGATCCTCAGCACCACATAAAAATAGACAAATAAAATGAAGGCATTCTGTTCATAAAAAAATAAACTTTGAAAAGCCAATGGACACTGTAAAATAACATAAAGTCCCAATTTTATTTCCAAACACTCTTATCAGTTCCAAGAAATATTCCTTGGGTGAGGAATTGTCTTAGTTTCCAGTGATGCAAAAAAAATCATGAAACATGGTCCTATACTCAATTGCTTACAATCTTGTTTCAAAAACAGACTTTGAATATGAAAAATTCTGTACAGATTTCTTTGATTCGGGAAAAGTGTCAAAAGGCAGAGATGAAAAACATCAAGCCAGCCCTGTAAACATAATTCAGTCAGCTTAAGTGGATCTTCAAAGAAAAAATTCAAAGAAAGAGAAAACTAACTTACTCTACTCAGAAGTACTTAGAAAGCTTTACAGTAATTTCTTGTGCTGAATATCAGGATTTTAAAATTTTTAATAGAATTTAAACTGAAATAGCTATCATCACCTGACAGGCTACAACATATCATATGCTTTACATACATTATTTTGCAATCTGAATCTCAGTCTTCAATGCAGACGTTGCTATTATCATTTTAAAGATGATAAAATGTGGTCATGACAGGTTAAGTCATACAGTGTGAAGATGATTTTACTGCCCACCCTTATCTGCCCCTCTCTGAATTCAGACATGATCATACGAACTATGAGCAGAAATGATGTGTTTTATTTCTGGCAGTAGCTTTAGTAGCCAGTGCATGGCTGGCTTTGCTTTCTGTCTTCCATGAAACCAACAGTGTTCCAAATGGGCCCTGGAGCCTGCCTCTTTCCGTCCATGAAGAGCACATAGCATGAATAAGAAACAAAACTGGGATGTGGTAAGCCACTGATCTTTTCAGATTGTTTCTGTTACAAACCCTAGTTTATCCTGATTGATGCACATTGTAAGTGGCAAAACTAAGATTCAAACATGTCTTTTTGATTTCCAAGCCTTGGGCAATGAATAAAGGTGCTTGGCATAGGATAGGAGCTTCATAAACATTTGTTGAAGGAAGGAATGTGTGATTGTTGCCCAGAATTGAACATAATATTTCAGATGCAATTTGATCCACCTAAGAGTCATTAGGAGTACAAACTCTTTCACACTGAACATCTGTTAATAAAGGCTTAGAGTGCATTAGCTTTTTTGTCAAACATACTTAGGTCTTTAACAACAACAGCAAAATTATTGCCTACCTAACATGTACAAAGCACAGAGGGAGATAGCATGGGTGATACAAAAATAAAATATGAAAATAATTGTCTTCCAGCTGTTCATAATTTCATGAGTGAGAGTCATATATTTACAATCAGCTGTGTCAAAAGGCCATGAACTGAGGTTGGAGAGAGCACTTTATCAAATGCACTGAGTGTGGAACTAGGCTGTCATGAGTCTCAGTCATTCATTCCAAAATTATATGCTGAGAATTAACGATGATTCAGCTCCTATATTTGCCTCTACAGACCCAGATTAAAAAATAATAATAATAATACAGCCCTTGAACTTAAAGATCTCAGAAGCTAGTAAGAGAGGTAGATGAGTTAATAAGGAATTACAATAGCGTGTGATAAGACCTGTGATAAAGTGAAGCTCAGGAAGCTATGGATGTGTGGATAGAGAATATGGGATCAGCTCGGAAGAGCCAAGAAAGGCATTCTGGAGGAAATGATCTTTAAGATGTTTCCTAACTGATGAGTGAGTGTTGGTAGATGAAGAAGGAGAGAGGATATAATGGGAAAGAGAAGTACTTTCAACCTCAGGGAGCAGCTGGTGAGAAGGCAAAGCCACAAAGACAGGAGAGTAGAAAAGCATGACTTATTCCAGGGGGTGACAAGTTGTACAGTTTTCGTCAGCTCTGGCTGCCATAGCATACCATAGAGGAGGCCAAAACAACAGAGATTTATTTCTTCATGGTTTTGGAGGCTGGAAGTCCCATATTAGGATGCCAGCCTGGTTAGGTTCTGACGAGAGAGAGCTCTCTTCCTGGCTTCCTGACAGCTGGGTTTTTTTTTTTGTTTTTTTTTTTTGCTGTTGTTGTTTGTTTTGTTCTTGTTGTTATGTCTTTACATGGGGGAAAGATTGATAGCCCTCTTAAATGGCTATCAATCCTGTCAGATAAGGGTCCCATACTTCCTTATGACCTTATTTAACCATAATTACCTCCCCAAAGCTCCATCTACAGATGCAGTCACAATGAGGTTTAGGGCTTTAACATATGACTTTGGGGGAGGACATAAACATTTAGTCCGCAACATATACTTTGCCTGGAAAATAAGATTATGAAGAATCATGAAAAAAAAAAAAAGAAAATTGAGAAGTAGAAAGGACAGAATGTGGAGAATAGCAATTAGATATATTGTCAGCTCACAGTGATTCTCTGTTCCCTGAGAACACCCTGTGTAAAGGGAGCTCCTTATGATCATGCCTGTGCCATGGTCTCCCCCACCCCATGAATCTAGAAGTGGAATGATTAATTCAAACTGGGCCAATCAAAATATTATTTTTGGCAATATTGAAACGTAAAGTGAGGGACACAGGGGCTGGGAGTCTTTAGGTTGAGTTACATTAATGACAACTCCCTAGGGAGAAGAACCACCACAAACAGTGCACAGTCAGCACAAGAGAGGTGGCAGTCCTTGCCAAGGTCTTCACATCTTCAGAGCAGTGCTAGTTCAGGTTCTTCCTGAAAGTTGGTTGTTCAATTCCTTCTTTAAATCTATGATCTTCTACAGTATCTTCCCGATAAGCTACCCTCTTTTTCCTTGAGTTTTCAGAGGCAGAGTCTTGTTCCTTTCAACCAAAGGAAATTGCACTATGACACAATGCTAATGCACCTGGAGTCTACCCCCGAGACAGTGGAGCTTACTGAAGGGCCTGAGAAGGGAAGTACCATAAGACTCTGGTGTTGGAATCATCATTCCATTGGTGGTAGAGGAGATGGGTATATTAAAGTCACAGAGATTGGTTAGAATCTATTGGTACATTCTAAGTAAGAAATAAGGTAAAAAAAAAAAAAAGAATAGAGAGTATGAGTAGACTTCAGAACTATTGGGAAATACAATCAAAAAGGGCTTCATGTTAGGAACCAAAGATGATTTCAGAGTTGGGTTTCAGTGACTGGGAAAGTAGAAAATGGTGCCATTTGATAAAGGAGGACTTAGGCAGGGGGCAGGGTGGAGAAAATTAATCATTTAATTTGGACCCTTTTGAGTTGTGGGTATTGGTCAGTCACGCAATCAAAAATCTCAACAGTTGGATATACTGATTTAGAACTTATTATAATTTGACCCCTAGATTTAGGGAAGATCAGTGTATAGGTTGTTCAAGCCAGTGACAATTAGCAGTGGATAAGCTGAAAAGAAGGCTAAGTGAGAGGAGCACAAAGTAAGAAGTGGAGAATGAGACGAAGAACAAGAATGGAACCCCGAGGAAATACCAACATGAATGTGATAAGAGGAGAGAATATTGTCCTAAAATGGAAGATAATGCTATTCTAGAAGGCAAAACTGACATATCAAGAAGGAAGTGGGCAACAGCGTCAAATGCCTTTTTGAAAAACCAAATATTTCAAAGGCAAAAATTCAATTATATTAAGAAATTAAAAATTTATTGCTGGGCTGGGAAGATAGCTTAGTGATAGAGCATTTGCCTAGCATGTGTGAGGCCCTGGGGTTGTTCTCCAACACTGTTAAAAACAAACAAACAAACAAACAAAAAGATGAAGAAGGAGGAGGAGAAGAGGGAGGTGAAGGAGAAGGAGGAAGAAGAGGAGGAGGATGAGGTAGAGCAGGAGAAGAAGGAGAAGGAGGTGAAGGAAAAGAAGAAAGCAACTATGGAAGAAAACATGAGACTAAAAGAGTTTGGGAGAGTGTTACAGTGAGAAAATAGGCAAGAGAGGTATACCCCTCTTTTCAGTTCAAGAAGAAGCTTTGAAATTATATTGCTGAAGAAGAAGAGCAAAGATGCTGAGTAGGAGGATTGGAGGTGAAGTTGGAGATCTTAAAAGCTGAGTGGCAGCACTATGTACAAATATCTGTTGCTCTTCATCAGTGTTAGACACAGAGAAGGTGAATAGTTGGATTGACTCATGATTTGGAATTTTTCCAGATGAATATGTATAAGAACAAGGCAGAAGGAGGATGGAATTCAGGGTCTTAAGCAAGAGAAAGATGGAAAGAATGGATCTTGTTTTTAAGCTGCCTGAAGAAGGAAATGAAAACGAAAGGAAGCCAAGAAATTTGGGGTGGAGTGAAGGAGTTAAGGGGCTTAGTGCCTTTAATGCAATTAAAAGTATGCATTTATAAGAAGACTGTGATTACAAAATAATAACAAGATGTAGATTTAGGATGTAATCAGGAGTGTAAGCTAGTAGCCTGGTGTGGCAGTGCATTCTTGTAGTTTTATCTACACTGGAGGCTGAGGCAAGAAGATCACTGAAGCCCAGGAGTTTGAGACCAGCCTAAACAATACAGCAAGAAAAAAAAATACTTTAGGGGTCTTTGAAGTTAGTTGATCATTTTTGTACGTTGATGCAGCGAATCCATTAGCAAGAGAGAATGTGTAAGTCATCATAAATGCCCATGCTAATTCTAATATGGAAATCCATATATGTGGAGTTAGAGGTCCACATCAGAATTTAGAAGAAGGAACAACTTACAGTGGTGTAGTTGTAGTATACAGAACCAAGAAGGAATTGTAGAGTACACTGGGGCAAGAAAAATGGAACAATTAACTTAGATTCAAAAGGATATGGGGAAGGAACAATTACCAGAACTTAGAAGGAGAGGGCTGTCTAGAGGAGACAAGGCTTTGGCCAGAAGAAACAATCAACCCAAGAAGACCTTTCAGGGAAGAAATCAGAGAAGTAAATTCTCCCATCTCAAGCTCCCTACTCCCTCAGGAATCATGCTGGCACTTCCTTTTTTTTCAATTCTGACTTATTAGAAGTTTTTGTTCCTTACTCTCTCTTTGCAGCTGACAGGCTTTCTCCATATGGAAAAAAAAATGGCTATTGGCAGCTCCAAGCCCACTTCATGGCAGCTGATGAGAGACTCTCCCAGTGTCCATAAACCAAATTTCCTGGAAGGACTGTGACAGGTCTTGCTTAGGTGTCAGGTTAACTCTGAATCTCATCACTATGGATGCAGAGAAGAGAATGGTCTACTCTGCTTGGCCAGACCTGGTTTGCTTTACCACCCCCGGAGGAGAGAGGAGCACTATAATGAACAAGGTTTCCAAATGTCAAAAGACATGAATGAGAGGAAATTTCCTGAAATCAAAAAGAGGTGTTGAGAGGACAATAGCAGCAGATACCTATTGCACAGGTAGAACAATAAGGTGAGCATGGCAGCAGCATGTGAAAACTCAGACTCTCAAAGACTGCTTTGTGTGAGGATATTCATTATATGTGGATATTCTAATGAGTTTCTTTGAAAGTTTCAGTACTTTTTATCACACATATTCAATTCTTGAAATTCCATGTCATTGTTAACAAGAGTTAAAAAGCAATGTTCTAGTGATGCTTCCAACAAATATAGCAGTCACTCTTGAGTCTTTAAGTGGTCAGAGCACCATGAAAACTGTTGTATATCCATATCATTTAACCTTCATGACAACTCTTTTTTTAATATTTATTCTTAAGTCACAATATCTTTATTTTACATTTACATGGTGCTGAAGATCGAACCCAGTGCCTCGTGCATGCTAGGTGCACCACTGAACCACAACCCCAGCCCATGACAACTCTTAATTGGACAGTCATTGACTAGTGCCCAGATTTTCTTTGGGGAAATGGAGGTTTCCCTATTCTTAGTAACATGTTAAGGAGAAACAGATAGTGCCTGACTAAATTAAGCTATTCAGTCACTCATCTCCCTGATCTCAAAAACTGGTCCAGAGCTGGCATGTGACACAACCTGTTTGGGGCTTTTGGGGGATTTCTGGGATGCAATTTTCCTTCCTTCAGATTATGTGGAATTGCAATGGAAGGCCTAGAGTCACTGCAGCTGGAGAGGAGCTGGGCTGAGGATGCAATGACTATGCAGAAAGGGGCAGAACTGCAAAAATGTTAGGGACATTGCAGTTGGGGTCCAGATAATATAGTGAACCTCTAAATCAAGTCAGGCTAGGGCAGCTCTACCTCCAAATTTCCACCACATGAGCTAGCCCACTTCCCAAGGAAAGCTATTTCCTATGAGCCAGCATTTCTTCACTTTTAAAATAGTAATGCTAAAAACAACTTCACTGGCTTATTATAAGGGTTAAATGACACAATATGTGGCCGACCAAATATCAACACTCCAAATATTTCTTGCTGTAGTAGTTTGTGATACTGTACCATCCCAAATACACTCTCACAGAATTTCGGGGTGTTTAACTCTTTTTATGAGGTATATATACTTTTAAAAGCTTTATACTGCACAAGTATAGATATGTCAAATTGTCTTTAAAGTAATATGAATTCAATTTTTTTCTTTTACAAAATTATGCCCATGGTAGAAAATATAAATGGTTTATATGATTTATAGTTGCACTGTTTATGGTCACTTCTACAAAGATGGACATAAAAATTTTGGTAAATAACAAAATTCTTATTGTTTATTATTCTATGGGAAAATCACCTTGACTTTGATCATTTTCAACCTAATTCAGGAACATTAGCCATGACAAACATGAGGATTACTTGTATTAACCCACCCCCCCCCCTTGTTTCTTCCTTACATTCTTTCCTTAGATTTGTGTTTATTTTGGTTCACAGTATTTAACAAAAAACAAACTACACATGATCCTTAAAAATTGTTTCATTTTTATTTGTTTTTGCCTACAAAGTTTCATAAAAACACTGACCAAAGAGCAATGAGAAATAAATCTCTGTCCTATGGTTAAGAACCTATGATGCTATTCATCACAAAAATAGGGAGCTGGAGAAACAGAAGAGTGAATATGTATATAACGAGTTCATCTATACGGTCTCACACAGTTAATCTTGCAAACCCAACTCATGATAATAAATTTGTGAAAACAAAACATTAAAAAAAAAACTTAGAAAGTAACAACAAACCATAAACACAATGTTACTGAAACAGCCACATTACATCCTTAGCTCTAGTTTGGATGTGACACAAGTGTTTTAAATTGCATTGGGTGGAGGCCCGAGCAGGAAGGAAGCATCGGATATTGCTGGAACATATCTTTGTTTGAGCAACAGCTAATGAGAAAGGTCACCATTATGCTTTGCTTTCAAACACGGGTCTGTTTTGAAATTAGTACTGAACATTTCATCACAAATGCTGGTTTATAATCATTGGGGTATACAATCCTGGACTATTCATTCTTTCCCCTCTCAAATGGAAAGTAAAATCCAAAATGATGAGAGCATAAACTTTGTTCTTACCACTGTTTGGGTCAGAATATGACAGTAAAAGATAAAATGACTTCCTATTTATGGGTCCAGGGTTCCAACAGTGAATTTGAAGCAGATTTAGCCTTCTAATTTTTTCCCCTGCCGTTTTAGTGTTATTTGTATTCATGTTTAACTCGATTGCCAGTGTTTGAGATACAAGGCTTTCTGGCCTTTGTTTCCTAACATTTGTTGCATTTGTTTAGCGGATCAAGCAAATGGCACTGAGAATCCAGTTTAATTTTCCTCTGTACAAAATGTTCACTGGCAAATGCAATAAACTTCAGAAGACCTCCTCTTAGGAACGGCTGGCTTATACTGAGCTCAGTAAAAGCAATACCAGCAGACATTTCTGCCACAATTTGGGAGGAGGAGCAGAAATCTATTAAGTATCTCAGTTTATATTTTTGGTTTTCCCTGTTGGCCGAGCTGTTGTATTCCCATGTCCGCAGCACGTTCCACTGTGGGAGCTCGAACTCTCAGAATAAACTCTGGGAAAGGCTGGGTCCACCCTCTGGGGATAAGGGAGCCAGGGGGGAGGAAGGGGAGGGGGTAAAGGAAAAGGGAAGGGGGCGGCCGTCTTCCTGTGTTTGGATGACCTTTCCTTATGTTTATCTGGAGGGACTGGGCGGCCACACTGTGTTTGGTGTCAGTCTGCCATGTTCCCTAGTTTATGTGGGTAAAGAACCTTTGCCTCTTCTGGGAGGACTAGGTGTAGTTGTCCTGAGTTACAAAAGAAAAATACCAGTCTGCTAGAGGGGAGGGCATAAAAGTCTTATTAAACATATGCATGTGGTTGTGTCTAGCAGATTCTGTAAGGTGAAGACCAAGGTGATTCTTGGAGCCCTTTGAGGAAGAGCCTACCCAAGCTTCTGCCCTCATGCTGAGAGATAGGGTGGAGATTGTCTTCTCCCAAATCCTCATCATTTAGTATAATACCTCCCACCTGTGAGTATTCCATAAATATTTCTTGAATGAGTGAGTGAATGAATAAGTAAATGAGTAGAGTCATCCAGAGGTGACTGGGGAACAGGCTGAGAGGTCCCTATACTACCTTGGTTTATTTTTATTTATTTATTTATTTTTTCTGCTAAGCTCTGCTCTAAGGGCTTGTGTGGCTGCACTTCAAAGAAACCACTTTGAAGCCTCCCGGTCTCACATTCCTGATGGGTGAATCATTTGTTTCTTAAGGGTGGATAAGACCAACTTCTCTGGTTTTCTACGTTTCTTTTTCATTTCAGTGCCCACCTCTTACTTGGCTACCCAGAAAAGTTCCCTAGTAATCCTCCTAACTCTCCTCCATCTAAATTATATTCCCCAAGACACCTCTTAAGAAACTCCATTTTCTTCACATAACTTCAGACTATTTCTATTTATATTCATTTGTGTGACAAATCCTTCCTGCATCTGTTTTCTCCACTATATTATAAACTCCTTGAAGGTAGAGGACCATGTTTATTTTCTTATCACAGTATCCTTAGCACCTGCCACTGTAACTGACATATAGTAAGCACTCACCAAGTATGTCTTAAGTGAATGAATGAACATATTACTGAATAAATTGTTTTTGGAAAGAAAATTCGTATTAGGTTAGTGAGTGAATTGGGGAGATATTTTAGTCAGCTTTTTTGTCACTGTGACAAAAAGACCTGACAAGAACAACGTAAAGAAGGAAAAGTTTATTTAGGGCTCATAGTTTTAAAGGTCTCAATCCAGTAGATGACTGATTCCATAGCTCTAGGCCTACGGTGACCCAGAACAGCATGGTGGAAGGGCACTGAGGATGGAAGCAGCTCATGACATGTCAATCAGGAAGCAGAGAGAGCTCTGCTCACCTAGGACAAAATATAAACCCCAAAGGCATGTCCCCAGTGACCCACTTCCTCCAACAATTCTCCACCTGTCTATAGTTACCACCCAGTTAGTCCATATTAGAGGATTTGTGCACTGATTAGGTTATAACTCTCATAACTCAGTCATTTCACTTCTAAACTTTTTTGCATTGTCTTACACATGAGCTTTTGGGGAATATCTCATATCTAAACCATAACAGAGGATAAAGGCCAGAGTCCAAAAGGCCTATTCCAATCAGACCTTGAGCCCTTTCATGAGTTTGCGATTCTGGAAGAGGATGAAGGGGTTAGCAGACACAAGTCACGTTGTAGATTCTACCTCTGGAAGCTGGCTAGTGCTCTGGACTCCTGGGAGCCTTGGAAACTTTCTCTTCCAACTCTACTGAAAATAGCAACTTCTTCCACCTTTTCAGTAAAAGCTTTATGCTTTGTCACCAGGTAGCCAAACCTCAAAAGGACTCTTGACCTTTCCCTCTTCCTCACATCACACAGTTTCACAATACTTCTTGTTAGTTTTTTCCTTTCCATTCCCATGAGGACCTTTTTGATCTTGTATGTTAGTCAGGTTTCTTTTTTTTCCAAGTTACAGACATTCATCTCCAGTTACCTTAAAAACAAAAACATCTCAGAATGGATCACTTCTCTGGGAATATATTGGATCACATCTCTGGGGACTTGATGCAGGTAGCTGACTGCAAACATGTCTAGATCCAGGGAATTGGATGTTGCTCAGGTCTTCATCTCCCTTTCGGTCCCCCCACTAAGCTTTTTAAATGGTCAACTACAACTACTGGGTCAGAACTTCCTTAGAGCACCAGAGAGAACTCTGCTTGCAACCAAGTGCCACTTCTGAATCACTCACTATGGGGACCTAGACACATGGCTCTGATTGGCCTGGTCTGGGAAACATACCTTTGTGACCTTTGAATGAGGAAATGTACAATTGGTACAATCATAGAAAGAGTTCTCCAAAGAAAAGAGGAATTATGGGCTGGGGGTGTGGCTCAGTGGTAGAGTGCATGCTTAGCCTTGGGTTTAATTCCTAGTACCAAAAAATAAAAATAAATAAGAGAAATTATGTTACCAGGATAAGCTGTGGTGCTAGATAATCGAAAACAATAGAATGCCTTCCTGCAATTCCCCCGTCCCCTATGCTTCCAGGTGCAGTGGTGGGTTAAGGGACCTACCGGATGTAGGATATGCAGGGAAAATGAGGATGTGCTATGGAATCAGATTGTTTCCATCCAAATTCTAGCTCTTTCTCCTATCAGTTATGTTATTTTGGGCAAGTTAACTTCTCTAAGTCCGATTTTTGCATGATAAAACAGTGATAGAAGGCATTTGGTGGAATATTATTCAACCTTAAATGGGAAGAAAATTCTGGCACATGTTAAAATACAGCTGAACCTTGAAGACATTACATTAAGTGAAATAATACAGTCACAGAAAGAGAAACAGTTGATGACTGTACTTATACAAAGTACCTAGAATAGTCAAATTCTTAGAGACAGAAAATCAAATGGCGGGTGTTCTGGTCTGGGGAGTGTAGGGAATGGGAGGTGCTATTTCAGAGATACAGAGTTTCAGTTTTGCAAGATGAAAAGAATTTTGGAGTTGGGTGGCAGTCAGTGATAGCTGCACAACAAGTGAATATATTTAATATCCTTGAACTGTGGTTCAAATGGTGAATTTTATATTATGTATATCTTATACAATGAAAAGAAAAAGCAAACAAAAGTGTTAAATGAGACAACATGGGTACAGTACTTAGCACAGTGTGAGCTAAGTACTGTATCCATATTAAGTCCTCATAAATGCAAAATATTATTCTCATAAGAGCCCTAAGAGTGAGGAATTAATGGTTCGATATTTACAGCTGATTAAATGAAGACTTGGAGGTTAACTGGTCCAAGCTCATCCAACTAGAAAGTGGCATAACTAGACTCAAATTTAATACTTGGCTCCATTATGTCACATACTGCTTGCTAACTACTACTGCATAATATTTTAAAGTGCTACTTAGATTGTGTTAAGTTTTTGCTTAATAAAACTTAAGGGACCTTCCCCAGATTCCTTTTCCTGGTACACTTCCTTTGGCAGGTTGACCACAGTTACAATTCTAGCTTCATCTCAATATCAAGGCCCTGCATTAGCCTGCCCTGTGTTCTCTCTGTCTGTCACATATGCTGGTTCTCCTGCTAGGCCAAGGCTGAAACTCTGCAAATACCCCCAACTCCTCCAGGAAACTTTACCTTCCTGGGAGAGAGACATATTCCCCTTTCCTCTTCAGGACTGTGGATAGCAGTGCATAATTTACTGCTGGATCAACATTATTAATTGGCTATTCACATCTTATCTCCACATTCAACTCTAAATTCATGGAGGCATGTTACTTCTTTAGATTCCTATCAAGGCCAGTTTAGCATTTTGCATTGAGTAGCAACTTGCTAACAATTCTTTAATGATGTTATGATGATGAGTTCGCACAACTGTGATTTGGATTAAAGAAAAGGATGTATTTATTATTATTATTATTAGAGAAGATACTGGAACTTTTCCTCATACTTTCAGGTCAGTTCAGGACATAATGTTTCTCAGTCAGCATGGAAATAAAAAGATCAGCCTGGTTAAAAAATTGATTAGCTGGTGGGACTATGTGAGAGGTGGTAGGAAAGGTTGTCTCCTGTGGCTTAAACTTGGGTAAGAGAAGTAGGCAAATTATTTATGAAGCAACCAGAGATGAAGCGGTGGGTTTTCCAGACTATCTCAAAAAATATAAAAGTTCATTTCAGGTTCTGTAAATGGTTTCTGCTGTGCAAATACTTGTCTTTGCATAGCTGAAAAAGTTAATAAAGTCAATAATCCTTTCTAAGTGACACTATCCCTCACATCCAGCCCCTTCACAATTGCTATTCCACCATAGACAGTGTGAAGGATCTGCTCAAGTTCCCCAGGAAGAGACTCAAGGTCAAGGTGCTAGGGTGCCCTAAGATGCAATTCTAAGTGGACATGTTCTGATTGCTTGGTTTCTGTTCTTTAAATATTTTAGATATCACTTCTGGACAGAAGGAAAAGCCCTAGAACTACAGACAGTTCTATGTGGTAGGAGCAGAAGCAATGGGAGAATAACAGAGATGAGGCAGGGAACATAGGTAAAGACCCAAATTTGGAGGAATTCTAATCAATGATTTGGGCCGATGAACAATAGAAAACTGTTAGTCACAGAAGTACTGTAAATACACACACATTTTTGAAGGGTGAGAGAGACTGTTTATCAGGATTTTATAAGAGACCAGGTAAGAGATGATGTAGATGAATCAACAACTTAGCAGTACCAGTGGATAGGAAGGAATGGATGGAAGAAATATAGTCTTGGATAAATTTTACTGAATTTATGATTGCCAGAGAAAGTGTGGATAAAAGTAAAAGTGTCAAGAGTAAAAGTGTCAAGAGGAGTCCAACTCTGAAATATGAATATTTTAATTCATGGTATGTGCCAAGAATATGTTGATATATCATGTTTATTTTCATTGTCTCAACTCAAAGCTCAGGGAATGAGTCGTGGTTGATTATACGTAAGACACATGAGTTGAATGTATATGCTGGCAACTCTTGAAATATGTAGTCACCCCACCTGACCACATTTTTGATCAGTGAGCATCTAGACAGGAGTAGCATATTTAGAATTGCATGGATCCAGCTTCCCTTGGCTGAAGGAATATGGGGAATGTTCTGAAGGCTGATGGGAACCATGAAAACAGCAGCCTTTTCGTAACCAACGTACACGTACACAGCACTATTTCCCCTTCCTTGCAGTAGTTGAATTCTGGGTCTTTCCTCACCTATCAGACAATTGGGCTGAGAGAACTGTGATGGGAATGGGCAGCACCCTGAGTTCAGGAAGCCCCAGAGGAAAGCCTTGGAGTTATTTCCCAGGGTGGAGCAGAGATTCACCCTGCTAAAGCCCCTATTCATAGTGAAGAAAAAGGTAAAAAGGTTTGTTTATGATATCCATGGATTTACCTTTACAACCATCTTATTTAATAGTTCTTTAACTTTGCTTGCCTAAGGAAACATAACAACCAGCAGGCAATTTTAAAAATTCTCTAATTTTCTAAATTGGTATTTATTTCAAACATTATTTAGTTAAAGATGGCAGCAATTTCCTTTTTAAAAGGGCACCAAGACTACAGTGTCTTTACAGTTTAAAAACAAGCTGTGTTCTGGACCTAGAAAGAAATATTTAGATGTCTTAACCTGAAAATAACCTCTGAATTTTCCCACACTCTAACAAATCCCTAAACTGCCAAATGGATATGTACCAACATTTCCAGATTCCCCTGGGAATACATTTGAGAATGCTTAATTCCAAAGAAAGAAAACGTTAGGGAGAAATATACACACTCAAAAAAAAAAAAAATAGGGCTTTACACCAAATAGTGCTCTTGTGTCACAGGAAAATATTTCAAGTATAATATGACACACACACACACACACACACACACACTAAGTTATTTACACAATACAAAGTTCCATTGTAATTTAAGGGGGGTTTGGGGTCCACAAATTAATACTTGTGTTTTACTAATATTTTTTAAAGAATGAAACAAAAAGTTACACCTCTCTTTATTCACATTTCTTTCTGGTGAAAGAAAAACACATTTTTTTTCTATTCTAAAAGAAAGACAAATAAATATATCCCTCCCATCTTAAGCTTGTTTTACTAAATCCAATCCCAGATTGAATTCGGCCAGATCATTCTTCATGCCTACTCCTGAGCAGAAAATCACCTAAACTGTAGATTAGCGCTATTATCAAATCCTTGGTTACCTCCTTATCTGCAGGGTGATCTGATAATTTAACTCTTCTGCTCTTTACAACAGCTGCTGCATCCCTCCTCTCTCTCCAAACATCTGGTCTTCTCTTCACCTTATTCTAAAGAGATGACTTTGGATAATATTTCATACAGGAAATATAAGCAAATCATGACCCAAGTTCTAATAGGATTTTACAATAAAATAAAGAGATTATAAACATCATCCAGCAAAGTAAATACATAAGGATAATCAAGAAAAACAAGAATAATAGGGGTAATATTGACCTACCGCTTATCAAACTATAAATCTGCCTCAATTAAATAATGTGGAATTGTTGCTGGAAAAGACAATATGTCAATGGCATAGACCAGAGACCACATTTAAGAATAAAATAAAATAAAGATAGCATTTCAAAACAGTGAAAATGATAGAATATTTAACAAGAGGTGTTAGAAAAAAATGTCTATCTTTCTGGAAAAATATAAAATTGCATACCACTTCTCACAAATTAAAAATAAAATATTAGATAGGTTGAAAAGGCTGCATATTAAATGTAAAATAATATTATAGAAGTGCTATATGGAAATATAAGAGAGGTTACACTTCTCATAATCTCAGGAAAGTCAGGCTCAACCTGAGAAAAATCCAAGACTTTATTTCTGGACAGTTCCATCTGATGCTCATACTCTTTCTTCCTGCAATAGCAGTGGTCATAGTACTACTCAGGCACTACCCTAATTCCTCATGTCACTCCTCTTTGTGCATCTTTGTATCCTTTGTGGTGACTGGCAAAGTAGGTGCTCTAGTTTTATTGATTTGGTTTGACAACTTAAAATTATTTTACGGTAGAATCTTGGGGGGAAATAGACTTTAGTAATCAATACCTAATACACAAATTATAGCAAGCCCTCCTCTTTTATAAACTATTTTCAAATAGGTTATTTTATGAAACTCCTCCCCCATATTCCCAAACCCACACAACAATAGAATGCAGGCAGGGAGAATGGTAGCAATTTACCCTGTCCCCCACCCCACCCCTGCTTCACCAGAGAAATGAAGAAATTTCTCCAAAGTTTTGGTCTGGGTCTCTTTCAATTAGGTCATGTTATCTATAATTTAGTACAAAAAAAAATAAACAAACAGATGGGTCTTGGGGATTGCATTTCCTAATTCTACAGAAACACATAGTATCTGGAAAAATAGCATTAAGAGTTAATGTTTAGGTGTACCTATTTTTTTTTTAACAAACAGATGGTATGTAATACCTGCTATAAATAACCAAGCCAAGCTATGTCGCAATTTTTGTTGTTGTTGTTATTGTTTTGTTTTCATGTTTGTTAGGCATGGTGGTAACTTGTGCACCATTTCAAAACCTCCCGGTCTCACCTCTGACCCCAGTTGGTGCAGTGGAAAGCCATTCTGAACTAATTTGAAGCAGGTCACCTGACATGGCTTTACCTCATTCTGCACCTTCCACCGTTCACTTCTTCTCCGGGGCTTCTGTGGAGTCCACTGGGCACTCACGTGTGCAACCTAAAAAGAGAGGCATCATCGGTGCCCAGGGGCCACCTCCATCCAGGGAGAGGGAAGCCTTTAAGTAAACTGTCCCCTGGAGGGGCAATTCTGAATCACAGTTCACTTAAGGCTTTTCAGAAGGTTGTATGGGGTCAAGTTTCAGTCACCCACAGCCCTGAGCAATTTAGCGACCTATCTTTGTACTGGGCCGCCTTCTGGGTTTCACTCCTCCTCTTCCCTTTTCCTGCTCCCTGGGACGCATCCCCAAATGTACCAGCTGGGAGTTCTGATTTGGGAGGAGCTCAGACACAGACAGGTCAACCACTTTCTTTTAAAGGACTCTCACTATACAGTACTACTTCCTGAAATTTGTTTCACACTTTGAGAAATCCCTAGTTCTTTATCCCAATGGACTTATGAGAGACATCACTATTTCCATTTGATAGGTGAGGAAACTGAGACTCAGAAAAGTAAATTTGAACAGGGTCACAACAACTAGAGAATGGTAGAACCAGGACTTGGCAAAGGTCCTCTGAAGAGAGGTCAGTGTAGGCTTTGTTATAACACAGCTGCCTCCTATCAAAATATTTGCAGAGGGCTTTGATCTCAGTGCCTAGCACTCTGGAAAGTGCTCTTTCTCACTTATCAGCTCTCTGCCATAACGCTCACAGCTGTTCCAAACATGTCCATGTTTTTTTCCAGCCTCAGATATACCATGCGTAGATGCCTTTTGTTGTTGTTGTTGTTGTTGTGAACGAGTACAAAGGAATAGAGTAGTAGCTAGTAAGAGTTGAAATGACCCCCAGATAGATCACTCCTCCAACCCTCATTATTTAATGTCAGTAAATTTAGAAAAAGAAAACTGTCCAGGTCTGGAGTGGTAGAGCCCTCGCTAAGCAGCAGTACCTGAGTGAAAAAGACACAGGGGTTGTAAAAGACAAAGAGCTCAAGGTAAGTTATCAGGAGGGAAACACTGAAGAGGAAGCAGAACCACAGATTGCACCAGTAAAGAAGAGAGGCATCCACGGCCAGGGAAGATGGGCATTCCTGCCCACTCCCTCTGGATAGAGGCATGCATCCAGGTGCCATCCTTTCAAAAGAGTGTGCTGGAGTATGCTCAATAGAAAGCAGCCAGGGAGTTTATAAATATAATTGAAATATTCTCATATAGGACCACTGAAAGAATTCAATCCTTTTGGGATTAAACATAAAAAGACTCAAAAGAACCATAACAGTGATTTTCAAATATGTGAGACTGTGATCTTTCTAGTGCATTTTTTTTAACCTCTAAGTCAAGCATTCTTTGACCTCAGTTGAGCCTCCAATCAATTCATCTACCTTTTCCACTATCTCTTTCCCACAGGGCCAGCTGGGATTTCATAGGCCAACATGGTCATCAATTCCTTGTTTATACCCTATTTGGTGCTTGCCCTAAGGCTGAAGAGGGGTCAGAGGCAGGAGCATGGGATGGGGCAGTCTCCCAGGATCTAAGACTTCACTTTCCTTCTTGGCTATTAGGAGGGAGAGAACTTTCCTTTCTCACCCTGCTGTTTTCTTCCTTGCAGGGGAATGAACTTGTGTCACACTCCTGGCTTCTGTCCACTCTCCTACACACCTTTCTCTGCTCCATGCCCACCAGATGAAATGATACACCCAAGATTGGTGACTTTGGAAGGAGGCACTTGGGCCTCACCAGGTGGGAACATCTTATTGCCTCTCTTCCCAAGCTTGGCAGGAGTCACTCATTTTTTGCTTTTTCTTTTCCATGCTGTAAATTTCAAGGAAAGTCCCCTGGGAGAGGTCTGGGATGGTCCATCGGAGCTTGGGCCTCAGTGGGTAGCCTTGATTCTAGGGATCAGTATATGGAAGCTCATTTTGTTTTCAAATCAAAGCCATATTTTCCAGTTGCTACATTCCTCCATCCCAAAGGGATGTTTGCTGTCATCCAAGAATATTGATTTTTTTTTTCTATTTATGAGAATTGGAGGCAAAAGACCCCATGGAGTAAGACTTTCTCTCTCTCTCTCTCTTCTCCCTACTCACCTCCTAGCCTATTCCCAGACAGAATGTGCCCCAGACTGCACCTATGCACCAGGGAATTGGTTGAATGTAACATGAATGTTTGTGACATCCATAAAATGATTAACACTGTTATGTTTTAAATGAGACCACGTTTAAGGGGTACGGGCAAAGGGAGGCCCAGAGTTTTGGTCTTAAAGACCCAACGATAGCACTGAATCTTAGGTGACCCCAAACCTTTCATCCTGCCAGGCAATCCTAATAGATTTTTTTGATCCACTCACTCTCCTATTCTTCTAAAAGGATGATCTCACTGATTCTTCTTTGTTCTTAGGGCCTTTTTACTTTCAACTGCTGAGCTTGCTCCGTATTTTACTTAGAAAATAAAAGCATAATGAGAGCTTTCATATATGTCTGTCTGCATCTGTGTCCTACAGTGCTGCCTTCCCTCCCCTTGCAAGGCTCCTTCTGTTATTGTCCATGATCCTCTTCAAGGCCAACTCCACCTGTGCTCTGGATCTCTTCCCTTCCCCCATGTAAGGACCTTGCTCTTGCAATTGTTGCCATTTTTTTGCAACATCACTTTTCCTCTCTGCTGGATCATTTAGATAAACATGCAAACATGCTGTGAAATTTCCCATCTTTTTTTTTTTTGGTACCAGGGATTGAAAACAGGGACACTCAACCACTGAACCACATCCCCAGCCCTATATTATTTAGAGAAGGGTCTCACTGCCTTGCTCAGTGCTTCGCCATTGCTGAGGCTGGCTTTGAACTTGCGATCCTCCTGCCTCAGCCTCCGGAACCTCTGGGATTACAGGTGTGGTCCACAGCACCCAGCAGATCTCCCATCCTTAACAAACACCGCCTTCCTCTTACCCCCATCCCCTTCCAGCTACTGCTTCATTTCTCTGATTCTCCTCATTCCTTGAAAAAGTTTGTTATACTAGCTGCCTCTTACCCCCTTTCCTCTCATCTTCTCCTGAACGTACTCTAGTCAGGCTTTCTTCCCATCATCCCGGGTCTCCTTCAGTCTATTGTCAAGATAACCAGTGAGATCCATGGTGCAAAATCTATGGGCAATTCTTGGTCCTCATTTTACTGGATCTATTACCACCCTCCTTTCCTTCCTCCTACTCCTTCTCTTCCTCCTCCTCTTTTTTAAGTAAAGGCTTTAAAAAAAAAAAACAGTTTTACATTCACAAAACACTGAAAGAAAGGCACAGAGATGTTCCTCCTCCTTCTTTAAATACTGGCTTTGTTAGCCAGCCTTGAAGACATCCTTCTCTAGGTCCTTTGACCTCGGTGGCTGCTTCTCAATCTCCTTTGCTGGCTGCCTTATCCAACAGCATTGTTGGAATAATCAGGAGTGTGGTGGAATATGGATAAGTGTTCGGATTAACAGAACACAAGATTCTACGATTCTGTGGAATTATGTTCGCAGAGGTCAACAGTAGCTCCCTAAATACCAACCCAGGGGTCTCTCTCAAGTATTCTCCTTAAAGATGAAGCTTCTTCTCTCACTTCCCTTGATTTAGAAGGCAGTGTGGAGCTGGCTTGGTCATCTGTGCCCTTTTTCACTATCCTCAGGCCTCTTTGCCCACTTATTTTCTTCCTCTGATGGGCTCTTTAAGCCAGTCTAGGTTTTAACCAATACTGTTTTTGACCTTCTGCTCTCCTGTTAATCATTATCCTTGGGTGATATCAAAAGTATGAGAAAGTTAGCAAAAACAGCTAGAAGGAATAATTAAAACAGCAAAACACACTCTCCTCTGCATTTTGGTGATGAGTCCTGATTGTGATTTAGAACACCCAGGTTTGAGACTAGCCTGCCACTTAACAGACTACTAATTTGTCTGAACTTCTGTTTCTGCATTTTTAAAAAATGGAGATAATAAGCGTCTGCTTTACATACATTATCTATGGGTTTGAATGTTTTATGTATGGAAAGTCTTGTAAAATATCACCTAAGCTGTAAACAGAAATTCTGTTGTGATAGACCACAAAAAGAAGTCACTAAAACGTTTTTCTACTGGAAAAAATAATTGATACAAGGGTTATCTTTACATTTCTGTTTACTTATAGGGAGAAGGTTTTGCTTGCTTTTTAGGCACTGTATCAAGACTCAATCAAGTAAAAAATGCATTGGAACTGTTCATGAACTTGGAATTGTTTTTCTAAACAATTAAAAAATTTGCAACCAATGAAATTGAGCTGAAATACTTCTTTTGCCCACATCATCCAGGCCTGCGTTTCACTCCTAAAAGTTAATAGTCTTCAATTCTTCACTGACTTCACTCACACCCGCCCCGCCTGTTTGCTGATGGGAGCTGGAATCTGGCTACATCATCCTCCCCAGAGAAGGGGGCTCACGTGGCATATCAGCGCATTCCTATGCAAGAGGGGGGGACTCTTCAACACAGTCCAGGCTGAGCTTTCCTGTTAGCTGCAAATCAGACAAGGGGCCCACCTTGGTTTACTTTCACTTGTTATCATTCTGTGGGAACAACTTCTTGTGTTTCCCCCACGATAGAGAAGGGAACCCTTTGAGAGAGGGGAAAAAAATGAGAAGCCATGAGAAACTGGACTAGTTTTTAAAAATGGCAGTATTTTAAAATTGCTCAGTGGAGATTTTAACAGCTCTTGTCTAATTGTTAACACACAAACCTCTCTAACCAGAACGATTGTGGGGGATGACTTCTTAACTGGATCTAAGAATCAACTCTTTCCCAAAAAGCCTGTTAAAAATTACACACTTGGAATTTTGTCTCAGTCTGACTCAGCTGTTGAATCCCTTTTTGATATTTCCTGTGGGGTGGGGATGGGAAGGGGGTAAACAACCTGATTCCATTTAATCTAGAACATATATTTTTTAAAAATCTGGTATCAAATTTGAATACTTGCTGAAGGTAGGGTGACCAACCATTCCAGTTTGCCTGGGATGGAGAAGTTTCCCAGGAATATGGGACTTTTTGTGACTTGGCAAACTGGACTGAGTTGATCCCCCTAGAAAGGAAATTGTCCAAATCATCCACAGGATATGAGGAAACTGAAGCCCAGCAAGATGCAGAATTTTCCAGGTATCACATAGTTATCTTACACTGGCTGCAGTGCTGAGACCAGTACTCTAATGTCCTAAGTGCTTGTTCGGAACTCTTCTGACCCACTGCCCTTTTTGATGATAGTGAGATACAAGTTCAACAGCGATGAAGAAATTGAGTTTGATAACTGACTTGCTTTGTCTAATTAATATGTGAGCAAAGGAAAGCAACAATCCAAGTGCATTTTAATCTGTAATTATAGGGATGCAAATGTTTTAAACCATGTAAAAATAATATCCACTCTACCCACGTTTGTAACAGTGTTATTCACAATATGGAATTCCAAATATGGAAGCAACCCAAGTGCCTGTTGGTAAGTGCATGGATAAACAAAAGTATATACATACAATGGAATATTATTCAACCTTAAAAAGGAAGAAAATTCTGATGTATGCAACCTTATAGATGAACCCTGAGAATACCATACTGAGTGAGATAAGCCAATAATAACACAGATACTGTATGACTCCACTGTGACGAGGTACTCTGTGTTACCTGCTTTTATTTTTGTATTTATCTTACAAATCTAAGATATAAATAGTCTTTAGAGTATTTGACTTCTCTAAGTAGTCAAAATCACAGAGACAGAAAGCAGAACAAGTTGCCAGGAGGTGGAGGGAGGGAGGGAGTGGAAGTTAGTGTTTAATAGATACAGAGTGTGTTTCGCAAGATGAAAACAGTTCTGGAGATGGGTGGTGCTGATGGTTGCTCAAGGAGAGGAGGGTGCTGAATACCATTGAACTGTACACTCAAAAGGGCTAAGATAGTGAACATTTTGTGTATTTTATCACAATTTTTTGAAAGGAAAAAAATAAAATAATGACTAGAAATATTCATCTATTCCACTGGCACAGGGTTTCTGTTAAAAAGGTCTGCAAAGTGCTTTGAAGTCATTTATTAGCTCTGGGATGTTTTGTCAAATCAAACCACATTCTTTAGATAAGGAGTTTAGCTTGCTTTGATATTTAATGGCCTTCCATTTAGCTGGGCATAGACCTTCCAGATGGGCAACGCCACCTACACCCAGCTAAGATCTCACTGCTGAGCACACAGTAAATGCTTCATACTCATTTTTTTCTCAAATAAATAAATGACAGCAAGGCCCAACATTTATTTTGAACATTTGTTTAGAAGTAGGTTTATCACTTGAAGCTGGTAAAGCTTGAGTTTAAGAACCTTTCTCTTTAGCAAGTTTCCCAGAACCTGGGAGGGGCCTTAGCAGTATGTTCACATAGTCATACATCCACAAGTAAGAATAATGCAAAACTAAGATTTTATTTATTTATTTATTTTTGGTGGTTGGGGGTGGGAGGGTACTGGCCATTGAACTCAAGGGCACTCAACCACTGAACTGCATCCCTAGCCCTATTTTTGTATTTTATTTAGAGACAGGATCTTACTGAGTTGCTTAGTGCCTCCCTTTTGCTGAGGCTGGCTTTGAACTCACGATCCTCCTGCCTCAGCCTCCTGAGCCACTGGGATTACAGGTATGTGCCACCATGCCCAGCCTATCTCTTTTAATTTTATTTACTTTTGCAGTGCTGGGTGTCAAACTCAGGGCCTCATGTATGTTAGACAAGCATTCTGTCACTGAGCCACATCCCCAGCCCTATCTTCTTTTTATTTAGGAGGACTTTTAAAATTGTATAATCTTCAAGTTCCATAAAACCTGATCTACTCAGGTGCTTATTGTCTTTCTAACTGCTCTGCAAATTGCTTTTCTCATTTCCCCACAGAATCCAGACAACCACCCTATGAGGTGGGTGCTGTTACCATCTCCACCTGGAGCAAACTAGGTAATCAGTCAGGTCTCTCCCACAAGGGAGTGACATGCAAGGATTTGTAGTTGGACAGTTGAGGCCATTCTACAACTCCACCAAACACAAGGTGGCCAAACCTAACTCCAGTGCAGGTCAAATGAGCTGTCTCCTTGGTAAATACTATCATTTCACCTGATGCAATTGTAATAACAATAATGATGAAGACTGGTCTTTTAAAATAACCTGTGATTTGGGGAAAACATTAATTATACAGGCTTTTCCTGTCCCCACCCCCATTTAGTATTTTTGTTTAGTAGATGGAAGGCAATTCAGGAAAGAAGAGGGAATGAAGAGGGTGAGGCTGAAGAGGGAAGAGAAAGGAACAGAGATGTCATTCCACAGCAAGGAAGATTACCTTACTCTGTCCCCAGATTCTTGATCTTTCTTTTCAAAGGCTGTTCAAGGGTGCTTTGTCCCTTAGAGAGTGCCACTCCTTTCTATTTGTATCTGAGATGACCCCCACCCCCACCCCCAAGACTTCTACCCTGTTTTTTTTTTGTCTAAATACTCTACAAGTCAAAGGGCAGAAAGGAATCTTCCTTGTAAACACCCTCTGGGCTACTCCCGGAAAAGGTGAGCAGCAACCGCTGCATCCTGCCTTTATTCTGATTCTTGGAGCAAATAACACAGTTTTCTGTTCCTTTAAGATTTCTTGGGGCTGATAGGAGAATGGAACTGAAAATGTCACAGAGTTGAAAACATCTTCCAATGGATGCCCCTGCTCTCTTCAGAGTCAGGTTCTCTGACTTAGAAAACTCTTTCACACGCCTGAGTTTGATCAAGAAGATAAGGGCCATGTACACTATGCCTGGGCACTTAGGAAATGTTGTGGCCAAGTCCCACCTCCACCTGAAGGCTACTCCTCTCTAGTTTTCAGTCCCTTTGCGCTGTCTTGAAGTCCCTATTCTGTCTGCAGTGCAATTACCACCCAGCTGGCCAAACCTCAGGGTCACCTCTCCTGACCCTGCTTTCCCCTCTGATCCTATTAATCATCAAATGCCATGGGATTTCCTTCCTGTTCATGCCCAAATTCTTTCTCTGTTTTCCATTTTATTTGTTGATACTTTGTTCTAGACTCTTCTCATCTTGCATCTGGGGCATCAGAATTGCTTCCTGGCTGAGTTCTTTGCCTTTAGAGTAGCTCCCTTCTCAAGGTGGATTTGTCATTTAGCTGATAAATCCTAAACTCCAAGATGCCTTACTTGCATAGACAGACCCTTTCAAGTGCTAATTTTGCTAATTTTGTATCTGCAAAATGTTCTCGATCTGTTCTACTCCTTCATTTTGCCCTCAGCTGCCAGATTAATATTTTTTTAATAGACTATCTTTTGGGAAGGTTTTAGGTTCTGTTCAGCAGAACTGAACAGAAAGTACAGTGACCTCCTGTCCCCATACATGCACAACCTCCCCCACTATAGACATCCTGCACCCCAGGAGGACATTGGTTACAATTGAGGAACCTAAGTGATACATCATTATCACCCAAAGCTCATAGTTTACATGAAGATTAACCTTTTAAAACTGAATAGACCCTTCACAGAAGAAGAAATATGATTGGTCAACAAATATATGAAAAAATGTTCAATGTCTCCAGCAATTAGAGAAATGCAAATTAAACGACACTGAGATTTCATCTCATTCCGGTCAGAATAGCAATTATCAAGAATACAAGTAACAATAAACGTTGGCAAGGATGTGGGGGAAAAGATACACTCATATCTTGCTAATGGAAATGCAAATTGGTGCAACCACTTTGGAAAGCAGTATGGAGATTCCTATTTTTGAATAGGAAAATTTTCCATTGACCCAATTTTTCCACTCCTTGGTATATACCCCAAGGACTTAAAATCAGCATACCATAGTGACCAGCCACATCAACATTTATAGCAGCTCAATTCACAATAGTTAAACAATGGAACTAATCGAGGTGCCCTACAACAGATGAATGGATAAAGAAAATGTGGTATATATACACAATAGAATATTACTCAGACCTAAAGAAAGATGAAAGTATGGCATTTGCTGTTAAATGGATGGAACTGGAGACTATCATGCTAAGTGAAATAAACCAATCCCCAAAAACCAAAGGCCAATTTTTCTCTCTGATATGTGGATGCTAACACATAATAAGGGGAAGAGGTAGAGAAGAATAAAAGTACTTTGAATTAGACTGAGGGGAATGAAAGGAAGGGAGGGGGATGAGAATAGGAATGACAGAATGAATGGACATAACTTTCCTATGTTCAGATATGAATTCACAACCAGTTTAATTTCACATGCACAACCACAAGAATGGGAAGTTATACTCCATGTATGTATAATATGTCAAAATACATTCTACTGTCATGTATTAATAAAAAGAACAAAAAAAATTTTTTAAAGATTAACCTTTTAAAAATATTGCTCCTTCAGGTCACTTTTCTGCCCATTAAAATGTTGCCCATTTCTATAGGGTCTACTTCCATACATGAATATTCAAGGCTGTCTATAATCTGTTCCATTTTCCTTTCAATTCTATTTCCCAATAATAACTTGTCCACACTCTGCTGACTCCCAAGCAGACTGTCACTTGGATTCATTCTGGCTCCATACAGAGTTTGATTAAATTCAATTCAACAAAGACGCATCAAGACTTAATGGACTGTACATCTATTTCCAGTCTGACCTTGAAAATCCTGCCCAGACCCTTCCCAGCTGTGACCCAGCAGATCCCTCCCAGCTGTGACCCTGTTTGCCTCCATGCAGCCCTTCTAGTTTGGGGAATTTAGATGAGCAAATAAGATTTTAAAAAATAAAGTCCATTATAGATTTGTTAACTTTTTATTTTGAACAAATAAAGACTCTAACACATCCAGTGTTATCTCCGTCATCATGGGACTGGGGCTGTAGCTCAGTGGTAGAGCACTTGCCTAGCATGCATGAGGCACTGGGTTCAATCCTCAGCACCACCTAAAAATAAACAAATAAAATAAAGGCATTCTGTCCATCTACAACTACAAAAAAAATTTAAAAAATAAAAAACCATCATCATGAGTTATGATATTAAAGGAAAGACTTTGGACTACTCAAAGAGCATGAAAGGCATAATCTCAGAATAATGGTCAGTTATATGATGTAATTCACTTAGCTTTAGGGCAGATCACTCTATTTCTCATTGTCATGTGACTGTCTTGAGGTAATGAAAGCCACAGACAGTGTTTGGGAGTGATTCTAGAGAGCTCCTGGTTTCTACCACCTGCTTAGCACTTAATCACAAGTGCCTTGGGGCACATTTTGCATTGTTGATTCTTTATTTAACTTTTTGTGCACATATGTCATTTCCTCAGCTGTAGGTAAGCTTTATAAGAAACCAGTTTAAAAAAAAAAGTACCATGCACAGAAAAAAGGTTCCATAAATATTTGCTGAACGAATGAATCAGCATAGAGTAGGTTTCCTAAGCCTGTGGTAACCAATAAATCTCCTCCTAATGGAGTATGAGCCCTCCAACCTGAGGCAATTTCTTTCAACAGGCTTCTTTAAAAAGAGTTAACCAGTACAAATTGCTTTGTTTTTGAGTGAAACCTGAAAATTAAAAAAAAAAATCTGATATGAAAAGCCAACAGTTTCTTCCTCAAGGCAGTATCGAGCCCCAGCAAAGAGAATCAAGATGCAAACACACCTTTTGTAGCCTGTCATTTCATTGATCCCAGTTATTTTGGGCTTTGTTGGTAGTCATGCACAAAGTCTGTGCCTCTGGCTGTGCTGGATTTGGTAGGATGGTTGGCTTACATTCTGTGGTTTATTCCTCTGTGCCTAAAGCATGCATAATACCCATGTTGTTTCTTTCCCTCCACCTGGGTGGTTTAAAAGGGGAAGAGAAGAGATGAGTAGGGAAAGGAATGGAAGAAGCTTAACTTCTTCCTGGCCAAGAACTTGGTTTTAGATTCTGGAGCTGATATAAAGTGATGCCAAAAAAGTGTCTTTTGAATTTAAAACTTCAGTCAACTTCCAATGTTATCTCCCCAAAATATAAATGAGGTAAGGCCAGGTCTTTTTTAAATACATGTACTGGCTTTTAGTACAATTCTATTCACCATCTATTGTTGGAGACTGACAGAATGTCAGACCCTATTCTACACATTGGGGAAATATCAGTAAACAAAGTAGACAAAAAATTCTGCCTTCCTAAAGTGTATGCACTAGAAAGACAAACAAGAAACATAATCTCCTTGAGAAGGTGACTGGAATGAAGGCTCAGAGGAGGTTGAGGGTGTGACCTTGGGCTATCAGGGAGAAGAAAAAATACCTTGCTCTAGGATGACCTCACCTGAGTTCTGCGTCACCTCATCACATACATGCTGGTCCTCTTTTACTGCTCTCTAGTCACCCTGGCCATCTCTTCCACTTCAGAGCTTTGTATGCCTATTCCATCAGCTCAGTGTTCTCCTTTCCTGTTTCTTGACCAACTCACCATCCCTCATGTCTCAATCTAAATGCCACCTTCTCAGACAGTCTTTCCTTGGCTCCCTTTGTAACTTGGGGATCTTCCATGATATTCTTATAGGCCTCTTAAATATGGTATGAATGAATAAACTTACCAAATGGGCACAAAAGGGGTGAGCTTTTTGAAGAACAAGAATTCTGACTTGTCCATTTATCCCCAGCGCCTTGGAACCTTCTTGAAAGTATTTAACAAACTTTATCTTCATAAATAACCTTCACAATTGAGGGTGGATAGGATAATCCAGTTATAATCTGCCTAATGTTAAGCATAATAATACTATAAACAAGGTGGAGTAAGGGAGAAGAGGTATTAGATTGTGTCGTGGGGAATGAATGCTCTCCCTGTGTCACTTTTCCAGCAGAGCCATCCTGGAGGCAGTGAAGTAGGTCTTGGTTTCTTTCAGTCCTTGACCTAGATAAGCCCTTTCTTGGACCATTGTCCCCCCACCCCACGAGTAAGGGGTCAGATGGGTCTGTCCTAACTTCATAGGCACCCTGGTTTTCTCAACAGGCGAGTCCTATCCAAGATAGTGTCTTTGCTTCTTTTCTTCAAGTCTGAGATCAACCCATCCTTCAATTTCCTCTGTGCCTCAAATTAATTAAAAATAGTTTTGTCCTAAGGGTTTGTTAATTAAGATGTTATTGCATATCAATGTCCCAATTTTCTGGGATTAATTAAAACATCCTTCGAACTCCCTCCCCCATAACTATTCATACCTTTGGGAATGTCTCCTGATGAGGTTCAAGATGTACTACTCCAAAATATGCTATCTTAGGACTTGAGAAAACCACAGAAGCAGGATGGTCACCCTCACCTTCCCCTCACACTTCTCCCCTGAAGCAGACCATAAAAAAATCTTCATTCCAGAGTGACTACACTGTATCTTTTTGAAAGAAATGCCCTCACCTCTGAAGACTCAGGGGCATAGAGAAGAATCTGAACAAGCAGGCTAAGTTCCTCTCAGTTTACTACCATTTTATCAGACCCTCTTTGTTCAATCATTTGACATCATCCATCTTAGCATAGAAACATACATGATCCTCTGTTTCTTTTTTCTTTTTTAAAAAATATTTATTTAGTTATAGTTGAGCATACAGTATCTTTATTTATTTTTATGTGGTGATGAGGATTGAACCCAGTGCCTCACACATGCAAGGCAAGCACTCTACCACTAAGCTATAGCCTCAGCCCCGTTTCTTTAAATCTTCATTTCCAAATGCTTTCATGTCATGTAAAACTTACATTAAATAAATTTGAAAGCTTTTCTCTTATTTCTCTGTCTCTCGGGATAGGTGTCTCAACCCTGTATCTAGCCATGGGTGAAAAGTTGTTTTTTCTTCCCTACATCTCAAAGCTCAGAGGTATATTCTTAATGCAATTTGCTTAGGACATACAATAAAAATGATTTTATTAATGTAAAGAATCCATTTAATCCCTGCCTCATTTCAAAATGCATTTTAGGTTATTTATATAAATCACGAAATATAATTGAAACAAAAGCAATAAAACAAAGCAAAAAAAAAAAAAAGCAAGACAGTAAAAGTGAAGCAAGAGACAAAACCACTACACAGAAATTTAACCATAAAGACTTAATCAGTTACTAAAAAGAGACCACAAATCTGACTCAGAGAAATAGACCAGTTACATGATTCACGACAGAGACTCAGGAACCTTGAGAATGTGAAAAAATGTCTCCCATGTAGCCTCAAGATGGACACTGATGTCATGAATAACATTTAAAGCAAGTGAGTTTCCACCAGCTATTTCTTATGGTATAAAATATCTAAAAGATAAAAATATCTAAAAAATATAAAATATCTAAAGGTATAAAATATCTAAAAGAAACAATGGACAACATCCCTCTCTAAATGTTATTTTCTCCAATCGAGCTTTGATAAGCTTCGAGCAGAAGAGATGTCAAGGATGGATCTTCTGGCAGTCACTTTACATGTCGAAACTGTATTTCTGATTAGATGCAGATCTACACCTAAAAGCTTGGCATTCCCTTGTGACCAGGCCCAGTGCATGCTTACGCGTACCCCTGGAAAGAGGTAGGCCAAGGTGTACCTATGGGCAGGTGCCAGATTCCCTTCAGAAAATGGTTCTGTTCGTGTTGGCTCTAATGCCACAACAAATGGACAGCCAGGTCCCCATAGAGCGTGGCCACAGTGTGTGACATAAATAACAACCCTCCCACCAACTTATCACAAATTCCACAGTCAAATATAAATTTAGTTTTCTATTATTCTGTTTTAGTTTTTTTCCTTATATGCCTCACTACCCATTAAATCAGACAATTGAGAATTGACTGTTAAAAATGAAATCAACCTGCAGAGAAAAAACTCATTTTGGATTCATGACTAGACCCTAAGCTGTTGGCTTAGTGTTTAATTTGGCTCCTTCCCAATCCAGACCTGTGTCAGTCACCCCATAGAGCTTCCTCCATCAGCAGGATAATTTTGTATTTTAGAAAATATGTCCACTTGGTGAGCTGTCAAACTGAGTTGTTCTTGAGGTATGCGTTATTCAGAGGGAGAAAATATTTTCAGCACTACTTGAGGTCTGTGTACCTGACGATGCATTAAGAATTCAATCGGGTAATCTTATTGTTTTAGCTGTTGCTTTTACTATTACTCATGCAACATGACTGGGAAAAAAACTAGTGGTGATTTTTCTCCCCCCACAGGGTTTTATGTGTATGAATTGTTTTTTAAACTTTTAGTTTGGGATGAATGCGCGGAACAATCCACCATCTGGTGTACAAATATTTTTATAGACACGAATCCAAATACCACAAAATCACTGCCATGGCTCAGGTTATGTGAGTCTTTTTCTCAGGCAGACTTTTTATTAAATGCTATTATTCTTGAACTATGAGAATCTCAGCAGGAACATTAAGATTTAGCCTTGAGAAGAAATCTCACCATGTTGAATATTTATATTTTAAAAATATATTTTTAATATAAATTAAAATTTCAAAGGGGAACTAATTTCAAAGGGGAAAAGAAACCAAAGAGAACTTTTTGTTTTTTTGTTAACATATTAAACAGTATACAAACTGAATCAAAGTGACAACTTCTATTACATTCCTGCTGTGTTAAGTGGCTGGTTGAAGAAAGTGAAGTGCTGGTAAACTCTGTGGGAGTCAAGTTTCAGCCCTGTCAGTTGTAATCAGAACCTGGTCTTAAAACAAAGGGGGCCAATCCTCCTCAGTCAGACACCTCAACCCCCAGCCCCAGGCACCAGGAGTTGAAAAGAAGCACCAATTTTGTACGAGCAAAATAAAACTGTATTACAGTGAGCAGCACGATACCTCCCTCTCTTCACACTCTGGGATCCATGTGAAGTGGTCTGCATTTAATATAAGATCCTCCCCTTCCCCATGTTATAATGGCAGTTGATTTAATATTTATACATATATATATATAAATGGTTTATATTAAATTTATATATATATATATATATATATATATATATAAATGGTTTATGGTTGTAGAACATTAAGTTTCCTCCCTTAATCCAATGTAAAGAAAAGTGGTGATTTTGTGCATTATGATGGGATTCCTAGGTAACCCCATGTCATAAAGACACAGGATGAAGGGAAGTTTTGTTTGTTCGTTTTTTGTTTTTTTGAATGAAAAGAGAGAGCACGTTTGCTCAAAATGTCACGCCAACATTTAAGGCATAGAGAAAATTGCTATTGTTGGTGAATGCTCCCACAGAGAAAATTTGAATTTTTCATTGCTAGATTTTCTTGCAAAGATAAAGAAAAAAAAATGGGGTCAACAGAACCAAAAGGCTGTTTGGAGAATGTAGAGATCTGTGGGATGCGGGACTGACATATTCTTGAAGCTTCCAGTCACTGTTGGAAAGAATTGAATGTCCATTAAAATAATCACAGACTCCGTGTGTCCATAGTTCTTTATTGGAGAGACTGTCCTAGAACGACTGGCTTTGGCTGCAGCTGCGTTGGGAGGATGGGAGAAATAACACTTCCACCTTTGAGACTGGAGAACTAAGAACCTGGAAATAAAGCTGTGGTGCCAGGGTCATGAGAGAGAGGAGAGTCGGCGGGGGTGCTGGAGATAGGTCAGAAAGAGCCGAGGAAGTGTAGACAGTGATGATAAGGTTGTAAAGTGAGGAAATTAAGACCCAGTAGTGTGGGAAAAGAACAATTAGGCAAGACACAGGAGCAGGAAGGAATACAGAATGAATTACAATCAGAGGAAACTCGCCAGCAACAAAAGAGGACGGGCCAGCAGGGTGGGGGCCCCCCAAGGGGAGCCCGAGAAATGAGTAAGGAATGCAGGCTTTCCATGGGGGTGCTGTCAGGCCCTTATTGTTTGGTGGCTGCAGCTCATAATTTAACCCCTTTATTCCTCAGAGCGTCTGGAGGCAGATATCTTCATTTGTGAAGCTCTTTGAGATGGTTCCATGACTCTTATGAATTCCCTGACAAGAAGGACTGGCTGCCTAATCCCTGGAGGAAAACTACCCCCACTACCCAGGAAAAGAGAAAAGTTTAAGCTTGGATCGGCTAGCAAAGCAATTCCATCTGAAATGTCAGAACACTTAAAGCACAAGTGTTAGTAAGTATAGATGGTTTACCAGGAAGAGAGTGCATGAAAATGAAATAAACTTTTAAAGGAAAATCTGTAAAAAAGTGTTTAAAAATAATTTTTGATGAATATCAAGATTACTTAAGGGAATGAAATGTTCTACAACCCTTATATGTACTTTATAAAAATAAGAATGTTCTTATTTTTTTAAACCAATGCATTTATCACACGTGATTATTGGATAAGAGAAAAAAATTTATGGTGAGCCCGCAATTAAATTGTTTCTACTTCAGTTCTAAATATCAATAGGCAGAGAGCTAAGAGGAAGCTCTGGCTTAATCGGTCAAGTTGCTGAAATTAGGGAAAAATGAGGAGAACCACAGCAGCCAAATCATTCAAAAGAAAGGGGTGAGGGGATTATAAAGCAGATGAAGATGCTAAATAGGATTAGAAGAAGCAGATACTATTACAAAGGATTGACTGAGGGGACAAAGTGGGTAATAAGGCAACTTAAGGATACTTAAAAATCCTCTGTGTTCAGGAAATGAATTAACTGCTCAGACAAACTAATACGTGAAGAAGCATCACACAGAAGAGAATGACTAAAAGTTATCATGGAAAAAATAGAAGGCTCCTTATATATATAACCATCATACTCAAGAAGATGAAAGAGGGGAGATATTTGAAACAATACTAAGAGGGTGGAAAAGTGAACTGAGACCATCTAAAGTAGATCGTGATGGAAGGAGGGCCTTAGTGGGGGGGGAAAAGCCACAACAATAAAAGATTCTTTAAATACCTAAAAGTGATTGCTGGTGAAGGGGAGGATTCAGGATCTGAAAAGTTAAACCAGGTTTTCTTTTAGTGTAGATTAGTTTAATTTTTTGATCTTGCTTTCATGCAGACAATAAAATGTATGAAGAATGGTAGCAGTATCAAAGGAATGATAAATGGGAATCCCCTACAACAAATGAAGATGATTCTTAAAAGACAACTCCTAAGTGGGAGGAATGAGTTGCAGAGAGTAGTATCTCCTTCATGCAGCATCTGAGTGGCTCCTTAGAAAGGCAGATACTTGGGGGAAATCAGAGCCTAGTAAATCCAGTGTATTTCAGGAAATGTTTCAGAAGTAAGCAGAAAATGGCTTCTTCCCTTGTCACTGAGGAACAATGAAAAATTTAAAGTATAGTTCAAGCAATCAGGGTGAAATTCACTTGAATACCTAAATATATATGAATTCAGCAGATGGATCAATCAAATTGGAAGAAAAGTGACTTCTTGATTAACATCTTTATAAGGTCTTTAGACTTTTAAATTTTGGCCACTACACTAGAATTTATGGAGAAGACTGATAAATAAACATGTATTAGGATCTGCAAAGGGTATTTGTTAACTAACATCATGGAAATAAGGATGATAAGGAGGATTAAACTGCCTTTTCCCTCCCTAAAGTTCTAATATTCTTAAGGAGCTGACATCAGTGTAGACACACAGGTACCCACGAGCTTGGGAATCCAATGACAGAAAAGCTTAAGTAGTGTCCTCCACATAGGCATTGTGCAGGGTATGAGCAAGAGGATATCCATCTCAGGCCTATCTGAAAAGAGAGGTCATCTCAGAAAAGATACACGTGAAGTAATCCTTAATGATTAATATAATCCTTCATGAACATTTTGCTGGGAAGATAGGGCATTTCTTTCTTTTTTTGCAAATTGGGGATTGAATCCAGGGCCTCATGTATGCCAGGCAAACACTCTACCACTGAGCTAAATCCCCAGCCCCAGACAAGGTATTTCTAATATAGGAAGGTCCTTTGAGACAGCCCAGACCAGAAATAGCAAATCAGACTGAGGAATCATGAACAAAGAGAGCATGAATTTGGTAAGAAGCAATGGGAAAGATAAGGTATTCTAGAATGGGAGACAGTTTTGAGCCTGGGCTTTGGAGTAAAACAACCTTGGTTTGTCTAACTCCATAGGTAAGGCAATGCAAAGACAGATTGCATCATTTTTTTTTTCATCTCTGTATTTTGGTTTCCTGATCTCAAAATTGGGGTTTTAATAAAGCTACCTTAAGGATCGCTCTGAGTTAAGTGAGCTAGTGTTAATTAATATGCGTATAAGCACTTAGAAAAGTAAAAACCCCAATATTAGTTTTCTCAGTGAATGAAGTATGAGGACAAGAGTGCACACCTTTTCTAAATTCCTGGGTTATATCTGTCTGACTTTCTTAGCTTTTTCAAGCCCCTTTACATTTTCCAAAGTTCTTTCACTCTGAGAGATGGTAGGAAGTTCAATTTCATTCTCCATTTCCTTTTTCTCCACTGGAAACAGCCTTGCTTTCTTCTTAGCCTAGCCTCCTCTTCTGTTTCTGAGAGCAGCGTTCCTCTATTCCTTTCTAAGGCTGACGTTTATCTCTGGCACTATGGATCCGTGAGGCTCCTGCAGGACACCATTGTTTCCTCGGTGAGTGCATACCTCTTTCCAGGCTGCAGTGACTCCTCCTCCACCGGCTCCTTCCCCCCAGTCTCTGGTGGTACTTCCCAGCTTTGTGTTTCTTCCTTCAAAGTCAGAACCGCTGACTTTTTTTGTCTTCCCCACAAAAACTAAACTCTAATTTTATGAATGGTTTGATGATCACCCAAGAAGAAAGTTCCTCCTCATCTTATTCTTTTCTAGTTTCTTGTGATTCTGATTTTGTCTTTGGTGAGAGACACTCTCCTTTTTGATTGCTCTTTAGCTTTTTTTGTGTGTATATGTGTGTGTTGTGTGTGTGTTGTGTGTGTGTGTGTGTATACTCACATGCACTCTTAAACAGTTTCTGTAAGTATCTTCAAGAATTCTAGACTTAGCCTGCCCAGTTGCTCACACTGTACTTTCTCTGGGTAGCCTCATTAGAGCCCATGATTTATCATTTCTTTGCAGGTCATTCCTTGACTCCCTTCTGAGGTTGGAATTTCCAATTGTCTTTTGAAAAATCTCACATCCTTGCCTTTTCATTCATTTCACATAAGCAAGTATTTGTTGAAAGTCACTGAAACGTGTCTGAAACCACCAAATTATCTTCTTCCATTCCCACTCCCTTTTGCATTTTCCCCTGACATTTCTCTGGATAAATATGTTTCTCACCCCACCTGAATGAGGTGGAGGTCCTCAAAGCTTCCTCACCTAGATACCTAATCAGCCAGAGTCAGTGTGGCTATAGACATTGGGTGATCTTTCTCTACTTTTTCTTTCAAGAAGTTAAAAGCTAGGAGTAGAAGTTAATTTTATTTTTCTTTAAAATCTCCCTAAATAATTTATTTCTTAGGACTGAGTGGAACTCCATAAATATTGTTGAATGACTATAAGCAGAAATCATATATGAAAAGATTGACAGTGATGGTAAGGACCTTATAAAACTCATCAATTCCTTCTTTAGACTCAATTATCAATACCTCTTCTGCATTAATTTTAATATTAGAGCTAAAATCTAAAATTTTATAAGAATGGTACAGAAAAAGTGTAATATTAATTTTAAAGATGGAAGTAGAATTGTTCAGAGAGAGGACTATCCTTTGTTTAGTAAAAGACCTTGGATACAAAAGATGATAAAGTAACTTGTAGGAGAAAAGTAACAAGAATTGAAGGCTAATGGTCAGAAGGGAAGTGAGGAAAAGAGAAAGGGTTGCTCAGGACAGTGAAGTAAGGCGTAAATGTTGTCAAGGACACTCACAAAGACAGCCAGTAAGTGACTAAGAATGACCCAGTGAGCTTTAAGTATAGGAATCTCTAATATTTTGTTTTAAGTTATTTGTTGTGCTGTGCTATAGTTTGATGTAACTCCATTCTATATTAAATTATATTTTCATAAAAAAGAAGTTTCACTTATGTGTTTTTTTCCTAAGCATAAAACAAGTCAGCTTCATGTTCAGGTATACATTTCTGAGCACATCAGATGCTCTGTTACCCAAAAGTTTAGATGCATTCTATCAACTAGCCACTTATTCAGTGAGATGTTTAAAAAAGATTCTAGAGTGGATTATAAAGGCAGCTTCAAAAGCCTGTCATATGATAGATATTGAAAAACTGCCAGGTATCTGCTTAGTTGAGAGTATCTGGTCCTATAAAAATTTATGGACTGGGGGCATAGCTCAGTGGTAGAGCGCTTGTCTGGCATGTGTAAGGCCCTGGGTTGGATACCTTGCACTGAGAGAAACAGAACAAAACAAACTTACTGTCCATGGTCTTAGCTTTGAACTGCCTTTCTGATTCTCCACCTGTTTCTCTACTGTGAACTAATACTTACGGTTTGATGTCCTTCTGGTCCTGTTCTGTACTTAGGCTGATGTTTACCCCATTTCCTCTCATCTGTGATTGTGACTCCTCTCAATGAAGATTCAGGCCCTCCCCTCTGCAGGGCTGTACTTGCCCATCTCAGGTAAACACCCTGGGGCTTAGGTAAACTATGATACCTTTCCACAGGTACTCTACTCCTGTGGGTGGGGCACCTAGCAGGTTTGGCCTTGGAACTGGACAAGAGCTGCCATCATTGTCTTCAAATACTTGGAAGAAGCATTTTTATTATTCTCTAGGCCCCCAGGCATAGCAGGAGAAATAGTGGGACATTAAAGGGAGAGACTGTAGCTTAAAACAAAAATAAAAGGTATGGCAGTCTGAGCTGCTACTGCTGTCATTTCCTTCTAACCAAAAGGCATGGGAAGGGGAGTAGGGGTGCTGGTGGGGGCTGGCTAAGCATCCAGTTTTGCAAAGGTATCATGCATCCTAGACATCCTTTCCCTAAGGGGTCTATGGGTTCTTTCAGTGCTGATGGTCTCAGATTCTAAACGTTCATAATTCTCTGAGTTCAAAGAAAAAAAAAGTTGAAAGCTTGTCTAGAAGGGACAATCTGAGAACCACTGCAGGGTCACCAGCATGTTGTTGTGGCCAAGAAGGAAATTAAAAATCAAGATGAGAAGTAGGAGAGGTTAAATCCAGGTTGGGCCGGGGTGGGGGTATCCTCAGAAGGGATCTGTTCAAACGCCTATGCTTCCCCTGCCAAATAGAACTGCTTAGACTTAAAGAATGTCAGCAATTTTCATCCTCCCACACAGCTACTCTATAATAATTAGTTTTACTTACTTTTGTTCACAAGCTATTACTTTAATTATTTTAATTAGATTGTTCATGCCGCTCAAGTTGTTTACAAGCACTTTTCTTTTTATGGCATCTCAATAAACAGGAGAGGGAAACTACTGCGCTGGAGGAAGCCAGGCGTTTTTTACTAGACAGGCCAGGCCAGAGCCTTGTAGCTGCATCTTCCAGCCTGGTCTGGCTGGCTGGCAACCACATGGCCTCCTGAGGGAGGGTGGGAGTCCCCCGCCCTGGGAAGAGCCTGCATCCCATCTATGTCATCTGTGGTCATTGCCCTTTAGTCAAAGCCAGGAGAGCAAATAACCTGTTTTCCAGATATTCCTCTGACAGCAACCACACAGAGCAAGTGCTAAAGGTTATGGATGGTTAGCGTTTATTAAAATTCCACATATTTGGCATTTCTTAGCTATCTGGTGGACTCCTGGTTCCTCCCCTTACTAATTGTGTGACCTTGAAAAAGTTACTTCTCAAGTTCTCAGTTAACCCATAAATGAAGGTAAAAGCACCAAGCTGGTTATTTTGAGAACAGGTGAGTTCAGGTGGGAGGCACTAGACCTGCCTGGCCCAGGCTCCCTCCTGATTCCTCCCACTCCTGCCTGCCTGCCTTCTTTTCTCCTCCCTCCCTCTTCCCTGTCAAGTTTCTCAGAAATTCGGACGTGACAAAGTTGGGATTCTTTGGTCCAAGCTTTAGGGCTATTTCTTACTTTAATTTTGTTCTTAAACCTATCTTGTATGTAAAGACAAGCATGAGAAAGTGCAATAAATAGAAACAATAATTACAAGGGAATTATCACTATTCAAATGGGCCTATTAGGATGTCTGAAAGACCCCAGGTTTCTTTTCTCTGTGGCTGTTAACAGTTATAGTTATACACTATAACATGTATTTCTCAGCCTGGCTCTTTTGCACCTGTTGGGGGCAGGTTGGCTAGTGGGAAGGTGCAGTGAGGTGCAGCCTCCTTAGGCTCTGCCCTCAGTCCCCAAGGATTAGCCCCAGGATGAGAGACAAACTGGAAAAGAGAGGTTTTGGGAATGAACAGCCCTATAAGTTACTTGATTTTTTTTTTTTGGTACCCAGGATTGAACCCAGGGGCACTTAACCAATGAACCACATTCCCAACCCTTTTTTATATTTTATTTAAATATAAGGTCTCACTGAGTTGCTCAGGGCCTCTAAGTTGCTGAGGCTGGCTTTGAACTCAGGTTCCTTCTACTTCAGCTTCCCAAGCCATGCCCTGCCAAATTACTTAATTGTTACTTAATTTTGTCATCTAAAATCACATTTTTGAGTTCTTCTTTGAACAAAGCCCAGGACTCCAGAGAAACCCTGCTTCTAGCAGTGTCTCTCATCTGCTCAGGTATAAACTTGTAATGAGGCAGCTCTCTTCACAGTAATCCCTCAACACAGGGACTCTTTGCAGCACATCCCAAGAACCTCATCCTTTCTATAG